>NC_057807.1:644894697-645218468 GCF_018294505.1 Triticum aestivum | reverse complement strand
ATTGGTCCCGGTTGGTGCCACGAACCGGTACCAATGCCCCCCCTTTAGTCCCGGTTGGTGCCACCAACCGGGACCAAAGGCCCCTATGCTGCCCGCAGCGCGGCGAAAGTTTAGTCCCACCTCGCTAGTTGAGAGGGCTCGAGAGTGGTTTATAAGCGCTGTTGCGCCCACCATCTCGAGCTCCTCTCAACTGCAAGCTTTCGGCCCTAATCTCACACTATGTTGCGGTGGGCCTATTGGGCCTTCTACGGGCCTGAATCCTGGCCCAGGTTGGGTTTCTAGTCGTATTTAGGCCGTGGTGGCCCAATAGGTGGCAGTTTTTTTTCCAGTTTTTTTTGTTTTTTGCATTATTTATTTTCTGTTGTTTTTTGCTTTATTTTTTAATTCTTTTTGCTTTTAGTTTTAGGAAAATTATAAACTTTCTCTTAGTGCCATTAGTTTTCAAATTTGAAAACACTTTTTTTTCGTTCTTGCTTTATTTAATTTATTTTGTTTCTACTTACAACAAAATACTTATTGTTGCTGTTTTTATTTTTTTCAGCTTTTTTGTTTTGTTTTCTGCATTATTTATTTTATTTTGTTTTTGCTCTATTTTTAATTCGTTTTTGCTTTTAGTTTTAGAAAAATTATAAACTTTCTGTTAGTGCCATTAGTTTTCAAATGAACTCTGAAAAAGTTGAAAGTTGGCATGGTATCATAAATTCACCCACATAGCATGTGCATGTACAAAACGGACATTGGTATCATACTCGTCTGTTACAAAGTTGGGATGGTATCATCATAATAGTTGCGGGAGAAAGTCTTCACTTTTTCTTCGCTTGTGTCATTTGCTTATTGCGTCGTAACCATGGATAATCTTCATCGTTTATTAGGATGCTGGGGTCAGCCTTGACTTTGAAGGGAGGAATTTCATGAAACTTTTCATAATCTTCAGACATGTCTGCCTTGCCCTCCACTCCCACGATGTCCCTTTTTCCTGAAAGAACTATGTGGCGCTTTGGCTCATCGTATGATGTATTCACTTCCTTATCTTTTATTTTTCTTGGTCTAGTAGACATGTCGTTCACAGAGATAACTTGTGCCACATCATTGGCTAGGACGAACGGTTCGTTAGTGTACCCAAGATTTTTTAGATCCACTGTTGTCATTCTGTACTGTGGGTCTACCTATACCCCGCCTCCTGACAGATTGACCCATTTGCACTTAAACAAAGGGACCTTAAAATCATGTCCGTAGTCAAGTTCCCATATGTCCACTATGTAACCATAATATGTGTCATTTCCCCTCTCGGTTGTTGCATCAAAGCGGACACCCTGTTTTGGTTGGTGCTCTTTTGATCTTGGTCAATAGTGTAAAATGTATTCCCATTTATCTCGTATCCTTCCCAAATCGTAACAGTCGAAGATGGTCCCCTGGACAACAAGTAAAGCTCATCACAAACAGTGTTGTCACCTCTGAGACGTGTTTCCAACCAACTGCTGAAAGTCCTGATGTATTCACATGTAATCCAGTCGTCGCACTGCTCCGGGTGTTTGGAGCGCAGACTGTTCTTGTGTTCATCGACATACGGGGTCACCAAGGTAGAGTTCTGTAGAACTGTGTAGTGTGCTTGACACCAAGAATATCTGTCCCTGCATATTATTGAGTCCCTTCCAAGCGTGCCTTTTCTAGTCTGTCTCCCCTCATACCGCGATTTAGGGAGACCTATCTTCTTAAGGCCAGGAATGAAGTCAACACAAAACCCGATGACATCCTCTGTTTGATGGCCCATGGAGATGCTTCCTTCTAGCCTAGCACGGTTACGGACATATTTCTTTAGGACTCCCATGAACCTCTCAAAGGGATACATATTGTGTAGAAATACGGGGCCCAGAATGACAATCTCGTCAACTAGATGAACTAGGACGTGCGTCATGATATTGAAGAAGGATGGTGGGAACACCAGCTCGAAACTGACAAGACATTGCACCACATCACTCCTTAGCCTTGGTATGATTTCTGGATCGATCACCTTCTGAGAGATTGCACTGAGGAATGCACATAGCTTCACAATGGCTAATCGGATGTTTTCCGGTAGAAGCCCCCTCAATGCAACCAGAAGCAGTTGCGTCATAATCACGTGGCAGTCATGAGACTTTTTCTCTGCCATATTTATTATTCCCTTTATATTCGGCGAGAAGCCAGTCGAGACCTTCATACTAAGCAGGCATTCAAAGAAGATTTCATTCTCTTCTTTGGTAAGAGCATAGCTGGCAGGACCTTCATACTGCTTTGGAGGCATGCCATCTTTTTTGTGCAAACGTTGCAGGTCCTCCCGTGCCTCAGCTGTATCTTTTGTCTTTCCATACACACCCAAGAAGCCTAGCAGGTTCACGCAAAGGTTCTTCGTCACGTGCATCACATCAATTGAAGAGCGGACATCTAGGTCTTTCCAGTAGGGTAGGTCCCAAAATATAGATTTCTTCTTCCACATGGGTGCGTGTCCCTCAGCATCATTCGGAACAGCTAGTGCGCCGGGACCCTTTCCAAAGATTACGTGTAAATCATTGACCATAGCAAGTACGTGATCACCGGTACGCATGGCGGGCTTCTTCCAGTGATCTGCCTCGCCTTTGAAATGCTTGCCTTTCTTTCGACATTGATGGTTGGTCAGAAGAAATCGACGATGGCCCAGGTACACATTCTTCCTGCAGCTTCCCAGGTATATACTATCGGTGTCAAGTAAACAGTGCGTGCATGCGTGGTATCCCTTGTTTGTCTATCCTGAAAGGTTACTGAGAGCGGGCCAATCGTTGATGGTCACGAATAGCAACGCCTTTAGAGCATCTCCAACATAAGCGCTATAAGCGCGACGCGCGGTATAAAAACTGCTTTTAGCGCGCGCGGACCCGATTTAAAATCTCCAGCGGCCGCACAAAAAGTGCGTGCGCCCTATAACTAATGCAGCGCGCGCATCAAAAACGCATCACGCACATCATATTTAGTGCGCCCGGTTGCGCGCGCTGCAAACTCTGGACCGCTGCAAATGGGACCGCTTGGATTGGGACCGCTGGACTCGCGCGCGCAGCATATTTTGCAGCGCTTGTTGGAGCAAACGTCTTCTAGCGCCTAAAAAAACTACTTGCGCACTTTAAACCCGTTTTTTGGGCGCCGCACATTGGGCGGCTGTTGGAGATGCTCTTAGGTCAAATTCCTCCTGTTTGTGCTCATCCCACGTACGTACACCGTTTCCATTCCACAGCTGTAAAAGTTCTTCAACTAATGGCCTTACGTACACATCAATGTCGTTGCCGGGTTGCTTAGGGCCTTGGATGAGAACTGGCATCATAATGAACTTCTGCTTCATGCACATCCAAGGAGGAAGGTTATACATACATAGAGTCACGGGCCAGGTGCTGTGACTGCTGCTCTGCTCCCTAAAAGGATTAATGCCATCCGCGCTTAAAGCAAACCATACGTTCCTTGGGTCACTTGCAAACTCATCCCAGTACTTTCTCTCGATTTTTCTCCACTGCCCGTCTTTCTTATGGTCCTCACTGTGCCATCGGATCAACTTGGCATGCTCTCCATTTCTGAACAGATGTTTCAACCATGGTATTATAGGAGCATACCACATCACCTTCGCAGGAACTCTCTTCCTGGGGGGCTCGCTGTCAACATCACCAGGGTCATCTCGTCTGATCTTATACCGTAATGCACCACATACTAGGCATGCATTCAGATCCTTGTACGCACCGTGGTAGAGGATGCAGTCATTAGGGCATGCATGTATCTTCTCCACCTCCAACCCTAGAGGGCATACGACCTTCTTTGCTGTGTATGTACTATCGGGCAATTCGTTATCCTTTGGAAGCTTCTTCTTCAATATTTTCAGTAGCTTCTCAAATCCTTTGTCAGGCACAGCATTCTCTGCCTTCCGCTGCAGCAATTCTAGTACGGTACCGAGATTTGTGTTGCCATCTTCGCAATTGGGGTACAACCCTTTTTTGTGGTCCTCTAACATGCGATCGAACTTCAGCTTCTCCTTTTGACTTTCGCATTGCGTCCTTGCATCAACAATGACCCGGCGGAGATCATCATCATCGGGCACATCGTCTGGTTCCTCTTGATCTTCAGCAGCTTCGCCCGTTGCAGCATCATCATGCACATCGTCTGGTTCCTCTTGATCTTCAGTAGCATCACCATATTCAGGGGGCACATAGTTGTCATCGTACTCTTCTTCTTTTCCGTCTTCCATCATAACCCCTATTTCTCCGTGCCTCGTCCAACATTATAGTGTGGCATGAAACCCTTGTAAAGCAGGTGGGTGTGAAGGATTTTCCGGTCAGAGTAAGACTTTGTATTCCCACATATAGGGAATGGACAACATATAAAACCATTCTGCTTGTTTGCCTCAGCCACTTCGAGAAAATCATGCATGCCCTTAATGTACTCGGAGGTGTGTCTTGAACCGTACATCCATTGCCGGTTCATCTGCGTGAATTATATATAATTAAGTGTGTCAAAAATCATTACAGAACATCATGAATAGATAATTAAGTGACCAAATTAATAGAAGTTCATCATCACATTAAAACCAAAGTACATACATAGTTCTCATCTAACAACATAAAGCTCTGCAGAGCATCTAAATTAATTAAACCATACATTGAAACTATGTAAAACATTTCAATGCGAAAACAAATGCGATCATAATCGCAACCAATGTAACAACTGATCCAACGGCATAATGATACCAAGCCTCGGTATGAATGGCATATTTTCTAATCTTTCTAATCTTCAAGTGCATTGCATCCATCTTGATCTTATGATCATCGATGACATCCGCAACATGCAACTCCAATATCATCTTCTCCTCCTCAATTTTTCTTATTTTTTCCTTCAAGAAATTGTTTTCTTCTTCAACTAAATTTAACCTCTCGACAATAGGGTCGGTTGGAATTTCCGGTTCAACAACCTCCTAGATAAATAAAATCTATGTCACGTTGGTCGGCATAATTGTCATAAACAATAAATGAACCAATAGTTATGAAAAGATAATATATACCACATCCGAATCATAGACAGGACGAGGGCCGACGGGGGCGGATACCAAAACCATCGCGCTATATAAGATGCAATAATAAAAGTAAGAAAATTATATAAGTATCTATATAAACATACAAGTAAGAAATTTTTTTGCTTTCAGAAAGAAGATAAGAACAAGAGGCTCACCACGGTGGTGCCGGAGACGAGATCGGCGCGGGCAATCGACGGCGGTGAAGATGGGGACGGGACGTGACAGACCGCTAAACCTAGACAAATATTGAGGAAAATGGAGCTTGGAGGTCGAGCTTGGAGAGGAGAAAGCTTAAGTAGTGTGGCTCGGGCATTCCATCGAACACCTCGTGTGCATAGGAGGTGAGCTAGAGCACCACAAAAGCTCTCTCCTCGCCGGCCAGGAAAAACAGAGCAGTGGGAGTGCTCTACTCGCGGGCGAGGGGTATATATAGGCAATTAATTGGTCCCGGTTTGTGGCACGAACCGGGACTAAAGGGCAACCTTTGGCTCCGGTTCAAGCCACCAACCGGGACCAATGGTGGTGGGCCAGGAGCGAGGCACATTGGTCCCGGTTCGTCCCACCAACCGGGACCAAAAGGTCCACACGAACCGGGACAAATGGCCCACGTGGCCCGGCCGGCCCCCGGAGCTCACGAACCGGGTCCAATGCCCCATGGGTCCCGGTTCTGGATTGAACCGGGACTAATGGGCTGACCTGGCCTGGACCATTGCCCCCTTTTCTACTAGTGATGTATTTCCTAGAGGCAATGTCATCGCCCTCCGTCGTCAAGAGCTCAGCCATCGCCGCCGCCTCCCCATCTCCTTCCCATCCACCTTCTTATGCAGACCCTCCTCTCTAGGCCCGTATCCTGCACATGTGCGGCATGTGCACACACGGCCCCCTCAAGATTGGGGCCCCATTTTTCTCAATTTGGCAAAACTACTTTGTAGTATGTACTAGTCAAAGAATTGGTTGTGCCTAATGGCATCTACACCGCGGGTGCTTAGCCCAGGCTCCAGGGTGTCTTTCCTAGCCGTTTCACTCAATTCCTCTTTGATCCCAGTAATTCCTTTGGCATCAATGCCTCTCCAGATGTCGGGTGCTTTAGGATCTTTTCACATGCATCTGTTTTGATGGGAGTTGGGCGCTAGATCTACGCTAAAAAATCAGCAAAGCACTCAACCTGGTGCTCCTTCGTTAGGGCATGTACAATGCTCGACGCTTGCCTAGGCGCTTATAGACGAGAAGAAAATAGTATTAAATAAAAGAATATCTAAGCACCCATGTCTTCCAACGCGAGATGCTAAACAGCCGGTGCTAATTGGATGCTAATTTGAACTGGCCATGCAGCACATGCAGTAGAGAAAGGAGCCAAGCGCCTGATGCCTCTCTTTGCGTCGACGCTGATGAAGCCATGTACCTAGGGTAGGGTCATGGACCTGTCCAATATACCCTCCCCAAGGACATCTCTAGAAGAAACTACCTTTCAGTCGACCTGGAAGGATTTCACTCGACGGACTCGAAGACACTCGACCATGAAGCCACTCACTCGACCACTAGGAGATCTAGAGTCACTCTGCACACAAACGGTTGGTCATTAAATAGTCTTTATGGTCATCATAGCACTTTATGTATGGCGTTACCAGTAACGCCAGATCTTAATGTACCTTAAACCCTGCATAACTGAGGGGCGGAGGGCTCTGGCGGACTCTATATAAGCCACCCTCCTACTCAGTGTAAAGGGTTCGCACCCCTGTAACTCATACGCACATAATACAGTCGACTGCCTCCGGGCTCCGAGACGTAGTGCTATTACTTCCTCCGAGAAGGGCCTGAACTCGTAAACATCTTGCATATACAACTACTCCATAGCTAGGATCTTGCCTCTCCATACCTACCCCCTATTCTACTATCAGGCTTAGAACCATGACAGCTGGCGCCCACCATGGGGCACGAACCCACGACCACAAGGTTAAGAGCCTTGTGCTCTACCAACTGAGCTAGACGGGCCGCGGTGATTCCTCCCAACTTCAGGTTGGTGACTGGAGTCAGTAAGTTCACCGGCGAGTCCAAGCCCGATACTTGGCTTGAGGACTACCGAGTAGCTGTTCAGATGGGCGGCGGCAATGATGAGGTGGCCATGAAACACCTACCTCTTATGTTGGAGGGCTCGGCCAAAGCATGGCTGAATCAATTGGCACCTAGTAGCATTTACACTTGGGAAGATCTTGCCCGAGTCTTTGTCAGAACATTTGAAGAAACTTGCAAGCGACCAGCAGGGTTGACAGAGCTGCAGGTTTGTGTGCAAAAGTCGAATGAGGCTCTGAGGGATTACATCCAGAGGTGGATCACATTGCATCACACGGTGGAAAATGTATCTGATCACCAAGCAGTCTGTTCCTTGAAGGAAGGCGTTAAGAACAGAGAGCTAAGTTTGAAATTGGGTCGGACCGGAGACATGACCCTGAGTCGGATGATGGAGATTGCCACCAAGTATGCCAATGGTGAAGAAGAAGATCGACTCCGGAGTGGCAAGTACAAGCCAACCGCTCACGAAACCGGGGGAGGGAACTCCAGTCGGAAGCAGAAGCGGAAAGCTGAGCCAGCTACTCCTGGAGAAGCCTTAGCCATGACTCAAGGAAAGTTCAAAGGAAAGCCCAAAGGATCTTGGAACCATAAGAAGGTGAAGAACAAGGAAGGAAATGACGTGATGGATTTGCCGTGCCACATCCACACGAAGAAAGATGAGGAGGGTAACTTCATTTACCCAAAACATACCACTCGACAGTGTCGGCTCTTGATCTAGCAATTTCAGGGGAAACAGCCCAAGGATAAGGAAAAGGAGTCGGACAAAGTTGAGGACAAAGAGGACAGTGCTGAAGGATACCCCCATGTCAATTCCACCCTAATGATTTTTGCTGATGTTGAAAGCAAAAGTCGATTGAAAGTTATCAACCGAGAGGTGAATATGGTTGCTCCGGTTACACCTAGTTATCTGAAGTGGTCTCAGACTACCATCACATTCGACCAGTCCGATCATCCGACACATATAGGCACCCCTGGGAGGCATGCTTTGGTGGTCGACCCAGTCATTGAAGGCACTCGACTGACTAAAGTCTTGATGGATGGTGGCAGTGGCCTGAATATATTGTATGCAGAAACATTGAAAGGGATGGGCATTCCGATGTCCAGACTCAGTACCAGCAACATGAGTTTCCATGGAGTCATTCCTGGGAAGAAAGCTGAGTCGCTCGGACAAATTGCTCTTGATGTGGTTTTCGGTGATTCCAAGAATTTCCGAAAAGAAAAGTTGACGTCTGAAGTTGTGGATTTCTAGAGTGCCTATCATGCTATTTTGGCCAGGCCGGCTTATGCATGTGTCATGGCTCGACCATGCTATGTGTATCTCAAAATGAAGATGACTGGTCCCAAAGGTGTGATCACTATTACTGGCAATCGGAAGAAGGCGGAAGAGTGCTTTCAGAAGGGCTCAAAGATCATTGATGCTCAGATGGCAGTGGTAGAGCTACAGGAATACCAGAAAACTGCAGATCCGGGTGATTTGTTGCGAGCCAAGAAGCCTGCTACATAGTCAGCGTTTCAGTCGTCCGGTGAGACGAAGCCCGTTCACATTCATCCGACTGACCCCAGTGCTGCTCCGACTCATATCTCTACAACACTCGACACCAAATAGGAAGAAACGCTCATCCAGTTCCTCCGTGAGAACTGGGACATCTTCGCATGGAAGCCTGCTGACATGCCGGGTGTTCCCAGGGGCTGGCTGAGCATCGCCTGTGAGTCGACTCAAAAGTAAAACCTGTCAAGGAACATCTTCGACGGTCTGCCGTCTAGAAGAGAAAGGCCATTGGCAAGGAGGTGGCTCGGCTCTTAGCAGCGGAGTTTATCCGAGAGATTTACCACTCCGAGTAGCTCGCCAATGTTGTCATGGTCCCCAAGAAGGACAAGTCACTTTGTATGTGCATTGATTTCAAACATATCAATCGGGCCTGCCCAAAAGATCATTTTCCTCTCCCCCACATCGACCAAATAGTCGACTCAACTGCGGGATGTGAGCGCCTGTCTTTTTTGGACACCTATTCCGGTTACCATCGGATCCGTCTGTATGGACCCGACGAGATTAAAACAGCTTTCATCACTCCATTCGGGTGCTTCTGCTATGTCACCATGCCATTCGGCCTCAAGAATGCCGGAGCCACGTTCATGAGGATGATTCAAAAGTGTTTACTCACTCAAATCAGTCCGAATGTGGAAGCATACATGGATGATATTGTGGTCAAATCACGGAAGGGTTCCGACCTGTTGGCTGACCTTGCTGAAACATTGGCCAACCTCAGGAGGTATGGTATCAAGCTTAATCCATCAAAGTGCACATTCGGAGTTCCTGGTGGAAAGTTGCTCGATTTTCTCGTTTCCGAACAAGGAATTGACGCCAACCCAGAAAAAGTTGGCACTATACTCCGAATGAAACGCCCTGTGCGTGTGCACGGTGTCCAGAAGCTTACTGGATGCTTGGCCGATTTAAGTCGATTCATCTCTCGCCTCGGTGAAAAGGCATTGCCTCTTTACCGACTGATGAAGAAGTCAGACAAGTTCGAGTGGACTCCCGAAGTTGATGCAGCATTTGCAGAGCTAAAAGCCCTGCTCTCCACCCAGCCAGTGCTTGCTGCTCCAATCAGCAAAGAGCCTTTGCTGCTTTACATTGCAGCCACAGGACAAGTTGTCAGTACAGTACTTACGATCGAGCGGGAAGAAGAAGGAAAAGCCTTCAAAGTTTAGCGCCCAGTGTATTATCTTTATGAAGTTTTGACCCCATCAAAGCAAAGATACCCGCATTATCAGAAGCTTGTATATGGGATTTATATGACCGCGAAGAAGGTTGCTCATTACATCTCTGACCATTCCATTACAGTCGTCAGTGACGCCCCATTATCAGAGATTCTGCACAACAGAGATGCAGCTGGTCGAGTGGCAAAATGGGTGATTGAACTCCTTCCCCTTGATATCAAGTTTGAGGCAAAGAAAGCCATTAAGTCCCAAGCAGTAGCAGAGTTCATCGCCGATTGGATTGAACAGCAACTACCGACTCAAGTTCACTCGGAGCACTGGACCATGTTCTTTGATGGTTCTAAGATGCTGAATGGTTCCGGTGCTGGGGTAGTATTGGTTTCCCCCCGAGGAGATAAGCTCATATATGTGCTCCAGATCCACTTTAATTCCTCCAACAATGAAGCAGAATACGAAGCACTTTTGTATGGGTTGCGTATGACCATTTCACTCAGCGTCCGTCGCCTTATGGTCTATGGCGACTCAGATTTGGTGGTCAATCAGGTGATGAAGGAGTGGGACGTCAGAAGCCTAGCCATGACTGGTTACTGCAATGCGGTGAGAAAGCTGGAGAAGAAATTCGAGGGGTTAGAGCTTCATCATATACCCCGACTGAAAAATCAAGCAGCTGATGATTTGGCAAAAATAGGTTCCAAGAGAGAAGCCATTCCCAGTAATGTGTTTTTGTAACACATCCACACACCGTCAGTTCAAGAGGATCCTTTCACCGAAGAAGCTCCACAGCCAAAAAGTGTCACAGATCTGACTGAAGTTGAAGTACCAGCCGTAGTCGACCTGATCATGGAAGTTTTGGCCATCACTCCCGACTGGACAATGTCGTACATCGCATATATGCTAAGGAAAGAACTCCCAGAGAACGAGGAAGAGGCTCGACAGATCGTCCGTCGGTCCAAAGCCTTCACTTTGATAAAGGGGCAGTTGTACAGGGAAAGCGTGACTGGAGTCGGTCAGAAATGCATAACAATAGAGGAAGGTCGGATAATCATTGACGATATCCACTCGGGGACCTGTGGTCATCATGCGTCCTCTCGGACCATTGTGGCTAAAGCATACCGAGCGGGATTTTACTGGCCAAGAGCAAATGAAATGGCAAAGGAAATAGTCGACAAGTGTGCCAGTTCTATTCCAATCTATCGCACAAACCCGCCTCAGCCTTGAAGACCATTCCACTCGTCTGGCCCTTCTCTGTTTGGGGGTTGGATATGGTTGGACCACTGAGAACTAGCAGGAGCGGCTTCACCCATGTATTGGTGGCAGTCAACAAGTTCACTAAGTGGATTGAAGCTAAGCCTATCAAGAACCTTGATGCCGGCACTGCTATCAGCTTCATCAGAGAATTAGTATTCAGATATGGAGTTCCGCACAACATCATCACTGACAATGGGTCAAACTTCGATTCTGATGAGTTCAGAGCCTTTTGCGCCTCTCAAGGCACACGAGTCTACTATGCTTCGGTCGCTCACCCCCAGTCGAATGGACAAGCGGAACGAGCAAATGGTCTAATTCTCAAAGGACTGAAACCCTGGTTGATGCATGATCTCAAGCATGCAGTAGGAGCGTGGGTCAACGAACTTCCATCAGTTCTTTGGGGATTGAGGACCACTCCTAATCGGTCGACTGGGCGAACTCCATTCTTTCTGGTCTATGGAGCTGAAGCAGTTCTGCCGAGTGATCTGCTTCACAATGCACCGTGAGTCGAGCTCTACTCTGAAGTTGAAGCAGAACAAGCCCAACAGGTCGCAGTCGACCTTCTAGAAGAAGAAAGAGAGATGGCCATGATCAGATCGACTATTTATCAGCAAGACTTGCATCGATTCCACGCCAGAAACGTGAAGAGTCAAGCCTTCCAAGAAGGAGACTTGGTCCTCCGAGTGGATCAACAGAAACCGCACAAACTCGCTCCTACTTGGGAAGGCCCCTTCATCGTCACCAAAGTTCTCCACAATGGAGCGTACCGTATTTACAATGTCGATCGCCAGATCGATGAGCCACGAGCTTGGAATGCGGAGTTGCTCCGCCCATTTTATACTTAAGTGCTCACTCGGGTGAGATGTAATAAAAAAATACCTTTGTAGTTTATTTATCAAAGACAAGAGTGTTATAATTTTCCCAGTGATTATTGTTGCTTTTGTTTATGAAAGGAATCCCCCCGTGGGTGGCTTAGCTGTGAATCCGTTTCGCCTAAGTTTGTAAAAAAAATTCCCCCAGTGGGTGGCTTAGCTGCAAATCCGTTTCACCTAAGTTTGTAAAAAAAACCGTTGAGTGATGAGCAAGCCTCTCACTCGGTGGCTTAGCTGCGAATCCGTTTCACCTAAGTTTAAAAAAAATCCTACCGAGGTGGTGAGCCAGCCTCCCACTCGGTGGCTTAGCTGCAGTCCCAGTACTCGCCTAAGTTGAAAAAATCCTACCGAGTGGTGAGCCGGCCTCCCACTCGGAGGCTTAGCTGCAGTCCCAGTACTCGCCTAAGTGCAAAAAATCCTACCGAGTGGTGAGCCGGCCTCCCACTCGGAGGCTTAGCTGCAGTCCCAGTACTCGCATAAGTTCAAAAAATCCTACCGAGTGGTGAGCCGGCCTCCCACTCGGAGGCTTAGCTGCAGTCCCAGTACTCGCATAAGTTCAAAAAATCCTACCGAGTAGTGAGCCGGCCTCCCACTCGGAGGCTTAGCTGCAGTCCCAGTACTAAAAATCCTACCGAGTGGTGAGCCGGCCTCCCACTCGGAGGCTTAGCTGCAGTCCCACTACTCGCCTAAGTTTAAGAAATCCTACCGAGTGGTGAGCAATCCTCCCACTGGGGGGCTTAGATATAGTCCAGTACTCGCATAAGTACTTAATCCATTCCACTCTGCAAGGATGACGAGGTGCAGGTCGACTGCTACCTTCTCCTTCTGAGCTACGCCACAAATACAATGTGTGCTCCAAAATCCCACCGAGTGGAGAGCAATCCTCTCACTCGGGGGCTTAGCTGCAGTCCAGTACTCGCCTAAGTTTTTAGAAAATCCCACCGAGTGGAGAGCAACCCTCCCACTCGGGAGCTTAGCTGCAGTCCAAGTACTCGCCTAAGTATTTGAAATCCCACCAAGTGGAGAGCGACCCTCTCACTCGGGGGCTTAGCTGCAGTCCAGTACTCGCCTAAGCATTTGAAATCCCACCGAGTGGAGAGCGATCCTCTCACTCGGGGGCTTAGCTGCAGTCCAGTACTCGCCTAAGTATTTGAAATCCCACCGACTGGAGAGCGATCCTCTCACTCGGGGGCTTAGCTGTAGTCCAGTACTCGCCTAAGTATTTGAAAACCCACCAAGTGGAGAGCGATCCTCTCACTCGGGGGCTTAGCTGCAGTCCAGTACTCGCCTAAGTATTTAATACAACGTGCGCTCTGCAAGGACGATGAGGCGCAGGTCGACTGCTACCTTCTCCTTCTGAGCTACGCCACAAATACAATGTGTGCTCTGCAAGGACGACGAGGTGCAGGTCGACTGATACCTTCTCCTTCTTTGCTATGCCACAAATACAACATGCCCTCTGCAAGGACGACGAGGTGCAGGTCGACTGCTACCTTCTCCTTCTGAGCTATGCCACAAATACAATGTGCGACCCGCAAGGACGACGAGGTGCAGGTCGACTGCAATCTGTGCTCCATCCCTACCTGCAAGAGCGATGAAGTGCAGGTCGACTGGACTTTCACCTCAGAGCTGCGTCTCAAGAATTAAAGTATATACCGAGTGAAGAACAAAGTTTGCTCGAAGATAAATGCAAGCATATTCAACGATAAGAAAAGTTCGGATAACGGATTCGGAAGTGCTCAGGCGTCAAGCCCGTAAAAGTTTATCGGTTACAAAACCACTCGGCATTCCGAGGCAAATTTATGGCGAGACATAAAAGTTTTTCTTACTCCTCAGGTGGAGGACTGGAAGGCGCGACAAATAGGTCCATGTCGATTCCATCAGCAATTCGAGTGGCAGCCGCAATGAAGGTTTCCATGAAGGATTGGAAGTCATGCTTCTTGGTATTGGCCACCTTGATGGACGCCAGCTTGTCCTCTCACGCATCCTTGCAGTGAACACGCACCAGGGACAGAGCAACATCAGCACCACACCTGGCAGAAGACTTCTTCCATTCCTGCACTCGACCTGGAATGTCATTCAGTCGATTCATTAAAGACTCGAGGTCATTTTGAAGCGTCTCTCTTGGACAGAGTGTCGTGTCGATCCGTGACACAGCAACCTTCAGTCGAGCGAGGTAGTCGCCAACACTAGCAACGCGAGATTCCAGTCGGAGCACGTTCATAGCAGCTTCATCCTTCCTAGGAGAGTTAATGGGGTCCAGGCTTGTCTCCACTCGACTGGTTTCCTCCTCAAAGTTCTGGCAGAATTCTGTAAACACAATTCGGAGTTAAGGCAGCAGTTTTATGATGAGTCGATAATAACATGTCAGTCGGATAGAAGGGGTTACCTTCAAGCATGAGGAATAACTTCTTGGCGAGCCCTCCCAGATAAACCTCCAGATCATTCTTCTTCAACGCCAGTTCGCTAGCTTTGTCACTCAGAGCTATCTTGTCATTCTTCAGTCAGCTAACCTCCTTGTTGGTCGTGTCGAGAGAAGCTTTCAGATTGGCGTTCTCCTCTTCAAGTTTACCGACTGAAGTCAATTTTTCTTCCGTGAGCTTCGTCTTGTTTGAAGCCGCTTTCTACGCCTCGGCGAGGTCAAGGTTCTTCTTCTTCAGAGCCTCCTTCAGTTTATCTGCAAAGTGACAATGAGATCAGAATCAAGAATGGACAAAAAGATAAAGACAGCCGTCAAGATTCTCACCAAACATACCTTTTGCTTCCTCCTTCGCCTTCGTGAAGTTCTCCTGGACAAGCTTCAAGTCAAGTTCGAGCTAGATATGTTTGTTCTCCAACTCGGTATAACGAGCCACAAGCTTGCAAGATTTCTGCGAAAGGTCAGTCGACAAACATCAAAGATAGGTCATTTCCGAGTGATTAAGAGAAAAAATCGTAGCATTTCTAAGACTATAGCCGAATCAAAATATTCAACAGTAGTCTCGGGGACTACACCGAGTGGGTGCACTCAGCGTGCCCCCACTGGTTCTACTAACTCGGTTCGATCAGTCGACCGAAAGAGACAGAAAGTTATGATCCTAAACCATAGCTAACTGCCAGCAGTCAGCCACGGTATCATCATGATCAAAAAAAGGGAGATGTTCTTCAGACCATAGTCGACTGCCAGCAGTCGACCATGGTCTCGGGGACTACACCAAGTGGGTGCACTCGGCGTGCCCCCACTGGTTCCAAGATTCCATTCGACTGGACCGCGTGGAGAAGTTAGAGTGAAGAAGTTCAAAGTATAAATACTATAGTCGACTACCAGCAGTCCACCATAGTCTCGGGGACTACACCCAGTGGGTGCACTCAGTGTGCCCCCACCAATCCAAAAATTCAATCGACACATCAAGTGGGTGTACAGATACAAAGGTCTTCAGAAAGAAGAGTTTTCAGGTACCATATCCCAACAGAACAAGCGGTGACCAACTTACCTGCACGTTGCTCTGAAGAGCTGAGCTTGCATCATAAGCTACTTGGCTGGCATCCCGGATCGCCTTCGCCTGCTCCATCATAACCCCCGCCTGGCGTATAGCCTCTTTAGCAGCACCCACTTGGTCCTCTGGGATGTGGTGTGTGGCGAAAAGGGACGGCGGATCGGCAGCCGACGATGAAGGTCGAGCACTCGTCAGCGGCACAGCAAAGGACACGGTAGTCCGAGTGACGTTGCCTCCCTCCGGAACCAGCGTCTCAGGTGCTGATACAACCTGAGCAGTCTTGCCAGCAGGCGCCTTTTTGTTCCTCCTCTGCCTCAGCGGCTCCTCATCATCATCATCAGGGAGATCAATGACATGAGGTGGGGCTGCAGGAAAAATTCAAAGTTAAAACTGAAGATCCAATCGACCTAAAGCGAAACGACAGAGATCATACCAAGGTTGGAGGTGGCAGCATCTTCCATTTCTTGGTCCTCGTTCCTGGCTGAGGTCTCGGAGGTAGCAGCACTGCAGATTCCAGAAATCAGTCGGTTAGCCAACGAGTCGACCAAGAGTTTATTCATGCCAAACAAGAAAACACCAGTTCTGCTATTACCTGGAAATAGTGGGAATCACCTTCCTCATCTTCGGCAGGGCCTTCGTCGGCTTTGATGACGTCGATCGGGGTTGCTTTGACGCTTTCTCAGTCGGCGCCGGAGAGGTCGTCCGAGGGCATTTCGTTGACTGCCCAACAGGCACAGTGGCTTTGCCACGCTCGACTGCAGGGTCATGGGCGAGCTTGGATCGCCTTTCAGTGCGGGGAGGGTCAACTTCCTCCTCCTCTTCCTCCTCCTCCTCTTCACCAGAGCCATCATCTTCTTCATCTTCCTCACCGTCAAATTGCCACTCCTCCTGACTTTCACCTCTGCTCCCCTCCTCCTCCTCGATCTGTTCTTGCGCCCCATTGGGCATCGAGTACATTTCAGTAGTGGCCTAGAAGTCAACAAACAAGACAAAAAGTCAGTCGACTGAATTCTAGCAAAACAGAATGAAGGAAGTAGGATCACAGTCGGAGATACATAATTGGACCTTGTCTGGCTCGCATGATTGGTCGAGTGGAGGGATCCTCCTGGCTCCTCGGGGGTTGTCCTTGTTCCCTGTGATGGCAGTCATCCACCTCTCCAATGTGACATCCTTGACCTCCTCCGGGTGGACCCGAGTGGTGTCTTCAGTGCCAGAATACATCCACATCGGATGGTCTGGATATTGAAGCGGCTGGATGTGTCGTCGAAGGAAAACCTCCAGAAGATCCATGCCAGTCACCCCGTCACGGATAAGCTGGACTACATGATGAAGCCATGTACCTAGGGTAGGGTCACGGACCTGTCCAAAGTACCCTTCCCAAGGACATCTCTAGAAGAAACTACCTTTCAGTCGACCTGGAAGGGTTCCACTCGACGGACTCGAAGACACTCGACCATGAAGCCACTCACTCGACCGCCAGAAGATCTAGAGTCACTCTGCATCCAAACGGTCTGTTATTAAGTAGTCTTTATGGTCATGATAGCACTTTATGTAGGGCGTTACCAGTAACGGCAGGCCTTAATGTACTTTAAACCCTACATAACTGAGGGCCGGAGGGGTCTGGCAGACTCTATATAAGCCACCCCCCTCCTCAGTGTAAAGGGTTCGCACCCCTGTAACTCATACGCATATAATCCAGTCGACCGCCTCCGGGCTCCGAGACGTAGGGCTGTTACTTCCTCCGAGAAGGGCCTGAACTCGTAAATCCCTTGCGTATACAACTACTCCATAGCTAGGATCTTGCCTCTCCATACCTACCCCCCTTTCTACTATCAGACTTAGAACCACGACAGTTGGCGCCCACCTTGGGGCAGGTGTCTTAGCGACTTATTGGAGAAGTTGCAATTTTTTCCGATCTCCTTCATCATGGTTTTAGGCGGAGTTTTGGTCGAGGGCCGCGAGATCAGTCTCGGCGTGCTCACGTTCATCACCGACGACTCTGCTTGGCTTCAGGAGGCTCCACTCGACATCGATGCGCTCCCGGTCCGCGGAGCGACACACTTTCGCGCGTGTGTCCGCGGCGTCCTCCTGCAGCAACCGTCGACCCAGTATCGGTCGGTCGTTGTGTCATCCTCCCTCCCTGCTTCCCAGCAGCGCAAGTGCTCCGGTCGGTCGAGGCTTCAGCGATGGGTGAGGCACGCGGTGGCCCGCCAGTCGGCCACCCCCCAAGTCGCGGCAATCGAGCTCGACGAATCTCTCTACGGTAGCAGTGATCCAGCGGCGGAGGTCCTGATGGTCAATGGACCGCACAGTCCTCCCAGCTTCCCTCGCGCCGACGGAGGCGACGGTGGAGGCGACCCAGTGCAGGTCCACGAAGAGTATCAACCCGAGCCACTCACTTCGCTGCAAAGGGAAGATCTTCGCCGCTGGAACATGGATGCGCTGCATACTCCTATCGTTGGAGAAACCCCCAAGGCTCGCGCCTTAGAGGACGCACGTTTGGCCAACCTGGCTGAGCACACTCGACTGGAGAACCTCTAGCAAGCACCCGACGAGCGTGCACGGCAACGAGTTCCGGACTCCAGTCGACGTCAGCTCTTTCCACCACCGACTCAGGTATATCGAACTCCGATTCAGAATTTAGCAGCTGCAGCCCGTATAGCAGAGTCAATTCAGCCTTCCCAGTCAGAGGCTGGCAGAGGCTTGATGCAGATTAGAGATTTGCTCCGGGCAGCAGGAGATCAAAATTCAGCCGTATCACAGTCGCGGAACAGGATTCACAGCAGATCCGTCGCTGCGAATTCAGTCCAGTCGGCCCATAGCCCTAGATCGCCCCCGAGGCGTGAGGGACGTGGAGGTCGGCGTGAGAAGTATGATGACCGATTCGATCGCGATGATCGGTGTCGAGTGCCCACTCCACCCCCAAGAGGTCGGTCGTATGCCCCTCGACAGCAAGATGACAGACGCCAGCACAGTGTTGGGCGAAGGGTTCCAGTCGACCCCAGAGAACCAGGCTTTGATGCGAGATCCATCATCGTTCAAGGTTTGGTCGATCAGAACAGAGCTCACCGAGAAGGCCATGACAGAGATGTGCCCACCAGCAGCAGAGTTCACGTCTTAGGACCAGAGTGTTTTAGTAGAGCCATCAGGGCCGCGGTGATTCCTCCCAATTTCCGGTTGGCGACTGGAGTCAATAAGTTCACCGGCAAGTCCAAGCCCGATACTTGGCTTGAAGACTACCGAGTGGCTGTTCAGATTGGTGGCGGCAATGATGAGGTAGCCATGAAACACCTACCTCTTATGTTGGAGGGAGCATGGCTGAATCAGTTGGCGCCTAGCAGTATTTACACTTGGGAAGATCTTGCCCGAGTGTTTGTCAGAACATTTGAAGGAACTTGCAAGCGACCAGCAGGGTTGACAGAGCTGCAAGTTTGTGTGAAAAAGTCGAATGAGACTCTGAGAGATTACATCCAGAGGTGGATCACTTTGCACCATACGGTGGAGAATGTATCTGATCACTAGGCAGTCTGTGCCTTCAAAGAAGGCATTAAGAACAAAGAGTTAAGTTTGAAATTCGGTCGGACCGGAGACATGACCCTGAGTCGGATGATGGAGATTGCCACCAAGTATGCCAATGGTGAAGAAGAAGACCGACTCCGGAGTGGCAAGTACAGGCCAACCCATGAAACTGGGGGAGGGAACTCCAGTCGGAAACAGAAGCGGAAAGCCGAGCCAGCTGCTCCTGGAGAAGCCTTGGCCGTGACTCAAGGAAAGTTTAAAGGGAAGCCCAAAGCTCCTTGTAACCCCAAGAAGGTGAAAGACAAGGAGGGAAATGACGTGATGGATTTGCCCTGCCACATCCACACGAAGAAAGATGAGGAGGGTAACTTCATTTACCCGAAGCATACCACTCGACAGTGTCGGCTCTTGATACAACAATTCCAAGGGAAACAGCCCAAGGACAAGGAAAAGGAGTCGGACAAAATTGAGGACAAGGGAGATAGTGATGAGGAATATCCCCAGGTGAATTCCACTCTGGTGATTTTTGCTGACGTTGAGAGCAAAAGTCGATTGAAAGTTATCAACCGAGAAGTGAATATGGTTGCTCCGGAGACTCCCAATTATCTGAAATGGTCTCAGACTGCCATCACCTTCGACCAGTCGATCACCCGACACACATAGCCACCCCTGGGAGGCAAGCTCTGGTGGTCGACCCAGTCGTTGAAGGCACTCGACTGACTAAAGTGTTGATGGATGGTGGCAGTAGCTTGAATATATTGTACGCAGAGACACTGAAAGGGATGGGCATTCCGATGTCCAGACTCAGTACCGGCAACATGAGTTTCTATGGAGTCATTCCTGGCAAGAAGGCTGCATCACTCGGCCAGATAGCTCTTGATGTAGTTTTCGTAGATTCCAAACATTTCCGCAAGGAAAAGTTGACATTCGAGGTTGTGGATTTCCAGAGTGCCTATCATGCTATTTTGGGCAGGCCAGCTTACGCACGTTTTATGGCTCGACCATGTTACGTGTACCTCAAATTGAAGATGCCCGGCCCCAAAGGTGTGATCACTGTTACTGGTAATCGCAAGAAGGCGGAAGAGTGCTTTCAGAAAGGCTCAAAGATTGCCAATGCTCAGATGGTAGCAGAAGAGTGGCAGGAACACCAGAAAAATGTAGACCCGAGTGATTTGTTGCGAGCTAAGAAGCCTGCTACAGAGTCAGCGTTTCAATCGTCCGGTGAGACAAAGCCAGTTCACATCCACCCGACCGACCCCAACGCTGCTCCGACTAATATCTCCACAACACTCGACCCCAAATAGGAAGAAGCGCTCATCCAGTTCATCCGTGAGAACTGGGACATCTTTGCATGGAAACCTTCTGACATGCCAGGTGTGCCCAGGGGGCTGGCTGAGCACCGTCTGCGAGTCGACTCAAAGGCGAAACCTGTCAAGGAACATCTGCGGCGGTCCGCCGTCCAGAAAAGGAAAGCCATTGGCGAAGAGGTGGCTCGGCTCTTAGCAGCAGAGTTTATCCGAGAGATTTACCACTCCGAGTGGCTCGCCAATGTTGTCATGGTCCCCAAGAAGGACAAGTCACTTCGCATGTGCATTGAATTTAAACATATCAATCGGGCCTGCCTGAAAGATCATTTTCCTCTCCCCTGCGTTGACCAAATAGTCGACTTGACTGCGGGATGTGAGTGACTGTCTTTCTTAGACGCCTATTTCGGGTACCATCAGATCCGTCTGTATGGACCCGATGAGATCAAAACAGCTTTCATCACCCCATTCGGGTGCTTCTGTTATGTCACCATGCCATTCGGCCTCAAAAATGCCGGAGCCACGTTCATGAGGATGATTCAGAAGTGTTTGCTCACTCAAATCAGTCGGAATGTGGAAGCGTACATGGATGATATTGTGGTCAAGTCACGCAAAGGTTCCGACCTGCTGACTGACCTTGCTGAAACATTTGCCAACCTCAGGAGGTATGATATCAAGCTTAATCCATCAAAGTGCACATTCGGAGTTCCTGGCGGAAAATTACTTGGTTTTCTCGTTTCCGAACAAGGAATCGACGCAAATCCAGAGAAAGTGGGCACTATACTCCGAATGAAAAGACAAGTGCGTGTGCACGATGTTCAGAAGCTTACTGGTTGCTTGGCCACTTTAAGTCGATTCATCTCTCGTCTCGGTGAAAAGGCATTGCCTCTTTACCGATTGATGAAGAAGTCAGACAAGTTCGAGTGGACTCCTGAAGCTGATGCAGCATTTGCAGAGCTAAAAGCCCTGCTTTCCACCCAGCCGGTGCTTGCTGCCCCGATCAGCAAAGAGCCTTTGTTGTTTTACATTGTAGCCACATGACAAGTTGTCAGTACTGTACTTACAGTCGAGCGGGAAGAAGAAGGAAAAGCCTTTAAAGTTCAGCACCCAGTATATTATATTTCTGAAGTTCTGACCCCGTCAAAGCAAAGATACCCTCATTATCAGAAGCTTGTATACGGGATCTATATGACCACGAAGAAAGTTGCTCACTACTTCTCTGACCATACCATCACAGTCGTCAGCGACGCCCCATTGTCAGAGATTCTGCACAACAGAGATGCAACTGGTCGAGTGGCAAAATGGGCGATTGAACTCCTTCCCCTGGATATCCGATTTGAGGCAAAGAAAGCTATCAAGTCCCAAGCAATAGCAAATTTCCTCGCCGAGTGGACCGAACAGCAACTGCCGACTCAAGTTCACTCGGAGCACTGGACCATGTTCTTTGATGGCTCTAAGATGCTGAATGGTTCTGGTGCTGGGGTAGTGTTGGTTTCCCCCCGAGGAGACAGGCTCAGATATGTACTCCAGATTCACTTTGATTCCTCCAACAACGAAGCAGAATACGAAGCACTTTTGTATGGGTTGCGTATGGCCATTTCACTCGGCGTCCGTCGCCTCATGGTCTACGGCAACTCAGATTTGGTGGTTAACCAAGTGATGAAGGAGTGGGACGTCAGAAGCCCAGCTATGACTGGTTACTGCAATGCAGTAAGAAAGCTGGAAAAGAAATTAGAGGGGTTAGAGCTTCATCATATACCCCGACTGAAGAATCAAGCAGTTGATGATTTGGCAAAGATAGGTTCCAAGAGAGAAGCCATTCCCAGTGGTGTGTTTTTGGAACATATCCACGCGCCATCAGTTAAAGAGGACCCTTTCACCGAAGAAGCCCCGCAGCCAAAAAGTACCACTGATCCGACTGAAGTCGAGGTCCCAGCCGTGGTCGACCTGATCATGGAAGTTTTGGTTATCATTCCCAACTAGACAGTGCCTTACATCGCATATATCCTAAGGAAAGAGCTCCTAGAGAATGAAGAAGAGGCTCGACAGATCGTCCGTTGATCCAAGGCCTTTACTGTCATGAAGGGACAGCTGTACAGAGAAAGCGCGACTGGAGCCAGTCAGAAATGCATAACGCCAGAAGAGGGTCGGATAATTCTCAACGACATCCACTCGGGGACCTGTGGCCATCATGCGTCCTCTCGGACTATTGTGGCTAAAGCATACTGAGCGGGTTTTTACTGGCCCAGAGCAAATGAAATGGCGAAAGAGATAGTCGACAAGTGTGAAGGATGTCAGTTCTACTCCAACATGTCGCACAAGCCTGCCTCAGCCTTGAAGACCATTCCAATCGTCTGGCCCTTTGTTGTTTGGGGGTTAGATATGGTTGGGCCACTGAGAACTGGCAGGAGCGGCTTCACCCATGTACTGGTGGCAGTCAACAAGTTCACCAAGTGGATCGAAGCCAAGCCTATTAAAAATCTTGATGCCGGCACTGCCATCAGCTTCATCAGAGAATTGATATTCAGATATGGAGTTCCGCATAGCATCATCACCGATAATGGGTCGAACTTCGATTCTGACCAATTCAAAGCCTTCTGCGCTTCTCAAGGCACGCGAGTCGACTACGCTTCAGTCGCCCACCCCCAGTCAAATGGACAAGCAGAAAGAGCCAACAGCCTAATTCTAAAAGGACTGAAACCCTGTTTGATGTGTGACCTCAAACACGCAGCAGGCGCATGGGTCGACGAACTTCCATGAGTTCTTTGGGGATTGAGGACTACTCCAAATCGGTCGACTGGGAGAACTCCATTCTTTCTGGTCTATGGAGCTGAAGCGGTTCTGCCGAGTGATCTCCTTCACAATGCACCGCGAGTCGAGCTCTACTCTGAAGTTGAAGCAGAGCAAGCCCGACAGGACACAGTCGACCTTCTGGAAGAAGAAAGAGAGATGGCCATGATCCGATCGACCATCTATCAGCAAGACTTGCATCGATTCTACGCCAGGAATGTGAAGAGTCGGGCCTTCCAAGAAGGAGACTTGGTCCTCCGAGTGGACCAACAGAAGCCACACAAACTTGCCCCTACTTGGGAAGGTCCTTTCATCGTCACCAAAGTTCTCCACAACGGAGCATACCGTCTTTACAATGTTGGTCGCCAGGTTGATGAGCCACGAGCTTGGAATGCGGACCTGCTCTGCCCCTTTTACACTTAAAGTATTCACTCGGATGAGTTGTAATAAAAGTACTTCTGTAGTTTATTTATCAAAGACAAGAGTGTTATAATTTTCCCAGTGATTGTTGTTACTTTTGTTTACATGAGAAGTCCCCCAGTGGGTGGCTTAGCTGCGAATCCGTTTCGCCTACGTTTGTAAAAAAAATCCTTGCCGAGTGGCGAGCCAGTCTCCCACTCGGGGGCTTAGCTGCGAATCTGTTTCGCCTAAGTACTTTCAAATCCTATTGAGTGGTGAGCCAGTCTCCCACTCGGGGCTTAGCTGTGAATCTGTTTCGCCTAAGTACTTTCAAATCCTACCGAGTGGTGAGCCAGTCTCCCACTCGGGGGCTTAGCTGCGAATCTGTTTCGCCTAAGTACTTTCAAATCCTACCGAGTGGTGAGCCAGTCTCCCACTCGGGGGCTTAGCTGCGAATCTGTTTTGCCTAAGTACTTTCAAATCCTACCGAGTAGTGAGCCAGCCTCCCACTCAGGGGCTTAGCTGTAGTCCAAGTACTCGCCTAAGTTTAACAAATCGTACCGAGTGGTGAGCCAGCCTCCCACTCGGAGGCTTAGCTGCAGTCCAAGTACTCACCTAAGTATCTGAAAATCCTACCGAGTGGAGAGCAAACCTCCCACTCGGGGGCTTAGCTGCAACCCAGTGCTCGCCTAAGTACTTAATACAATGTGCGCCCCGCAAGGAGGACGAGGTGCAGGTCGACTGTTACCTTCTCCTTCGGAGTTACGCCACAAAAAATCCTACCGAGTGGAGAGCAAACCTCCCACTCGGGGGCTTAGCTGCAGCCCAGTGCTCGCCTAAGTATCTGAAAATCCTACCGAGTGGAGAGCAAACCTCCCACTCGGGGGCTTAGCTGCAGCCCAGTGCTCGCCTAAGTTTTTGAAAATCCTACCGAGTGGAGAGCAAACCTCCCCCTCGGGGGCTTAGCTGCAGCCGAGTGCTCGCCTAAGTTTTTGAAAATCCTACCGAGTGGAGAGCAAACCTCCCACTCGGGGGCTTAGCTGTAGCCCAGTGCTCGCCTAAGTTTTTGAAAATTCTACTAAGTGGAGAGAAAACCTCCCACTCGGGGGCTTAGCTGCAGCCCAGTGCTCGCCTAAGTTTTTGAAAATCCTACCAAGTGGAGAGCAAACCTCCCACTCGGGGGCTTAGCTGCAGCCCAGTGCTCGCCTAAGTTTGAAATCCATTTCGACTCACAAGGACGACGAGGTGCAGGTCGACTGATACCTTCTCCTTCTGAGCTTCGCCACAAATACAATGTGTGCTATGTCCCGACCCGCAAGGATGCAGGTCGACTGCAACTTGTACTCCAACCTGCAAGACTACGTCACCAGCACTAAAATATATACCGAGTGAAGAGCAATGTTCACTCAAAAGCAGATGCAAACATATTCAACGGCAAAACCAAGTTCAGATAGCATCCTACGGATCCAGAAGTGCTCAGGCATCGAGCCTGTTAAAGTTTATCGGTTACAAAAACCACTCGGCATTCCGAGGCAAATTTAAGGCATCAAGCATAGAAGTTTTTTACTCCTCCAGTGGAGGACTGGAAGGCGCGACAAACTCATCCAGGTCGATTACATCTGCAATCCGAGTGGCAGCAGCAATGAAGGTCTCCATGAAAGATTGGAAGTCATGCTTCTTGGTATTGGCCACCTTGAGAGACGCCAGCTTGTCCTCTCGCGCATCCTTGCAGTGAACACAGACTAGAGACAGAGCAACATCAGCACCACACCTGGCAGAAGACTTCTTCCATTCTTGCACTCGACTTGGAACTTCGTTTAGTCGAGTCATCAGAGACTCGAGGTCATTCTGAAGTGTTTCCCCCGACCAGAGTGTTGTGTTGATGCGCGACGTTGCAACCTTCAGCCTAGCAAGATAGTCGACCACAGCAGCAACACGAGACTCCAGTCGAAGCACGTTCATGGCAGCTTCATCCTTCACAGGAGAGTTGATGGGATCCAAGCCTGTCTCCACTCGACTAGTCTCCTCTTCAAAGTTTTGGCAGAATTCTGTAAACACAACCCAAGGATAAGCTAGCCGTCCTACAATAAGTCAATGAATACAAGTCAGTCGGATATAAGGGGTTACCTTCGAGCATCAGGAATAACTTCTTGGCGAGCCCTCCCAGATAAGCCTCTAAGTCATTCTTCTTCCCCACCAGTTCGCTAGCCTTGTCACTCGGGCTATCTTGTCATTCTTTAGTCGACTGGCCTCCTTGTTGGCCGCGTCGAGAGCAGCTTTCAGATTGGTATTCTCCACTTCAAGTTTGCTGATTGAATCCAACTTCTCTTCTGCGAGTTTCGTCTTGTCCGAAGCCGCTTTTTGTGCCTCGGCGAGGTCAAGGTCCTTCTTCTTCAGAGCATCCTTCAGTTTATCTACGAAATGACAGTGAGATCAGATTCAGGAATGGACAAAAAATAAGGTCAGTCGTCAAGGTTCTCACCAAACATACCTTTTGCCTCCTCCTTCGCCTTCGTGAAGTTCTCCTGGACAAGCTTCAGATCAAGTTCGAGCTAGATATGCTTGTTCTCCAACTCAGTATAACGAGCCACAAGCACGCAAGATTTCTGCGAAAGATCAGTCGACAAACATCAAAAATAGATCACTTCCGAGTGACTAAGAGGAAAAATCGTAGCATTTCTAAGACTACAGCCAAATCAAAATATTCAACAGTAGTCTCGGAGACTACACCCAGTGGGTGCACTCAGCGTGCCCCCACTGGTTCTACCGACTCGGATCGATCAGTCGACCGAAAGAGACAGAAAGTTATGATCCTAAACCATAGCTAACTGCCAGCAGTCAACCATGGTGTGTAAAAAAAATATGTTCTTCAGACCATAGTCGACTGCCAGCAGTCGACCATGGTCTCGGGGACTACAACCAGTGGGTGCACTCAGCGTGCCCCCACTGGTTCCATGATTCCATTCGACCAGACCGAGTGGAAAAAGTAAACTGAAGAAGTTCAAAGTATAGAGACTATAGTCGACTACCAGCAGTCCACCATAGTCTCGGAGACTACACCCAGTGGGTGCACTCAGCGTGCCCCCACCAATACAGATATTCAATGGACACACCCAGTGAGTGTACAGATACTAAGATCTTCAGAAAGAAAAGTTTTCAGGTACCATATCCTAATAGAACAAGCGGTGATTAACTAACCTGGACATTGCTCTGAAGAGCTGAGCTTGCATCATAAGTTGCTTAACTGGCGTCTCGGATTGCCTTCACCTGCTCCATCATGACCCCCTCCTGGCGTATAGCTTCCTTAGCAGCACCTGCTTGGTCCTCTGGGACGTGGTGTGTGGAGAAGAGGGAAGGCGGATCAGCACTCGACGACGAAGGGCGGGCACTCGTCAGCGGCACCGCAAAGGACATGGTAGCCCGAGTGACGTTGCCTCCCTCTGGAACCAGCGTCTCAGGTGCTGATACAACCTGAGCAGTCTTGCCGACAGACGTCTTCCTGTTCCTCCTTTGCCTCAGTGGCTCCTCATCGTCATCATCGGGGAGATCAATGACATGAGGTGGGGCTACAAGAAAGATTCAAAGTTAAAAATGAAGATCCAATCAACTTAAAGTGAAACCACAGAGATCATACCAAGGTTGGAGGTAGCAGCATCTTCCATTTCATGGTCCTCGTTCCTGCCTGAGGTCTCGGAGGTAGCAGCACTGCAGATCTCAGAAATCAGTCAGTTAGCTAACGAGTCGACCAAGAGTTTACTCATGCCAAACAAGAAAACACAAGTTCTACTATTGCCCGGAAATAGTGGGAATCGCCATCCTCATCTTCGGCAGGGCCTTCGCCGGCTTTGATGACGTCACTCGAGGTTGCTTCGATGCTTTCTCAGTCGGTGCCGGAGAAGTTGTCCGAGGATGTTTCATCGACTGCCCAACGGGCACAGTTGCTTTACCACGCTCGACTATGGGGTCATGGGTGAGCTTGGATCGCCTTTCAGTACGAGGAAGGTCGACTTCCTCCTCCTCTTCCTCCTCCTCCTCTTCACCAGAACCGTCATCTTCTTCGTCCTCCTCGCCGTCAGATTGCCACTCCTCCTAACTTTCACCTCCGCTCCCCTCCTCCTCCTCAACCTGTTCTTGCGCCCCATTGGGCATCGAGTACATCTTGGTAGTGACCTGGAAGAGAACAAACAAGACAAGAATCAGTTGACTGAATTCTAACGAAAAGGAATGAAGGAAACAGGGTCAGAGTCGGAGATACAGAATTGGACCTTGTCTGGCTGGTACGATTAGTCGAGTGGAGGGATCCTCCTGGCTCCTCGGGGGTTGCCCTTGTTCCCTGTTATGGCAGTCATCCACCTCTCTAGTGTGGCATCCTCGACCTCCTCCGGGTGGACCCGAGTGGTGTCTTCAGTGCCAGAGTACATCCACATTGGATGGTCTCTGTATTGGAGCGGCTGGATGCACCGTCGAAGGAAAACCTCTAGAAGGTCCATGCCAGTCACCCCATCACGGATAAGTTGAACTACACGCTCGACCAACACCTTAACCTGAGCCTTCTCCTCCGGGACCACCTTCAGAGAGGACGGCTTGCTCACTCGATCCATGGAGAAAGGAGGGAGTCCAATCGACTGCCCTGGCATCGGCTGGTCTTGGCAGTAGAACCAGGTCAACTGCCACCCTCTAACCGACTCAGGAAGGACCATGGCTGGAAAAGCACTTTTACCCCTCATTTGGACCCCGAGACCCCCACACATCTGAATCACTTGGGTTCTCTCGTCACTCGGATTGGCCTTCTTCACCGTCTGAGAGCGACAGGTGAAGATGTGTTTGAAAAGGCCCCAATGCAGCCGGCAACCCAAGAAATTCTCACACAAGGACACGAAAGCAGCGAGATACACGATGTAATTGGGTGTGAAGTGGTGGAATTGTGCCCCAAAAAAGTTCAGAAATCCCCGAAAGAAAGGGTGGGGCGGCAAAGAAAACCCGTGGTCAACGTGAGTGGCTAAGAGGACACACTCACCCTCCTAAGGCTGCGGATGCCACTCCTTCCCCGGAAAGCCTCGCTGATCCATGAGGGATCAGTCCCTCATCGGCTAGGTCGTCCAGATCCTTTTGGCAGATGGTCGAGCGGATCCAGTCGCCCTGGATCCAGCCTTGCGGCAGACCAGCCCGCGACGAGGATCCGCCCCGACTGGTCGCTCTTCCCTTCGCCTTCGCCGCCGCCTTCTTCGCCCGCTCCAAAGCCGTCGTCTTCTCCTTCACCATCGTCACCGGCAAAGCACGCACAGGGCAGCAGCGCTGGGATAGAAGCAAACGCGGCAAGTAAATCTGAGGAAGAGGGAGAAGCAAATGAGGGCGCACTGTTCAAAACCCCCGTCCAGCGCCTTATATGGGGTCACTTCCGAGTGACTGACTGGTAGGCCCGGGCGATCCTGTCAAATCTCGCAACAGTCTCGCGCGTGTTACGTGGCAAAAAAGGTGGTGCAGAAATCGAGGCGTTCCTGCCTTATCCCATCCGAGTACCGCGGCTTCCTCTATCTCGCGCGCTTCCCAAAATTCAGATCCCGCTAAATCCGCGAACAACAGAGCAACTTGTCAGACTGAAGATTACCTCTGATATGTCGCTCGGAGATCTCCAAGTATAGAAAAGTCACTCGACCAATATAAAGAATGGATCAAGGAGACTGAAAAAGAAGTTGGTGCCGTCACCTATGGTCATTGATCCAGAACAAGACATGCTCATAGCACAAAAAGATGGGTCGAAAGAATTCTCAACTCCTTCCTCACTCAAACCTCGATCCATTCGGGGGCTAATGATGAAGCCATGTACCTAGGTTAGGGTCACAGACCTGTCCAAAGTACCCTTCCCAAGGACATCTCTAGAAGAAACTACCTTTCAGTCGACGTGGAAGGGTTCCACTCGACGGACTCGAAGACACTCGACCAGGAAGCCACTCACTCGACCGCCAGAAGATCTAGAGTCACTCTGCATCCAAACGGTTTGTTATTAAGTAGTCTTTATGGTCATGATAGCTCTTTATGTAGGGCGTTACCAGTAATGCCAGGCCTTAATGTACTTTAAACCCTGCATAACTGAGGGCCGGATGGGTCTGGCAGACTCTATATAAGCCACCCCCTCCTTAGTGTAAAGGGTTCGCACCCCTGTAACTCATACGCATATAATCCAGTCGACCGCCTCCGGGCTCCGAGACGTAGGGCTGTTACTTCCTCCAAGAAGGGCCTAAACTCGTAAATCCCTTGCTTATACAACTACTCCATAGCTAGGATCTTGCCTCTCCATACCTACCCCCCTTTCTACTGTCAGACTTAGAACCACGACACTACACGCTCGACCAGCACCTTAACCTGAGCCTTCTCCTCCGGGACCACCTTCAGAGAGGACGGCTTGCTCACTCGATCCATGGAGAAAGGAGGGAGTGCAGTCAACTGCACTGGTGTCGGCTGGTCTTGGCAGTAGAACCAGGTCGACTGCCACCCTCGGACCGACTTAGGAAGGACCATGGCTGGAAAAGCACTTTTACCCCTCATTTGAACCCCAAGACCCCCACATATCTGAATCACTTGGGTTTTCTCGTCCCTTGGATTGGCCTTTTTCACCGTCTGGGAGCGATAGGTGAAAATGTGTTTGAAAAGGCCCCAATGCGGCCGGCAACCCAAGAAATTCTCACACAAGGACACGAAAGAAGCGAGATACACGATGGAGTTGGGTGTGAAGTGGTGGAGTTGTGCCCCAAAGAAGTTCAGAAATCCCGGAAAGAAAGGGTGGGGCGGCAAAGAAAACCCACGGTCAACATGAGTGGCTAAGAGGACACACTCACCCTCCTGAGGCTGCGGCTGCCACTCCTTCCCCGGGAGCCTCGCTGATCCATGAGGGATCAATCCTTCATTGGCCAGGTCATCAAGATCTTTCTGGCGGATGGTCGAGCGGATCCAGTCACCCTGGATCCAGCCCTGCGGCAGACCGGCCCGCGACGAGGATCCGCCCCGACTGGTCGCCCTTCCCTTCACCTTCGCCGTCGCCTTCTTCGCCCGCTCCAAAGCCGCCGTCTTCTCCTTCACCATCATCGTCGGCGAAGCACGCACAGAGCAGCAGCGCTGGGATGGTGGCGAATGCAGCAGATGAATCTGAGGAAGAGGGAGAGGAAAATGAGGGCGCACTGTTCAAAAAAACCGTCCGGCGCCTTATATGGGGTTGCTTCCGAGTGACTGACTGGTAGGCCCGGACGATCCTGTCAAATCCCGCAACAGTCGCGCGCACGATACGATGCGAAAAAGGTGGCGCAAAGATCGAGGCGTTCCTGCCTTATCCCATCCGAGTACCGCGGCCTCCTCCGCCTCGCCGCTTCCCGAAATTCAGATCCCGCTAAATCCGCGAACAGCAGAGCAACTTGTCAGACTGGAGATTTCCTCCGATCCGTCGCTCAGAGATCTCCAAGTACAGAAAAGTCACTCGACAGATACAAAGAATGGATCAAGGCGACTGAAAAATAAGTTGGTGCCGTCACCTAAGGTCATTGATCCAGAACAAGACATACTCGTAGCACGAAAAATGGGTTGGAAGAGTTCTCAACTCCTTCCCCACTCAAACCTTGATCCATTTGGGGGCTAATGATGAAGCCATGTACCTAGGTTAGGGTCATGGACCTGTCCAAGATACCCTCCCCAAGGACATCTCTAGAAGAGACTACCTTTCAGTCGACCTGGAAGGATTTCACTCGACGGACTCGAAGACACTCAACCATGAAGCCACTCACTCGACCACCAGGAGATCTAGAGTCACTCCACACACAAACGGTCGGTCATTAAATAGTCTTTATGGTCATCATAGCACTTTATGTATGGCGTTACCAGTAACGCCAGATCTTAATGTACCTTAAACCCTGCATAACTGAGGGCCGGAGGGGTCTGGCGGACTCTATATAAGCCACCCCCCTCCTCGGTGTAAAGGGTTCGCACCCCTGTAACTCATACGCACATAATACAGTCGACCGCCTCCGGGCTCCGAGACGTAGGGCTGTTACTTCCTCCGAGAAGGGCCTGAACTCGTAAACATCTTGCGTATACAACTACTCCATAGTTAGGATCTTGCCTCTCCATACCTACCCCCCCTATTCTACTGTCAGGCTTAGAACCACGACAGACGCAGCACCCGGCGCTGGGATTTGACGGCCTCAACCGCCGAACGGCCAGGAATTCAATGGGAAAGGAATCCTAGCGCCTCTCCAAGCACCCGACGTTGGAGATGCCCTTAGAAAGGCAGACTCTTCCACTGGTGCTTCTTAATTAATCATTTTTAATGATGCCCAAACAAGCACCTCTGCATTGAAAATGCCCTAAGCAAATTAAGCAAATGATTGTTTATTCACTCTCAAATTGGAATTCTCCTCAGACCCTTAACATACCAATCTTTAACTCTGGGCCATTTTTCTTTCACTTATTCGGTTGCTCAGGAGAGGGCGCAGGTGCGGAAGATGGTTTGGTAGGATAGGGATGTCAGGCGCGTACGTGGTGGCGGTCCGGATGTCCGCAAAGCTCTCCTTGATTTGCGTCCGTTTTGTGGATTTTCAGATGCATCATCGGACCAATGAGGTGCTGCGTTGGATGGTAAAGTGCATCATAATAGTTCGATCCAAACGTTTGCGGGCAGTTTGAGGGTCCGTGTCGGAGATTCCTCATACGGCAACTACTCTTTCATTCAAAGGGGTTTCTGCAAACAGTGTTGCTAAATCTCAGTCGACTAAGACTTGATTATGTCTAAGTTGATGTTATATTCGTGAGATCTTGCGTGAAGATTAGTGTAAAAATTCCTTTTTACCTTTTCTTATAATCTTTCTTATTGTTATATCATTTGACTGAGCTCTGAGATCGAGTCACACCGTCTGTGAAATTGTAAGGGCAACCAATGTCGCTCGCTCGAGCGAGGCCTCCTGCGTGTTGTTACGGAGCAAATTCGTGTACCGTGAGTGATGAGAGTAGAACTTTTATTTCCAAGCAATCATTTCTATGGATTTTCTTTGAGTGGGCACATAACCCACAGGTTTTTCCGAGGATCTTACCTAACTCCTCAAATCGTTTTCTAAGAGATGATTTGCAATGTTCAGACAGGCCCGGCCCTGAGGGGGGGCGAACGGGGCGGCCACCCCGGGCCCCCATTGCCAGAGGGGCCCCCAAATGCTGAAGTTTACATATTGTCCTTGATTTCCTTTTCCCTTTTTTGCTACGATTTCATTCCATAATCCGCTATTTCATTCTTTAATCTACGATCCAATTAACAGGGGTGATGTTTACTCTTAATTTCCTTCCTTACCAGCGAAGGTGCGATTAGGAAACACGTATAGCAGTTATTGTATGGGATTAATTAGGAGTAATTATGAATAAAAATCTCCTAAGTCCCTTCCTTCCTCGAGACTACTGGCCTATACAGCGAGGGAACAGATTGCCCCCTGCGTGGTGATTGATATTCAACTTCCTTTTTCTGAACTTGCGATAGATATTCATCCCCTGTGCGTGCATGGCTGCCGGAGATAACCATCCTGCTGCTTCCCGTGCGATCATGCTAACTCTCCGGAGACAATTTACAAAGACCCGCAAAAAATGTATACAAGCTACAAAGAACAGAAGGTATGTCTCTGATCTCTACTTATACATGTAGTCTATCCCTATAAGATTTTACCATGATGAATGATCAAAATTTATAAATGATTATCAACGTTGCCTATTCACTGTGGCAACTAGCCGCTGGGAATTAGATAGTGTTTATACATAGTTATGATTAGGGTTATCAATTTGTTTAGTTCGGTGACATGCTGATACTTGAAATGGAGGAATAACACTAGAGGTTTTACATATCAAAGCAGTGATCATGGGCATTTAAATCATCTGCTAGTCTTGCCAATGGACCCGCTTCTAGATTGTGATCCAAAAATTAGGTTAATCTCAATTCGATATATAGTAAAGAAAGAGATTTATAAGAGAAAAAAACTATATTTTGTTTGGCTCACAATTCAACATATTTTCTCGAATTTTTTCTACGTTTATGTTAAGGCCCTTGGGATTGGGATCTAGTTTCGCCCCGGGCCCCCGAAATCTCAGGACCGGCCCTGTGTTCAGATCTCGTATTCTTCAAGCCTTTCGTTTCAAGACTTTCTCAAGTCGTTTTCCGACTTTGACATAACCCTGGATTCTATCAGTCAGTTGTCTTCTTCAAGAGTGGTTTTCAAATTCTTTTTCATCTTTGTCCTGACCATTCTATCTTTTCATAGTTTTGAAGTGCCTCAGGAATTCATGGTGGTGTGCCCTCCTTTAATGTCGGTTCAAGTGACAGGTTGTGTCTGCTCTGTGCCGGCATGAATGCAGTGCGGAGAGCAGAGGTGCGGTTGCGTGGGAGAGGGTACGGACGCAGGAGAGGATTTTCAGTAGGACCCGAATGTCGGAGTACGTGGCGGCGTTCCAGACGTCCCCAGGTCTCCCCTGATTTGCGTCCGGTTTGAGGGATTTCGAACAACCGAATGTGCCGGCGGATCGATGGGGTAGCACGTTGAATGATAAAGTGTGTCTGGAGAGACAGCTCGGTCCAGACGTTTACGGACACTTTAAGGGTCCGCATTGGAGATACCCTCATGCGACACAAACTATTTCATTCAAGGGGGTTGTGCAAATTTCTAAGTGCATCGTGCGTCGCTCGCTGACCAAGTTGGTGTACCGCGAGTGTACGTTTTTCAACCTGTTGTATGGATGTGTTCCCCACCGGTCCTCGGGTGCAACTATAATCAATGAACTAAATGCAACTATTGAGGTTATTGCGCCCGGTCATCGATCTTCACATGCAGCCCGAGCCAGGCACCTTTCGTCAACGTACAGTACGTATGTGTGGTCTTATCCATGGCGTGGCACACGGCAGGAGCTCTCTCAGGAAGGGACTTCCGTTTGAGTTCACACTGATCGATGAACTTGCATGCAGCTGGAACTTGCCTGCGCCTGCAGTGCATGGTACTATTCCAGTAGACCAGTAGACCTTTTTGAGCAAGTTCATAGGTTAATTTGCTTGACGCGCACGACAATGCATGCACAAACGCTCGATCGGTGCCTGCTACTCCCTGCTATGTTGTACTGCTACTCCATGCGCCGGCAGCCGTTCGCCTCGCCGGACGGCAGCGAAACGGTTGAGCTCGTGCGTGCATGAGGGACGGCCATCCTCGACGACTACCTCGCCCACAACATACCCGACCACCTTGTCGGCGGCGGTTAGGGTAGGTGCGGCGCGGCTAGGGATCAAGAGAAGGCTGATACCATGTAGAAGAATATTTGTTGCAAGATAATTCTATTCACATCATGGGGTGTCCATATATCTCTACTCCTAAGGGAGCAGTTGGTAGTCTCGCTTCCAGGTTTTTTTAGTCCCACCTCCCACGGTTTTTTTTCGTCCTAAAAAATCTACGAAATTTCATAGGTTAACCAGGGACAACTCCCACCTCCCATGGTTTTTTTGGTACCTCGTCCCACCTCACACTAAGCCGCCACGAACCGCAAAAACCGCCTACCTTAGCCAAATCAACAAATCTCTCTCATTAATGCATTTTTCTTTAGGAAACAAATAATAGATTCTTTCCTACCTTAGCCAAATCAACGGATCTCTTCTAATAATGCAATTTGTTTTAGCAAACAAATAATAGATTCTTTCCTACCTTAGCCAAATCAACGGATCTCTCCCATTAATGCAATTTTCTTTAGCAAACAAATAATAGATTCTTTCCTACCTTAGCCAAATCTATGAAATCTCTCTCATTAATGCAATTTGCTTTAGGAAACAAATAATAGATTTTCAGGAAACAAATAATCTCTAATCTCTAATAATTTCTACTCCTAATGAAGCAGTTGGTAGTCTCCTCCCACCTTCCATGGTTTTTTGGGTACCTCCTCCCACCTTCGCTGGTTTTTTTTCGTAGATTTTTTTCGTCCCCTCCCCTCACTTCATCGGTTTATTTTTGCGTCACCCTCTCACACAACGAAAGAAATCTAATCTCTACTCCTAATGGAGCGGTTGGTAGTCTCGCTTCCAGGTTTTTTTTAGTCCCACCACTTTCGTCCGGTTTTTTTCGTAGGCTAACCGTCATAGATTTTTTTCATCGCCTCCCCCACTTCATCGGTTTATTTTTCACTTCGCCCTCTCACACAACGAAAAAAACTGAACGGATCAGAACTTTCCATACTGACACAAATTATTTAGTAATGTCTTTATGTAAAAGAATCAATCACAATTAATCTTTAAAGATCAAATCTAAATTAATTAATCTTCATAACGTTTGTTTCCTTCCGAATCACGTCCATAACTTTCCTTCCTTGTTTGGGCAGAAATTGTTTGGTAGCAGAGATTAGGAAGCTTCCTATGAGTGTAGTAATCTCTACTCCTAAGGGAGCAGTTGGTAGTCTCGCTTCCAGGTTTTTTTAGTCCCACCTCCCACGGTTTTTTTTCGTCCCACCTCCCATGGTTTTTTTTGGTACCTCGTCCCACCTCACACTAAGCCGCCACGAACCGCAAAAACCGCCTACCTTAGCCAAATCAACAAATCTCTCTCATTAATGCAATTTTTTTTAGGAAACAAATAATAGATTCTTTCCTACCTTAGCCAAATCAACGGATCTCTTCTATTAATGCAATTTGCTTTAGCAAACAAATAATAGATTCTTTCCTACCTTAGCCAAATCAACGGATCTCTCCCATTAATGCAATTTGCTTTAGCAAACAAATAATAGATTCTTTCCTACCTTAGCCAAATCTACGAAATCTCTCTCATTAATGCAATTTGCTTTAGGAAACAAATAATAGATTTTCAGGAAACAAATAATCTCTAATCTCTAATAATTTCTACTCCTAATGAAGCAGTTGGTAGTCTCCTCCCACCTTCCATGGTTTTTTGGGTACCTCCTCCCACCTTCACTGGTTTTTTTTTCGTAGATTTTTTTCGTCCCCTCCCCTCACTTCATCGGTTTATTTTTGCGTCACTCTCTCACACAACGAAAGAAATCTAAACAGATCAGAACTTTCCATACTGGCGCAAGTTATTTAGTAGTGTAGAATCAATCACGAACAATCTCTAAAGATCAAATCTAAATTAATTAACCTTACCTTAAATCACTCAATTACATTAATTAGAAAACAAAATAATTGATTTTCAAAAATCGCTCAATCACGTAAACCTTAGCTTAACTCACGGATGGTAATCAATCTCCAAACAAAGGAAACAATACATCGAGGGAGCAGTAAATAAACTCCCTCTCTTATGACATGTATATGAACTTTCCTTCCCTCTACGTTGTCGAGCGTTCTTGATTCTCGAGGCCGATGCTTGGGCTGCGTCACTGGGTCGCGACGGTGCTGGAGGACGAGGACGGCGAGGCCGGGTGCCGCGGCACCGCGTTAGCCGCGGCCGGTGAAGGGGGCAAAGAAGGGCGGCTTCCCTGGCCCTGGCCATGGCCGTGACCCTGGGAGTTGGTGCGGTGGAAGTGGCACTTGAAGGACACGGCGTGGGTGGCCGACGCGCAGACGCGCTTGGAAGCGGGCCTGTGGCCCGTGCCGGACGGCGCCGACGCCGACCCGGGCCACCTTCTCCGCGTATTCTTGGAGCTGTGGCTGGCCGATTTACATGAAATTAATTCCCTCAGTAGTGGTGGCAAATATAATACACATAATCCATATTGTTATGTACTAGCGTGTGTGTGTGAAATAGATGGATTATGGTCCCGTACCCAATAAGATGAATATGTGTGTGTGTTAGAGAGAGAGGGAGAGGGAGAGGGGGAGAGAGTAAGGAAGAGGGAGGCAGAGAGTGTGTGTGAGGCATTGATGATAAAAAAGGTCGCCAATGTCACTTGATATATATGAGAATATTAATATTGAACTTTTAAAGTTAATGTGGCCCCGTTGCAACGCACGGGTGTTCTTCTAGTGACACGTAAAGATATAGTTTCATCCATTGGTCCTAACTATAGATTATACACTTGAAAAACAAGCGGGACAACTACGCACGCACATATATAAGGTCCACCCATAGTCAAAGAGGAAATAGTGCAACAGCACGTACGATGTCTATGTACAAAACCGACATGTATAATTGACCGTATTCCGGTGCATTATACCGTATATCAATTATCAATGATTTCCCATGTTTTTTCCAGTACACACAAGTGAATCACGGCGGGAACTGGCGCACATGGTCGGCCGCCGGCTTTGCTACATCGATGGAAAAATACGGGGTTTTACAGCCTTGTGCGCCCACGGCCCACCCCACCAGTTAAAATGGGGGGGGGGGGGGGGGATTTGATCGGGGGGAGGGGGGTGTTAAGTAGGAGGAGAAGTTTACTTTGATCAATTAAAACAGGACAGGTCAGCCAGTCCGTAAAATTTATTAATGGTCATTCCATGTGTCTAGCATTTTTGGCTGCCGCGCTGCCCCCGCCACTTGCGTCCCCAGCGTATTTCCCCGTATAGATATAGTTTCGTCCATTGGTCATAATTACAGATTATAAACTTGGAAAACAAGCAGGACAGCTAGTAGAAAAAAAATGCCAAACCAGAACCGTAAAAAAAAATGCCAAACCAGAACAAACTAGTAGAAAAATGCAGAATAAATTTTGGAGTAGCAAAATGCAGCTGTTGAGTTTATTGCGCCCGGCCATGCTTCGATCTTCCCATGCAGCACATCTCTTCTCTCCGGTAGCACGCATGTTTTCCTTGACGCGCACGACTCCAGTATCCCCTGCTCTTCTCCAGCTAGGCGGTGCAGCTCACCTCTAGGAAGGCTAGGAGGAGACTAGAGCTGCGCTCCAAGTCAAAGATGGCTGCGCTTCACTCTTCACTCCACTGTTCAATGCGCACCCTCCCTCCCCCTCACCGTCCACGTACCGCAGGAGCTCCTCACCAGTCAGTCAGTCACCACTCTATAAAAGGCACAGCTCCTCCCCTCGTCGCCATTACCAGCCCAGCCAACATCCGCGTCTGTGATCAGCAGTCTGCCTCTCTCCACCGCCTAACGCCGCTTTGCCCTTCAAGCTCTCAAGATGCCGCTCGCGCGCGCCCACCGCGTCACCGCCGCCGGCGTCCTCTCCGACCGCCCGGAGTACCACGACGTGTACAAGCCCGCGGAGGTCCCCGCCGCCGCCACCGCGGTCCGTCGCGTTGCCGGCGCTCCGGCAGCCCCTAGCCCCGCCTCCGTGCAGGCGCTCCACGCGATGTGCTTCGCCCACGCCTACGTCCGACGGCCCACGACGGCTTCCATCGGCGGGGGCGGGAACGCGGCGACTTTCATCCACGACGCCATCAACGCCACGGCCCCGGACCTGCTGGGCCGCTTCAGCCTCCTCGGCTCCGCCCGCGGAACCATGGGCCTGCGCTTCCGCTCGCCCGCCGACCGGGAGGCCGCCATGCGCCAGCAGCCGTTCGCGTCACGGGACGGCAGCGGCACGGTGGAGCTCGTGCGCGCTTGTGGGACGGCCATCCTCGACGACTACCTCGCACACAACATATCCGACCACCTCGTCCGCGACGTCAACGACCTCCTCGCCCACGTCGCCCTGCGCGACTACCCGACCGAGCAGCGCACGCAGAAGGGGATCGACGACAGCTGCCGCAGCTTCGGGTGGGTCGTCGAGGTCGACCCGGCCTGCTTCGCGGCGCCGGACCTCTCCACCGTGCACGCCGTGCTCTGCGTCGGCCAACCCCGCGAGGTCCCCCGTGAGGTCCGGATCCGCTACGCCGACGGCTCCACCAGCGTCGTTCCGGTGGACGTCCTCGCGGTCTGGGACTGGCCCGCAGTCTTCCGCGACCATGGGAGGTACGTGCGCTTCTTCCAGCCCGATGGCGCGGTGGCTCGGGCAGGCTCGGGCTTGCAGGCGCTCTCCTTGGCTTAGGCTACATGCCATGGCAATGGCATTGGCCGCAAAAGTAGTACTACTCCGTATGCCAAGTACTATGATGTTATCAGTCCAAGTTCTTAATTAGAGACAGTAGGCTTAATGAGCGTCAGTGCTCCCGTGAATGTGTGTGTATGTGTGTTTTGTTTATCGATCCAATCCTGGACAATCTGGAAGGCTATGTTAGGGAATAGGGAGGCCGATGCATGCTTAGTGTAGCGCGTTTGGGGCTTCATTTGCGGTGGAAGCTACTCTATGTAATCATGCATCTTATGTTATGAAATGAAGGTGTAAAAAATCCTGTTCGTGTGCTTGAAAGCGTGAACTTGTTCGTATCAAGATCGGCTTAAACATGGTTGCACAGGAACTTGTAAAATTTATGCAGATTCTGCAGGAAATGCTTGACAGACTTTGCCATTGGGGGCGCTTATTCTCTTATCGTGGTTACTTTCTTTTGCGGGAGCTGCCATTCATACTTTTATTATGTACGCAAATCAACAAAAGGAGGACATTGTTTCTCTTGATTAATTTATTTTGATTGGGTTTAAGCTTCAGCCAGAACTAGCATATTCACGTAAGTTGTAGTACGACTGAACATCATCTATTCATAATATTATGTACACAAATTGCCGGAGGTGCTTTGCAACGGGGTCGTGCTACAAAGAGGACTCCCCGGAGGTGCTTGCAACAGGGGTCGTGCTGAAGGGGGGATCATCCAAGGTGCTTGCAACAGGGTCCTGCTGCAAGGGGAGCTCACCAAAGGTGCTTGCAAAGTGGGGCTCGCGATAGGTGCTTTTGCAACATAGGTCGTGTTGCAACAAGGTTTGAACATGGACCATGTTGCAATGACATTTGGAAGATGATTCATGTTGCAACGAGGGATGGACAAGGAGATGGACGATCGCACGGTGGGCATCACATGCATTGGCAGCTCAAGACCCGGCTGGTCTTTGCTAAAGACCAACCAATTGACGCGTAACGCGGGCCTAACTTAAGCTTAGCACCTGCAAGTCTACAACATCAAACTAACTTCGCTGTGGCCGACCCAACATGCTTTTTCCTTCTCCATTTTTTTGTTTATTTTTATCTTTCTTTTCTTTTCCCATTTTTTAAAATTAAGTAATATATTAAAAACTCCTAATTTTGAAATAACAGGAGACATTTTTAAAATCGATAAAACAGTTTATAAGTTCATCAATATTTTTTATATTCGTGAATAATTTCCAAATACATGAAAAAAAAATCAATTTCGTGAACATTTTAAAATTCATGAATAGTTTGTAATTCATGAGAATTTTTGGAAACCATGAACATTTTTTAATTCGTGAGCTTTTTTAAAATTTCTGAAAGTATTTTAAACTTGTGAACATTTTTAGAAAATATGTGAACTTTTTTTGAATTCGTGAATAATTTTTAAATCCATGAACATTTTTTGAATTTATGAAATTTTAAAATATTTCAATGATCGGTAACCGTTTTTCCCCAGCAGGGGCTATTGCTTTCTAATGGTTTCTGCTTAGAGCATCTACACCTGGGCACCGTAAACAACCCTCAAACTCCTGGGCGGACGACTTGGTCAGTGACCAGTCAAAAAGATGCGATCCATATGGTCGCCTCAAACTCCCCGGCTGTCCGGCACCTCTCATATTCAGCCCAAATCAGGGGCAAATATGGGGCGGCCCGGGCACATCCACCATGTCGGACTCACATTGGTGTCCCACAAGGAAACACGGCGACCCGACGGGCGTCTCCTCCCATGGAGTGTGAACTCCGCGTGGCGCCGCTTCGAGTCGCCGCCTGAGTGCCAAAGTCCGACTATTTAAGCCGGACGACATCCCTAGCACTAGCCACATCCACTTCCTCCCTCTTCGTGCCGCCAGCCCGAGCCCATGCTTCGAGTCACCGCCTGAGTGCCAAAGTCCGACTATTTAAGCCGGACGGCACCCCCCAGCACTAGCCACATCCACTTCCTCCCTCTTCGTGCCGCCAGCCCGAGCCCATCCACCTCTTTCCATTTTCGTCTCACTCTTCCCTCATCGTCTGACTCCGCCATGGCCCAGCAGAAGAATACCACTTATGCTATGCTAGCGCCGGAACGCCGCTTTAAAATGTTTGAGGAGATTCGGGCGAGGCGCGCCGCCCACATCATAGCCGGTCTGCCTTCGGACTCGTCGGGACCAGAGTAGGAGTAGGAGGAGGAGGAGAAGAAGGGGGGCAGCAGCCGGTGCCGGACTAGAGGCGGAGGCCGACGAAGAGGATTCAGAGTTGCAGCTGTCGCACATGTACCCGGAGCTGGGCACGAAGATCATGGACATCTGCGACGATGACGAGTAGTGTAGTTAATCTTAGTTGATATACGTAGTACGTAAATATGTCCGGGATGTGCGCGTTTGAGGGGCTAGATTTGTTGTCTGTGCCTGTAGATGCTCTTAGATAAAAAAACAAACAGACACAAGGAGCGAGCGGGGAGCTCCTATTGGGAGCGTTAAGCGCCAGTTTGTGGTTACAGCGCACAGGGGCACACCTGCATGGGCCTGGCCATCACTCGCGGTGACCGTCCCTTGCTTGCATGGACGTACGATTCGCTCGCTCGTACGACTCTCTCCTCTTAAGATCGCATTTTTTCAGGTGGTTCCCTGGAAAAATCTTTTGGTCCAGGAAGAAAAAAGCGGAATAGTTTTTTTAGTATTTCAAAATTTGGTAAACTAAAAATATGTGCACAGGTTCAAAAAAAGCTCACGAATTAGAAAAACAGTTCATCAATTCCTTTTAGAAGAAATTCATCGATTTTCAAGGAAAGTTTATAAATGTCAGAAAAGGTTCATTCATTTTTAAAAGAATCATCAATTTTGAAAAAACAGTTCGCTCATCGATTTTGAAAAAGTTCATCTATTTTTAGAAAAAGTCCATCAATTTTGTCAAAAGTTCATCGGTTTTGAGAAAAAGTTATTTGATTTTAAAAAAAGGTCACCGATTTTCAAAAAAATAATCGGCTTTGAAAATTAGTTCACAGATATAAAAAAAGTCATTGATTTTTAAAAAGTTTACAAAATTTAAAAAGGTTCACTCAATTAGCAAAATCAAAATAAAATAAAAAATCAAACAAAACCGTTCTAAAAAAGAGAAAAAATGAGAAAGGAAAAGGAAAGAATAAAAGGGTGAAAAGATGTAAGTACTAACATTACGTGCTGGTGGCCGGCTGGTGACTGCAGTGTACTACTCCCTCCGTCCGGAAATACTTGTCATCAAAATGGATAAATGGGGATGTATCTAGATGTATTTTGGTTCTAGATACATCTCTTTTTATCCATTTTGATGACGAGTATTTCCGGACGGAGGGAGTACCTTCTTCTGGGATTACAAGACCGGACAGCCACCGCAGCTGTACCCAGGCACTTGCCTCATCATTCAGAGGATGTTTGGATACGTTTTAGTCCCATGATTAAAAGTAGTGAGACTAAAACTTGTTAGCCTCATCCATGCTTGGATCCAAATACTAAAAAGACTAAAATCAAGTTATTAGCATTTATTATCCTCCAAACCCTCCAATCCAGAACTCGCATGTGTTAAAGAAGAGGCATTAAATGAAGAGAGAGAGGGCTAATACATATTTTAGTAGGTTTCCTATGACTAAAAATTTCTAGCCTCAAGACTAGTCCTAGCCTCTCTTTAGTTAGGGGTGCTTGAAACTTTAGCCTCTAAAAAAGACTATTTTTAGTCAGACTAAAAATAGTCCCTTGGATCCAAGCACCCTACAAGAAGCTGCATCTGGCATCTCCTCTACATGCATGCACCCAATGAATAGTCTACATGCAGCGCAATACTTTTAATCCTCTGCCTGCATGCAGCGCCTTCGGGCATGTACAATGGTGGCATATGGATACATATGCCCCGTGACAAAAAGTAATTTGAAGCACCTACATTAATTTTTTCTCTCCAATGCAAGCTATCACTAGTGGGCCTCATTAAGAAATAAAAAATAAAGACTCTAGTACACATGCATCTCTACTTTTCACTCCAATCTTTTCAGCTTTTCAGCTTTTTCTCTTCAAGCACCCGCCTCCTGAAGAGAATCCTGCTTCCGTATCTGAACCTACTTTACGTCATATCCGATCCTACATGGCATGCGAGGCATCACCTTGAGGCTATGCATTGTACATGCCCTTAGCCAATCGTCTCGTGAACCAGCAGCGCTAATGAAGCAAGCCGGCCTTTTAATCCCGTACAACCAACACTGGCTAGCCGGACCTATAATCCTAGATGGAGGCAGTACTCCCTCAGTTTCTTTTTAGTCTGCATATAAGGTTTGGTCAAAGTCAAGCTTTGCATAGCTTGACTAATTTTATATTAAAAAATATCAACATTTATAATATGAAATCAACATTTTCAGATGCACCATGAAATGTATTTTTATATTATATAGTTTAAGTATTGTAGATGTTCATATTTCTTAATATAAACTTGGTCAAACTTTGTGTAGTTTGACTTTGACCAAAACTTATACGCGGAGTAAAAAGAAACGGAGGGAGTACGATCGATCTGGGAGTCGCCGGTTCGATTTTGGAACGGTTTTGTTAGCAAAATATACTATAGCGGTGCCATCGGAAAAATACCTGAAAACCCGACGGTCCGACCGGCATCTCCTCCCGTGGAGCGTGAACCTCGCGTGGCGCCGCTCTGACTAGCCGCCTGAGTGCCAAAGTCCGGCTATTTAAGCCGGACGGCATCCCACAACCCTAGCCAACATCCATTTCCTCCCTCTTCGTGCCGCCAGCCCGATCCCATCCACCTCTCTCCCATTTCATCTCATTCCTCCCTCTTTGTCCGGCTCCGCCATGGCCCAGCAGTAGAAGACCACTTATGCCATGCTAGCGCCGGAACGCCGATTTAAAATGCTGGAGGAGATTCGGGCGAGGCGCGCCGCCCGCATCATAGCCGGTCTACCTCACGACTCGTCGAGGCCAGAGGAGGAGTAAGAGGAGGAAGAGGAGGAGGGGTTTGGGGAGTAGCCGGTGCCGGACTGGAGGCGGAGGCCGACGAAGAGCAACCGGAGTTGCAACTGCCGTACATGTAACCGGAGCTGGGCACGAAGATCATGGACATATGTGACTATGACGAGAAGTGTATTTAATCTTAGTTGATCTACGTAGTACGTAAATGTGTCCGGAATGTGCGCGTTTGAGGGGCTAGATTTGTTGTCCGTGTCCTAATGGCAGCCTTAAGCGCCAGTTTGTGGTTGCAACGCACAAGGGCACACGTGCATGGGCCTGGCCATCACTAGCGGTGACCGTCACTTGCTCGCATGGACATCCGATTCGCTCGCTGGTACGACTTGCTTCTCTTAAGATTGCATTTTTCATGCGGTTCCCTGAAAAATCTTTTGGTCCATAAAGAAAAAACTGGAATAGTTTTTTTATTATTTCAAAATTTGGTAACATAAAAAATATGTGCACAGGTTCAAATAAAGCTCACGAATTGGAAAAACAGTTCATTTATTCCTTTTAGAAGAAATTCATCACTTTTGAAGGAAAGTTCACAAATGTCAGAAAAGGTTCATTCATTTTAAAAAAAAGTTCATCAATTTTGAAAACAGTTCACCCGTTTTGGAAAAAGTTCATCGATTTTTAGAAAAAGTCCATCAATTTGAGAAAAAGTTCATCGATTTTAGAAAAAGGTCACCGATTTTCAAAAAGATAATCGACTTTGAAAAATACTTCACAGGTTTCAAAAAAAATTCATTAACTTCTAAAAAGTTTATGAAATTAAAAAAGGTTCACTCATTTAGCAAAAGCAAAAAAAAATACAAAGTTGAACAAACAGTTCCAAAAAAAGAGAAAAAAGGAGAAAGGAAAAGGAAAGAATAAAAGAGTGAAAAGATGTACGACTAAGCAATAACATTACGTGCTGGTGGCCGGCTGGTGACTGCAGTGTAGAATCAACCAGGAGCCGCCGGCCTCGATTTTGGAACGGTTTTGTTACTAGCAAAATATACTATGACGGGCGCTTGAGGTGCCATGTAGGAAATGCTGAACGAGGGAGCAAATGGATCGGAGCGAGCGAGCGACCGCACCGGAGCGACGCATTATTCTTGGGCCAAAGCCCATGTGAGCGTTATAATGACGCGTATAACTCTTCCACCCGACACCCGACCGCCGCCTTCTCCATCAAAGATCCTTGACGCGTATGCACCCGACCGCCGCGGCGTCCAATCCGACTTCGACCATGCCTTGACGCTCACCCCGAGCCCTAGCCGGAACCTTTTCCTCCTTTATATATAGTGCCACAGCGCGTCGTGTTGAGGAAGACCAAATCAAGACACAACAACAGAGGAGGGAACGCCGCCGCCGCCGACACCGCCGAGTTTCTTCCGCTCCCTCGCTGCTGGATCGACCGCGGCGATGGTGCGGCCGCGCGGCACGACGAGCACGGGGCGGCACCGCATCGAGATGAGCCTCAGGCCGGACAAGAACAGCCGGCAGGTCACCTTCTCCAAGCGCCGCGCCGGCCTCTTCAAGAAGTGCTCCGAGCTCGCCCTCCTCTGCGGCGCCCGCGTGGCCGTCGTCGTCTTCTCCGAGGCGGGCAACGCCTTCGCCCTCGGCAGCCCCTCCATGGAGGCCGTCCTGCGCCGCTTCGACGACGGCAACGACGCCGGCGCCCTCGTTCCTGCCGCTGACGTCGACGACCGTGAGGCGCTGGAGGAGTTGTACCGGGCCAGGGAGGCGACCGCGGAGCAGGTGGCGTCGGAGATCAAGCGGATGAATACCATCGGGGACACGGTGGTCAAGGCCCAGATGGGGAGGCGGTACTGGTGGGAGGCCGACGTGGAGGCGCTCGGGGAGGCCGAGCTGCCGGAGTTCGCCCGGGCGCTCGACCGGCTCAGGGCCAACGTGCGCCGCCACGCCGACAAGCTCCGCTCCTGATTATTTTGGCTTAATTACTAGGCTTGTGCTTGCTTACAATTCCATGGTAGTGGTGGAAGCTTAGCTTAGCTGCAATCATGCACGAGTTTGGTATGAAATCTGGGTTTGGTTGGAGAGAGGCAATTTAACAGGGTTACAATGCCCAAATGATAACGCCACACGTGTGGCATGTTTGCACATCGCCCACGTGTCTTGATCCACGTTGAGTTTGTTTTGCACGAATCCTAAAGGAATCTGTTAGAATCTGAGTGCCACGTGGGCATCATCGTGTGTGTGGGCATTGGAGAGTTCGCCTACATGCCCCGCAGCACGCGGTTTTCTAGCTGGAATGTGTGGGCGAATTAGTTTCTGGTCACACCGCCACCACCTAGTCCATGCCGTGTGGGTGAACTGCTTTTCGCCCACACGACACCCGTACGTTGTTGGATGGCAACTGCAGTTGCGCGTACGTGGCAACTAGGTAAACACACATGGCAACTATGATTCATTACTAGACGGCAACTGCAGTTGCGCATACGTGGCAACCAGATAAACACACATGACAACTATGATTAACCATACATGGCAACTATGGTTGGACTACACGTGGCAACTAGGTAAACACACATAGCAACTATTGTTTGACCATATGTGACAAGTAGTTAATCACACACGACAACTATGATTTGATTACACGCGGCAACTACCATAAATTAGACATGACAACTTTAGTTAACCAAAACAGAAAGAGTTGTCGTACTTATACAACTGCATTTGCCATCCTGGATAACTACATCTATCATTCCGGATGGCAACTAAATCGTCATCCCACGGATACCTAACGTAGCTGCGCCAGGACGTGTGGGCATATTTGCTTCGTGTCACACGTGCGGAATGGGATGAGTAGTATTTATTGGGCGTGTGACACGTGGGCAATTCTGATGTTCGCCCACACACAATTCGTGTGGGCTGCCTCCTGCTCACGCCACACATGGTGTGTGAATGGATGTCTAGTATGCCACATGTGTGAGCGTTATCAGGACCTAAAGAAACCACACATGGAAGGTTCTAAAACCGGTCTATCGTACCTATTTTTAGAATACCGAACTATAGTACCTTCCCAAAGTCATTGTAGGGATTATAATATTGGGCCGGCCCATTTAATCGAGCGCCAGAGGCGAGGCCGAACTAACACTTGACAAGCTCTTAGCACGTGTAACATCGAACTAACATCGTCGTGGCTGGCAAACATTGTTTTTCGTTTTGTTTGTTTTCACTTTATTTTTTTACATTTAAAATTCAGATATATTATTTTGCATTTATATTTTTTTTTCTAAAATTTGACATTTTTTAAGTTCATGAATATTTTTCTAATTCATGATTTTTTTAATTTGTGGGCATCTTTCAAAATTTATGATCATTTTTTAAAATACGTGGACATATTTAAAGAAACATGAACACATTTTAAATTCGTGTATATATTTTTGCGAATAGAACTTGTATTACTCAAACATCAAAATTACAATCAGCAAGACAACTGTCCTTAACATCCTCAGGACCGAAGCATAACCAAATTACAGTACGGCCACGACGTCTAACATAGTTAGCTAAGAAGTGACTAATAGTATTTTGGTTACGCGAAATATGAGTACTACAAGTCTGACGAGATCTCATAAGTTTCTTAATCTCCTCAATCAATGTCATGTAGCCTGACAGGTCTCGATCCTTTTGTTGAACGATGTTGACGAGTTGTAAGCAATCTACCTCGATTAGGACAGGAGTGCTACACCATTGAAGAGCCAAAGAAACACTTTCACACACTGCAGGAAGCTCAACTTCCAAAGCATCCCAACAAGAGTCGAGATATGTGCATGAGGAGAATATATGTTTCCCAAGATGGTCTCTTAGGATCATTCTAGTGCCCGCAATACCTTCTGCTGAGAAGGATCCATCGGTATTAAGGTTATTCCAGCCCAAAACTGGTGGGATCCATGCATGCGTGTGAGCAGAAGAAGTGCCTGACTGGGATAAAGGAGCAATATGACCATCAATAGAAAACTTCCCTTTGATGAAGTCTTTGTCGGGGTGGTACTTGATCTTATGTGGCATACCCATATAACTAAGAAGAAATCTTTTGAAGACATCAACAAGAGGTGGTTTCTTGTTGTGGACAACCTTATTACAAATAAACCAGCAGTGCCAAAACACCATTAGAATTCTGTCCAACATGCAAGTATCAATGCCCGCTGCAACAATAAGTAGCCAATCTCTCCCAATATTTCTGAAGGTTTCCAACTTAGGCAAGTTCCAAACTTCTGATAAACTACGACACAACATAACTGAAAACAAACATCTGACGAAAGGGTGAAAATTATCCTCTGCTTCTACTCCACATACTGGGCACTGATCTGAAAGTTCTAGGTTCCTATTATGCCTGTTACGCCAAGTAGGGAGAGAATCATCGCAGAACCTACACACAGGAGTTTTAACGGTGGGTGGAACGCAGCTCTTCCATATATTGTTCCAGATTTTCCTATTTGCGTTAGGAGCCGAACTACTAGTTGATGCCGAGCTCCAGCATTCCTCCATAGACATTCCGTAAGCACTCTTAACTGAGAAAGAGCCTCTTTTTTAGGCGCCCAGGCTAGACAATCATCCAAACAAACATACGGATAAAGCTTCAGAATTTCAGTGATATCCATCTGCATGAAGTACCGGTGCAGTACGTCCAGCTTCCAATTACCAAAGTGGTCTATGAGCTCTGAGACGAATCTCAACCTGCATCTACGCTTCGGTGATACAAGCTTATATGAGAATGGTCTCTGCATCCAGGAATCTCTCCAGATAAGGATACTTTGTCCAATACCCACCCTCCAAACTAATCCTTTTTTCAACAGATCCAAACCATATGAGATAGCTTGCCATGATGATACTGTTCTTAGTGGAGTGTATATAATTTTGACTCATGAGCATTTTATTTATATCGTGTATTATTTTTGAATTCATTAATAGATCCTTTGAGGGGTAAGATTTTGAAGGAATTGTTGAACTGATGCCCTTGGATGGTATAATTTATGGGCACCACATGTGAACCACACCATACTCAGCAATGAACATAGTGTCCATGGGTTGAGTGATAGGGGTGCAATGGGTTTTAACAGTGAAATTCATGTTTATGGTAGCCCGAACACACAGGTCGAGATGGCTCCTCCTTCCTCTCCCTCCCTCCTCCCTTCCTCCTCCCCTCCTCGCCTTGGCAGGCCCGCTCTCAGCCCTGCCCCGTTGGCCCGCGTCCGGTCGCACTCCTCTCCGCGTGCAGATGCTCTCCCTCTCCCCTCCTCCGTCTCCCCGCGGGTGGGGTTCTCCCCTCCTTCTTCTCCGCTGCCGATGCTTGGATCTCGTTTTTGGGCCCTTGTGTCTGATGAGGAGGATGCGCTGTCGTTGGCCTCCTCCCCCTGCGGTGTTGTGCCCTGCTCTGGGGGTGGGGGTGGGGGTGGCCTGCGCCGCTCCTCGCCTCCGCAAGTTCGCTCCTGGGGGCCGGGGCCGGCCGGTGGTTGTGTCTCCGCCGGTCGACGACTGGATCTGGATCTCGCGGCGTCGGCGTAAATCTGGTAAGTTTGCTGTTGCGTCTCCTGATCCTGGTGTCTTGGGTCGTGCTCCTGATGGGAAGCTTGGAGGCTCTCCATCTCCCTCTCCGGCTTCGTCTGCGGCGGCCTCGTCGCCGGTGGCGGCGTCGGCGGGGGCGTTGGTGGCTTCGTGTAACCTAGATCTTGATCTCGATGCGGTGTCCTCTGGATCGCGGGCCAACTCCCCGTGTGGGCTTGCTGGGCCTGGCGGGGTGGTGCTGGCTAGTGGGCCTTCCTCCCCTCCCACCCTCTCTTCTGTGGTCGATTTCCCCCCTCTCGTTTCGTATGGCCCAGTTGGGCCCACCGCCCGGCTGCCTGCTCCTCACCCTCCTTCGGCCCATTTGGCTAGTCGGGCCCAGGTGGGCACGGCTTCCTCGGGCTATTTATGGATTCCACGCGGTTCTCTCCCTCCCTGCTAGGGTTTCCTGCTTCCGCTTCTGATCTGCGCCGCCACCGTCTTCCCATCCGCCGCATCATTAGATCTCCCCCACCCCCACCCCTCCGTCTTCCTTTTGCTGCGGTGATCTCCATGGACAAGTCTAGGGGTTCTTCTTGCGAGGCGCTCTCTGGCAGCAAGCGGCGCCGCGAGGAATCCCCTGCCTCCGCGGTGGATCTGGAGCTCGAGGCTTCGCTCCGCTCCAAGCTGGAGTCGAAGCAGGCGGCGCGCGAGCAGGCGGCTCGTGCCCGCGAGGCCTGGGCTTCGGGTCCGGAGCGGGTGCAGCGCTCGGAGAGGGACGGTGTGACTGGATCCGGTCCGCAGGGCTCTGGATTTGGTCCTTCTCCTTCTCCAGTGCTGGATCCGTGGGAGGCGGCGGTGGCCTCCGGCGGTGGGGTGTCTTCATCCTCTGCCTCCCTTCCCGTTCTGGGTGCGGGGCGTGGCTCGTCTGCCCCGTCGCGTCCCTTACCGCCCCCGCCTCCTCGCTCGTTTGGGGCTGGATCTGGTGCTCGTCCGCCGCCTCGGTCCTTCGCGGGGCCGGCACGTCGGCCGCCTGGTCCAGCCTCGGGGGCGCCCCTTCCTCCGGGAATGGGGGATGGGATTCTTCCTCCTCCCCCGTCGCTGCAGCAACCTCGTCCCTCCTCTACCTCCCACAGCAACCCATCGGCGCTCACCTGCTTCGCTTGCCACAGGCCTGGGCACTTCCAGTCCCGCTGCACCAATCCCCCCTTCTGCCTGATCTGTCGCTCTGATGGTCATCTTACGATCAACTGCATGGCTAGGTAGAAACCTCCCGCGGTCCTCCAGTTCGGCTTGGGACTCCCTGGCTGCGCCTTCTTCGCCTTCGATGGTGACCTTCCTGTTCGGGAGGTGGCACCTGCGCTGTCCAATGCGGCGATTGTCTTGGTCAAAGACCAAAAGATTTCGCCCCAAACTCTTCTGGAAGGGCTTCGCATTTGGGATGTGGCTGGATGGGACTGGCAAGTTGTGCAGATGTCTGATTTTGATTTCTCTATGGTGTTCCCCTCCAAAGAATGCTTGCGTATGATTGCTTCTTGCACCAGCTTCACCTTGCCTCTCAATCAATTGGTGGTTTCTGTCAAAGCTGCTTCTTACAATGGTACGGCAGTTGGCCCTCTTTCTCAAGTGTGGGTTTTGATCGATGATTTGCCTGCTGGTCTTCGCTCGCCTGCTTTCCTCATGTCCTATGGGGTTTTAATTGGGAAACCTATTGAGGTGGATGAGGATTCTTTGAACAAGGTTGGTCCTGCTAGGATGAAGGTTTGGTGTGTTGATCCTGAACGTGTGCATGGCTCGATTGATGTTTACCCATCTCCCAATGGTATTAGGCTCCGGGTGCGGGTGGAGGGGGCGGCGGCTTTCCAAGCCCCACCTCCCCCTCCTCCTCCTGCTAATTCCTCGGACAAGCATGACAAGGAGGGGGATGGATCTTTGGGTGGCCCTAATCAGAGCTTTGGGTCTAATCTTTGCTTCAATCAATCTGAATGGGATGGCCTGGCAGATTCTGAAAGTGAGTTGTTTCAATCCCAAGCTCCTTTTGGGGATGCTCCTCGTGATGACCCAGTGATCTCCCCTGCTGCTCAGACTGCTCCGACCGCTGTCGCTGATTTGCCAAAGGTCCCGCCTTGCTCGGCTACCCCCGTGTCTGGTGCCTGCTCCAATCTTCCTGCTTGCCCACTCTCCCCCACCCGTTCGGGAATTGAAGATCTCCCTGTCTCCCCGGCTCGCGATATGGTGGAATCCCAGCCCCTCACGAAGAAGAAATCCTCAGTGCGCAAGTTCTCGGCTAAGAGCCGGAACTCGTCGGGCTCGAAGCAATCCATGACAGGGATCTGTCGGTGTCTTGATCAAGATCTGGGTTCTATGTCCTGCTCCGGTCCCCATGTTGGCTCTCCTGCTGCGCGAGCGTCTGCTATTCGATCTCCGGTGTCCACGGCCCGCAAAGGAAGGCGGGTTGCGCACTCCGGTGGTTCTGTCCTGGAAAGGGCGGAGAAGCGGGCTGCGGCAAAGGATCTCCCTCCCCCAGGTACCTCCCCAGCCTCTTCTGTCGCTGTTTCTCCTGTTCGGGTGGTTTTACCTTCTATGTCTGATGATCATATTTTAAATATTATGTCGGACGTGGGTTTGGTGGTCGATTCTTCTGTTGGTTCTCCTAGTTCGCTTCTTGCTATTATTCGGGCTAATGAACTGGCTCAGGCAGCCATTGCTAAAGCCAAAGAGGTTGTTGCCTCGAGGGTCGAGGTTGCTGGTTGTGATGCGGGGGTGGCTTCGGGTGCTGGTAGTGGCCAGCCCCTTTCCTGCTCTTCCAAGAGGGGCACTAATAAACGTGCTAAATCCTCATGGCCCCCTGCAGGTCGAGCCTCCGCATCAAGAATCTTTCGTATAAATGAGGGCTTTATTCTGGAATATTAGGGGGTTCGGTGCTAGGGGGCGCCGTGACCAACTTAAAGATTTGGTTCGTTCTAATTCTATTGATTTCGTGGGGCTGGTTGAAACTTTCAAGGATTCCTTCTCCCCTAATGAGCTCTCTGCTATTGTGGGTATGGACAGATTTAATTGGCATTTTTTACCTGCTTCGGGCCACTCTGGTGGGATCTTGATTGGTTCTAATAAAGATATTTTTGATTTTGTTGCTTTTGACCATGGGTTTTTTTGGGCCAGCGTTGTTCTTTCTCACAAATCTATGAATACCCTCTGTGAGTTTATCGTTGTTTATGGGCCTGCGGATCACTCTCTGTCGACCCTATTCCTTAATGAACTCTCGATCAAGATTGAGTCCTGTAATTTACCGATGGTTATTGGGGGAGACTTTAATCTTCTGCGGTGCCCCCTTGACAAGAATAATGATAATTTCTCTTGGCCTTTAGCTAATGCTTTTAATGACTTCATTAGTGCTAACGCCATCCGTGAGCTTCCTCGGGGGGGGAGCTCGCTTTACTTGGTCTAACCATCAGGCTAACCCTATTAGATCCGTGCTTGATCGCATCTTCCTATGTCCCAGGTGGGATTCCTTGTTCCCTAGAACTTCTCTTAACGCCAAATGCATTGTCGGGTCTGATCATACCCCCTTGATTCTTGACGATGGTTCCATTTGCACTCGACCTCCGGCTAGATTTCAATTTGATGCTTCATGGTTGTCGGTGGATGGCTTTGCTGATATGGTTGCAGCGAAGATTTCCCAATCCCTCTCTTCCAACTCCCGCTCGTTTGGGCCTCTGGATGATTGGCACTCGTGCTCCTATGACTTACGTAAGTTTCTTAGAGGTTGGTCTCGTAATCGTGCGGCGGAGGATCGTCGCACCAAAGCTTTTCTCGAAAACCAGATCTTGGAGCTGGATCGTGCTGCTGATTCTACTGGGCTCTCTGACGATGGCTGGGCCGTTCGTTATAATCTTGAGGTTGCTTTAATGCAGTTGCACCACCAGGCCGAGATTTATTGGCGCCAGCGGGGCACTCTTAACTGGACTCTTAAAGGGGACTCTCCTACAGCCTACTTTTTTGCGATTGCGAACGGTAGGCGTAGGCGCTGTGATATTAATAGCCTGCTGATTAATGGTGTGCGTTCTTCTGATCAGTCTGTTATTATGGCTCATGTGGTGGATTTCTTTTCTTTGTTGTTAGGGGCTAAACCCCAATCGGGCTTATATATATCTCCCCACCTATGGAGCTCTGGTCTTAAAATCACCCCGAGGAGAATGCTTCCTTGATGATTCTGCTCTCTGACCAGGAAATTTGGGATGTTGTTAACTCTGCTAATCCCAATGCTGCTTCCGGGCCAGACGGTTTTTCCATCCCTTTCTTTCGGAAATTCTGGCCCCAGTTGAAACAGTTGGTGTGTAACGTTATCCAGGGTTTCTGCCTTGGTACTGTCGATATCTCTCGCCTGAATTACGCTGTGATATCCCTGATTCCTAAGGTCAAGGGTGCTGATGTTATCTCCCAATTTCGGCCTATTGCTTTGATTAACAACTTTGCCAAATTCCTGGCTAAAGGCTTTGCGAATCGTTTGTCTCCGGTAGCTCATAGAGTTATTAGCCCCTTTCAATCTGCTTTCATCAAAGGGCGTTTCATTCTTGACGGTATTCTTTCCCTTCATGAGATTGTTCATGATCTTCATGTGCGAAGAGCTAAAGCGATTATTCTTAAGTTAGACTTTGAAAAAGCGTATGACTCGGTTAGCTGGCCTTTCCTCAAGCAGGTCCTCCTTGCTAAAGGCTTCGACGGTGCTTATGTTCATCGTATCATGCAGTTGGTCTCGGGTGGCCATACTGCCGTTGCTGTTAACGGCTTTGTTAGCAATTTCTTCGCGAATGGCAGGGGCCTTCGCCAAGGGGATCCTGCCTCCCCTGCTCTTTTTAACTTTGTGGCCGACGCCTTCTCTTGCATGCTCTCCAGGGCGGCCCGCTGTGGGCACATCGCTCCTGTGGCCTCCCATTTACTTCCGGAAGGTGTCTCCCATCTGCAATATGCGGACGATACAATCATCTTGGTGGAGCTGGATGACGCCTGTATTGCCAATCTAAAATTCATCCTGTTGTGTTTCGAAGCCGTTTCGGGTCTTAAGATTAATTTCGCCAAGAGTGAGGTTTTGGTGACGGGTGTTGATGGGGCGGAAGCCTTGCGGGTTGCCAGGCTCCTTAACTGCTCATTAGGCTCCTTCCCCTTCAAGTATTTAGGCCTTCCTATCTCTCCTGGAATGCTTCATGCGAATGATTTCGCTCAGGCGGTTGCTAAAGTGGGGAACAGGGTGCTCCCTTGGAGGGGTAGATATAATACCAATGCCGGCAAAGTGGCTCTAATCAACTCATGCTTATCCTCTCTCCCTATGTTTCTTATGGGCTTTTATCTTCTCACGAATGGCGTGCATGCTGGCTTCGACAAACATAGGGGTGCCTTCTACTGGAATTCCGCTGATAACAAAAGGAAGTATAGGCTGGTCAAGTGGCAACTTATGTGTAAACCTAAGAACCTTGGGGGGTTAGGCATTATTAATACTCGGGTGATGAACATTTGTTTGCTTATCAAGTGGTGGTGGAAAATTATGACTGTTGGGGCCGAGTCATTGTGGTTTTCGATTCTTAAGGCCAAATATTTCCCTCACTCCAACCCGCTGTTTGCTTCCGCGCGGCGTGGCTCTCAGTTTTGGAAAGCCCTTGTCAAAGTTAGACCAATTTTTCTGGAGCATGTTAAGTTTACTGTTGGTAATGGGTTGGCTGTTCGATTTTGGTTGGATTGGTGGTCTGGGGATGCCCCCCTAGCCGTGCGCTTTCCGGTTTTGTTTTCTTACTGTCCTAATCCGCAGATCTCCATCGCGAAGGTGGCTGCTAATAATTGGGATTTGGCTTTTCGTCGGGCCCTGTCTCCTGAAGAGTTGGAAGATTGGCAAAGTCTCTCTGCCCTCTTCCCTGTGCTCTCGGAGTCGGCCGACTCGGTGATTTGGCCGCATTCGGCCTCTGGTAGATTTTCGGTTAAGTCGCTGTATTCTAGACTTATTGGTGGTACTCCTTCGGCTCGATTCTCTTGCGTTTGGAAATCCAAGGTTCCTCCTAAGATTAAGATTTTTCTCTGGCAAGCCTTCCGTGGTCGCCTCCCGACTGCTGATCAGATCAAAAAACGCAATGGGCCGGGCTCGGAATTCTGTAATTTATGTGGGGCCTTGGAGAACTCTGATCACATCTTTTTCAATTGCGTTCTAGCCAAATTAGTTTGGTGCTGCGTCAGATCTTGGCTTCGGGTTCCCTGGAATCCCTCCTCTTTCGCTGAGATTCGAACCCTAGCCAAAGCCTTGGTCGGGGTCACCAAGAGGGTATTTTGGGTTGGCCTGGGAGCTTTATGTTGGGCTCTCTGGACCATTAGAAACAAATTTACTATTGAACTTACCTTCCCATCTAAGCCTGCTGATGTTCTTTTCAAATCATGTATATTCTTGCAGCAGTGGAGATCATTGACTAAGGAGACTGATCGGGATGCCCTGGACCTTCTCATCGACAAAATTCGGGCTTCGGCTTCTCAGATCTCCGGGAGGAACCCTGTCGTCTAATCTGGTGCTGTCGCTTGCGGAGATTAGGTGTTTCTCCCTCCCCGGCCTGCGCGCCGTGTATGGCAGTTGCCTGTATCTTTCCTGCTTTGGCTACTCTCTTCCTTTTCTTTGTGTGTGTGCTCCTGTGAACTTGCGGTATCCGTGACGCTGCCTTGAGGCTTTATCTATAAAGTCGGGCTTTGGCCTTTTCTCTAAAAAAATCATGTTTATGAAGGTATGGGTACTCCCTAAGTCCACCAACGCTATGCCACTCCTGCTCCATTGTTGACTTTAAAGGAAAATGTTGCAGCAATGGGTAGTTTTCCTAGGGCCTCGAGTGATATGTGCATATATTGTTCCTCTTTAATTGGGGAAGTAGCAGGTGTAGTGTTTTCTTCAGTTGGATCACTGCCCTGTAGAATTTCATCTGTTGTTTCCTCAGCATTTTCTTCAGTGGTTATGATATTCAGTGTTTTATATTGGGCACACTTGTGTCTAAAGAACCATTTGCCTCCACAGTATCTGCAAGTACTAGGTTCTCTGCACTTTCCTTCGGGCTTAGGGTCGGTTTTCTGTTCACCTTCCTTCTTGACGCCATTAGTATCAGTCCATCTTGGTCTGTTTTGTACTGGTGTTGTGTTAAACTCATATATGCGTGTATGATTGTAACAAGGACGTGTAGTCATAATGCACATATCTTGAGATAGAGTTAGTTTGAATAGGTTGTTAGTATCTAGTCTATCTTCTTCCAACTGCATGATCTATCTCTATCTCTTCGTTCCTTGTACTCCAAGCTTGTATGCCTTATCAGGGAGTCGGCCCCTGCTATATAACATAGAACCATTCCTACCAGGATAGGTACGACGTTACAACAATTCTCACATGGTAATCAGAGCCCATCTCTTCCATCGCATCTAGCTTCCATCCCTTCCACCACCTACGCTTGCTGCCATGGCTTCCTCTACCGCCACCGTAACCTCTGGTCTCTCTGGCCAAGTCACGGAAAAGCTCTCCCGCACCAACTTCATCCTCTGGCGCACCTAAATCACACTGCAGATCAGAGGAGCGGGATTCTTCGGGTACATTGATGGAACGAACCCGGAGCCGGCCAAACAAGTCGTCATCAAGGACAAATATGGGAAGGAGGAGACCATCCCAAATCCCCGTCATGCCGTCTGGATCCGAGAGGATCAGCAGGTACTTGTCTATCTGTTGAACAATCTCACCAAAGAAGTTCTAGTGCAGGTTACCTCCATCGTCCATGCACATGAACTCTAGGCAGCCTTGGCGAGCATGTTCTCGTCCCAGTCGCTGTCGAGGGTCAACAACATCCGCATCACACTAGCGAATGCACAGAGGGGCACGTAGTCCGTGGCAACATACTTCGCGCACATGCGCTCCCTGGTGGACGAGCTTGCTGCAGCAGGCAAACCGCTTCAAGATGACAGCGAGCTGATCTCCTACATCCTTGCTAGTTTCGATATGGAGTATCAGCCGCTTGTCTCTGCCCTCGACGCCCGCACACAGCCGGTCACCCTGGATGAGCTCTTCGCCCAGATGAGTAACTTCGACCAAAGAGTCGCGCTCTTCTAGGGAAACAACTCTGGCGGTGGGTTCAAGTCATCTGCTAACGCCACTTCACATGGATGCGGCGGCGGCGGCGACGGCTCCTCACGCTATCGAGGGCCAGCGCGCAAGGCGGAGGCGACCAGCGACGGTAAGAGTGGCGCCCCCAACTCTCGCGGCAACAACAACGGTGCATGACCCTCCTACACCAACCCTAAGGGCCGCCGCAACAACTCCAGCAAGTCCCGTCCAGATGCCGTCTGCTGCCAGATTTGTGGCAAGCTTGGACACTCGGCGAGGGACCGCTGGTACCGCTTCTAGGAGGACAGCGACTCGCCTACTGATGAGAAGGTCCCTGGAGGAGCAGATGCCTCGTACGGAGTCGACACAAATTGGTACGTCGACAGTGGTGCTACCAACCACATCACCGGTTAGCTGGAAAAGGTGAGCATGACGGAGAAGTACCGCGGCCGCGATCAGATCCATGCAGCTAATGGAGAAGGTATGGGAATCCGTCACATTGGTCATTCAGTTATTAAAACTCCTCACAAAAAAATTCATCTTAGAAAATTTTCGCATGTCCCTAGAGCATCAATGAATCTCCTATCCGTTCATTGCAATGCCATTGATAATCATGTGTTTCTCGAGTTTCACCCGTTTTTCTTTTTGATCAAGGATCAGGCCACGAAGAGAATCCTGTATCGAGGTAGATGCGTTCGAGGACTCTATCCATTGATTCCGGAGATTAGGAGATTCAATAAGCAAGCATATGGTGTCACCAAATTATCTTCAACTCGGTGGCACGATCGACTAGGGCATGCATCATTTTCTTTAGTAGAACGAGTGCTTAGGAAAAATAAGCTTCCATATGTTGGGGAGCTTAGTCTTGAAACAATTCGTGGTTCTTGTCAAAAGGCCAAGAGCCATCAGTTACCATATCCAATTTCTTCTAGTATTTCTACCAAACCACTACAACTCATATTTTCTGATGTGTGGGGTCCTGCACCCTCTTTAGTTGGTAGACATACTTATTATGTGAGTTTCATAGATGATTACAACAAATACACATGGATCTATCTCCTAAAGAAAAGATCTGATGTCTTTCAAGTCTTCAAAAAAATTCAAGCACTCATTGAAAGAAAATTTGACAGCAAAATCATCGTTGTCCAATCTGATTGGGGAGGGGAGTACGAGAAATTAAACTCCTTTTTCCAAACTCTTAGTGTGTCTCATCATGTGTCATGTCCACATGCCCATCAGCAAAATGGGTCTGTTGAATGCAAACATAGACACATTGTAGAAGTCGGTCTCGCTTTGCTTGCGCGAGCATCCATGCCCCTCAAATGTTGGGACGAGGCATTCCTCACGGCAGTGCATCTCATAAACATATTGCCTAGTCGTGTTATAAATAATGAAACTTCCACCGAGAGACTTCTTCACATAAAACCAGATTATACCTCTCTCCGCATCTTTGGGTGTGCATGTTGGCCTAATCTTAGACCTACAACAATCGAAGGCTCATGTTTCGATCTAAACAATGTGCTTTCATTGGCTACAGTCCATTACATAAAGGTGTCAAGTGTCTTGATATCTCCACTGGTCGAGTCTATATTTCCCGTGATGTTGTGTTTGATGAGAACAAATTCGCTTTCTTTGATCTCCACCCTAATGCCGGCGCCCTTCTTCGCAAAGAAATTCTTCTTTTGCCACCTAAGTTGACCGGTGCACATCATGAGGAAAATAATTGTAATGATTCAATGTTGACTAACACCCATAACCCTGCATGTGAGCTTTCTGATGGTGCAGGTGAAAATTGTGGAGAAAATGGTGAAGAAAACCTGGCCAACGTGCCTTATTTCATGTGTCTAGCCCTGGGGGACATATCCTCCTCGGGATCGCTTCTGCAGCAGGCGGCCAAAGAATCGTCCGCGGGATCCGTGCCCTCACAGCATCGTGTCAGCACATCAGGATCCGCCCCTAGATCCGCCTCGGTGCCCTCCACCAGCTCTGGGTCTGCGGCTGACACGCGGGGCTCTCCCGCTCGTCCCGCCAAGCCGACCGAGCCGCAAGTCGAGCCGCTCGCTCCCCGTCCGCCACGTGTCGGTGGCCGACTGGCCCGACTCGCTGCTACTCTCGCCGCGACAACAAGTCGCAGTCGGGGGGCCCCTCTGGTGGTCTGTCACGTCTCGCGGCAGGCGATGCGGCCCGACAGCCGTCTTCATTGCGCCATGTGTTGGGGAACGTAGCAGAAATTCAAAATTTTCTACGCATCACCAAGATCAATCTATGGATATTCTAGCAACAAGGGAGAGGGGAGTGTGTCTTCATACCCTTGAAGATCGCGATGCGGAAGCGTTGCAGGAACGTGGTCGGTGGAGTCGTTCATGAAGTGATTCAGATCGCGGCTGAATCCGATCTAAGCACCGAACAACGGTGCCTCCGCGTTTAACACACGTGCAGCCCGGTGACGTCTCCCGCGCCTTGATCCAGCAAGTAGAGATGGAGTGGTTGGGGAAGACTCCATCCAGCAGCAGCACAACAGCATGGTGATGATGGAGGCGCGTGGCACTCCAACAGGGCTTCGCCAAGCACTGCGAGAGACGAGGAGGGAGAGGGGTAGGGCTGCGCCAGGAGAGAGGAAAACTCATGTCCTTCACAGCCCCAAAAAACCCACTATATATAGGGGAAGGGGAGAGGGGGCCGGCCCCTCTAGATCCCATCTAGACGGGGGGCGGCGGCTAGGAGGGGAGGCTTCCCCCCAAGCAAGGTGGAGGCGCCCCCTCCCCTAGGGTTTTCAACCCTAGGCGCCTTGGGCCCTTGAGGAGGGGTGCACCAGCCCACTAGGGGCTGGTTCCCTCCCATATTCAGCCCATCAAGTCCCCCGGGGCAGGTGGCCCCACCCGTTGGACCTCCGGACACCTTTCGATGGTCCCGGTACAATACCGATAACCCCCGAAACTATTTTGGTGACTGAAACTGGACTTCCCGTATATAAATCTTTACCTCCGGACCATTCCGGAACTCCTCGTGACGTCCGGGATCTCATCTGGGACTCTGAACAACATTCGGTAACCACATACAGACTTCCCTTATAACCCTAGCGTCATCGAACCTTAAGTGTGTAGACCCTACGGGTTCGGGAATCATGCAGACATGACCGAGACAACTCTCTGGCCAATAACCAACAGCGGGAGCTGGATACCCATGTTGGCTCCCACATGTTCCACGATGATCTCATCGGATGAACCATAATGTCGGGGATTCAATCAATACAATTCCCTTTGTCAATCGGTATGTTACTTGCCCAAGATTCGATCGTCGGTATCCCAATACCTCGTTCAATCTCGTTACCGGCAAGTCACTTTACTTGTTCCGTAATGCATGATCCCGTGACTAACTACTTAGTCACATTGAGCTCATTATGATGATGCATTACCGAGTGGGCCCAGAGATACCTCTCCGTGATACGGAGTGACAAATCCCAGTCTGGATTCGTGCCAACCCAACAGACACTTTCGGAGATACCTGTAGTGCACCTTTATAGTCACCCAGTTATGTTGTGACGTTTGGTACACCCAAAGCACTCCTACGGTATCCGGGAGTTACACAATCTCATGGTCTAAGAAATGATACTTGACATTAGAAAAGCTTTATCAAACGAACTACACGATCTTGTGCTATGCTTAGGATTGGCTCTTGTCCATCACATCATTATCCTAATGATGTGATCCCGTTATCAATGACATCCAATGTCCATGGTCAGGAAACCATAACCATCTATCGATCAACGAGCTAGTCAACTAGAGGCTCACTAGGGACATGTTGTGGTCTATATATTCACACATGTATTACGGTTTCCAGTTAATACAATTATAGCATGAACGATAGACAATTATCATGAACAAGGAAATACAATAATAACCATTTTATTATTGCCTCTAGGGCATATTTCCAACAGTCTCCCACTTGCACTAGAGTCAATAATCTAGTTCACATCACTGTGTGATTGTAATGAATTCAAGACCCATGGGGTTTGATCATATCTCGCTTGTGAGAGAGGTCATTAGTCAGCGGGTCTGAACCTTTCAGATCCGTGTGTTTTTTACAAATCTCTATGTCATACTATAGCTTCCACGCTCTATTTGGAGCTATTCCAAATAACTGTTCTACTATACGAATATGGTTTACTACTCAGAATCATCCGGATTAGTGTCAAAGTTTGCATCGACGTAACCCTTTACGACGAACTCTTTTACCACCTCCATAATTGAGAAAATTTCTTAGTACATTAGTTACTAAGGATAAGTCTGACCGTTGTCCTGTGATTCATTCCTGGATCACTCTTGTACCCCTTGACTGACTTATGCCAAGGCACACTTCAGGTGCGGTACACAGCATAGCATACTGTAGAGCCTACGTCTAAAGCATAGGGGACGACCTTCGTCCTTTCTCTCTTTTCTGCCGTGGTCAGGTCTTGAGTCTTACTCAATACTCACACCTTATAACACAACCAAGAACTCCTTCTTTGCCGATCTATTTTGAACTCCTTCAAAATCTTGTCATGGTATGTATTCATTTGAAAGTACTATTAAGCGATTTTGATCTATCCTTATAGATCTTGATGCTCAATGTTCAAGTAGCTTAATCCAGGTTTTCCATTGAAAAACACTTTTCAAATAAACCTATATGCTTTACAGAAACTCTACATCATTTATGATCAACAATATGTCAACAACATATACTCATTAGAAATTCTATAGTGCTCCCACTCACTTCTTTGGAAATACAAGTTTCTCATAAACTTTGTATAAACCCAAAATCTTTGATCGTCTCATCAAAGTGTATATTCCAATTCCAAGATGCTTACTCCAATCCTTAGAAGGATTGCTGGAGCTTTGCATACTTGTTAGCATCTTTCAGGATTGACAAAACATTCTGGTTGTATCACATACAACCTTTCCTCAAGAAAATCGTCGAGGAAACAATGTTTTTGACATCCTATCTGTAAGATTTCATAAATAATGCAGTAACTGCTAATATAATTCCAACAGACTCTTAGCATCGCTATGAGTGAGAAAGTCTCATCATAGTCAACTCCTTGAACTTGTCGGAAAACATCTTAGCGACAAGTCGAGCTTTCTTAATGGTGACACTTACCATCATTGTCCGTCTTCCTTTTAAAATCCATCTGTACTCAACAGCCTTACGACCATCGAGTAGTTCTTCCAAAGTCTATACTTTGTTTTCATACATGGATCTTTTCTCGTATTTTATGGCCTCGAGCCATTCGTCGGAATCCGGGCCCACCATCGCTTCTCCATAGCTAATAGGTTCATTGTTGTCTAGCAACATGACCTTCAAGGCAGGATTACTGTACCACTCTGAAGTAGTACGCATCCTTGTCACCCTACGAGGTTTGGTAGTAACTTGATCCGAAGCTTCATGATCACTATCATAAGCTTCTACTTCAATTGGTGTAGGCGCCACAGGAACAACTTCTTGTGCCCTACTACACACTAGTTGAAGTGATGGTTCAATAACCTTATCAAGTCTCCACCATCCTCCCACTCAATTCTTTCGAGAGAAACTTTTCCTCGAGAAAGGACCCGTTTGTAGAAACAATTACTTTTGCTTCTGGATCAGAATTAGGAGGTATACCCAACCTTTTGGGTGTCCTGTGAAGATGCATTTATCCACTTGGGGATTGAGCTTATCAGCATGAAACTTTTTCACATAAGCATCGCAGCCCCAAACTTTTTAAGAAACGGCAACTTAGGTTTCTCTAAACCATAGTTCACACGGTGTCATCTCAACAGAATTACATGGTGCCCTATTAAAGTGAATGCGGTTGTCTCTAATGCCTAACCCATAAGCGATAGTGGTAATTCGATAAGAGACATCATGGTATGCCCCATATCCAATAGGGCGCATCTATGATGTTCGGACTCACCATCACACTATGGTGTTCCAGGCGGTATTAGTTATGAAACAATTCCCACAAGGTCTTAATTGTGTACCAAACTCGCAACTCAGATATTCATCTCTATGATCATATCACAGACATTTTATCCACTTGTCACGAAGATCTTCAACTTCACTCTGAAATTACTTGAACCTTTCAATAATTCAGACTTGTGTTTCATCAAGTAAATATACTCAGCATCTACTCAAATCATCTGTGAAGTAAGAACATAACGATATCCACTGCGTGCCTCAGCACTCATTGAACCGCACACATCAAAATGTATTACTTCCAACAAGTTGCTTTCTTGTTCCATCTTACTGAAAACGAGGCTTTTCAGTCATCTTGCCCATGTGGTATGATTTGCATGTCTCAAGTGATTCAAAATCAAGTGAGTCCAAACGATCCATATGTATGGAGTTTCTTCATGCATATGTACCAATAGACATGGTTCACATGTCTCAATCTTTTCAAAAACGAGTGAGTCCAAAGATCCATCAACATGGAGCTTCTTCATGCGTTTTATACCAATGTGACTCAAACATCAGTGCCACAAGTATGTGGTACTATCATTACTATCTTATATCTTTTGGCATGAACATGTGTATCACTATGATCGAGATTCAATAAACCATTCATTTTAGGTGCAAGACCATTGAAGGTATTATTCAAATAAACAGAGCAACCATTATTCTCCTTAAATGAATAACCATATTGCGATAAACATAATCCAATCATGTCTATGCTCAACGCAAACACCAAATAACAATTATTTAGGTTTAACACCAATCTCGATGGTAGAGGGAGCATGCGATGCTTGATCACATCAACCTTGGAAACACTTCCAACACACATCGTCATCTCACCTTTAGCTAGTCTCCGTTTATTCCGTAGCTCTTTTATTTCGAGTTACTAACACTTAGCAACCGAACCGGTATCTTAATACCCTGGTGCTACTAGGAGTACTAGTAAAGTACGCATTAATATAATGTATATCCAATATACTTCTGTCGACCTTGCCAGCCTTCTAACTCCGCCTATGTTGTCTCAACATAGCCGGTCCCAAGCCCGGGTAAAGGAGGAGGGTTGTGATAGGCTTGGCGAGACAACATAAAAACTCAGCCACTCTTATGGAGATGAAACCCAAAAGATTTTCGTTGGGGCGTAACCCTCTCAGCAACGCGCCACATCGGAACCCGGGTGTGGTGGAAAATGGGCAAGGGCTGGGCCGTCACCCCCCAAGTGGCGCGCCGTATCTTGATCCGGATACGGTGGCAAGTGAGCGAGGATCGGGTCATCGCATCCTTAGTGGCGCCCTACATCGGCGCCCGAATGTAGTGTAAAATGAGCAAGGGTCTTCGCATTTGACTCGACGAGTGCGAAGGGTAAGGAAGCTAGCCGAGCCTAGGAGGATTCGCTTAGGTAGCTGGAACGTAGGGTCTTTGATAGGGAAGCTTCAGGAGCTAGTTGATGCAGCAGTGAGGAGAGGTGTTGATATCCTTCGCGTCCAAGAAACCAAATGGAGAGGACAGAAGGCAAAGGAGGTGGAGGATACCGGCTTCAAGCTGTGGTACACGGGGACGGCTGCAAACAGAAATGGCGTACGGATCTTGATCTACAAGAGCCTCAAGTATGGAGTGGTAGACGTCAGGAGACGTGGGGACCGGATTATCCTGGTCAAGCTGGTAGTTGAGGACTTGGTTCTCAATGTTATCAGCGCGTATGCCCCGCAAGTAGGCCACAATGAGAACACCAAGAGGGAGTTCTGGGAAGGCTTGGAAGACATGGTTAGGAGTGTACCGATTGGTGAGAAGCTCTTCATAGGAGGAGACCTCAATGGCCACGTGGGTACATCTAACACAGGTTTTGAAGGGGCGCATGGGGGCTTTGGCTATGGCATCAGGAATCAAGAAGGAGAAGATGTCTTAAGCTTTGCTCTAGCCTACAACATGATTGTAGCTAACACCCTCTTTAGAAAGAGAGAATCACATCTGGTGACTTTTAGTAGTGGCTAATACTCTAGCCAGATTGATTTCATCCTCTCGAGAAGAGAAGATAGGCGTGCGTGCCTAGACTGTAAGGTGAACCTGGGGAGAGTGTTGTACCCCAGCATAAGCTGGTGGTTGCCGACTTCCGCTTTCGGATTCGTGTCCATCGGGATAAGCGTGCCAAGGTCGCTAGAACAAAGTGGTGGAAGCTCAAGGGGGAGGTAGCTCAGGTGTTCAAGGAGAGGGTAATTAAGGAGGGCCCTTGGGAGGAAGGAGGGGATGCGGACAATGTGTGGTGAAGATGGTGACTTGCATTCGTAAGGTGGCCTCGGAGGAGTTTGGAGTGTCCATGGGAAGGAGAAGTGAAGATAAGGATACCTGGTGGTGGAATGATGATGTCCAGAAGGCGATTAAAGAGAAGAAATATTGCTTCAGACGCCTATACCTGGATAGGAGTGCAGACAACATAGAGAAGTACAAGATGGCGAAGAAGGCCGCAAAGCGAGCTGTTGGTGAAGCAAGGGGTCGGGCATATGAGGACCTCTACCAACGGTTAGGCGCGAAGGAAGGTGAAAGGGACATCTATAAGATGGCTAAGATCCGGGAGAGGAAGACGAGGGATATTGGCCAAGTCAAATGCATCAAGGACGGAGCAGGCCAACTGTTGGTGAAGGATGAAGAGATTAAGCATAGATGGCGGGAGTACTTCGACAAGCTGTTCAATGGGGAGAATGAGAGTTCTACCATTGAACTGGACGACTCCTTTGATGAGACCATCATGCGTTTTGTGCGGCGCATCCAGGAGTCTGAGGTGAAGGAGGCTTTAAAAAGGATAAAAGGAGGCAAGGCGATGGGCCCTGATTGTATCCCCATTGAGGTGTGGAAAGGTCTCGGGGACATAGCGATAGTATGGCTAACCAAGCTTTTCAACCTCATTTTTCGGGCAAACAAGATGCCAGAAGAATGGAGACGGAGTATATTGGTACCAATCTTCAAGAACAAGGGGGATGTTCAGAGTTGTACTAATTACCGTGGAATTAAGCTGATGAGCCATACAATGAAGCTATGGGAGAGAGTCATTGAGCACCGCTTAAGAAGAATGACAAGCGTGACCAAAAATCAGTTTGGTTTCATGCCTGGGAGGTCGACCACGGAAGCCATTTTCTTGGTACGACAACTTATGGAGAGATATAGGGAGCAAAATAAGGACTTGCATATGGTGTTCATTGACTTGGAGAAGGCCTATGATAAGATACCGCGGAATGTCATGTGGTGGGCCTTGGATAAACACAAAGTCCCAGTGAAAGTGCAACTATCCCTAGGTGGTTTGGGTAATTCATAACAACATATAGCTCATTGAGCTAATGCTATTCCAAGACTATTATTTCAGGAAAGCTCAATGAATGGCATGGCATGGATGATGAAAGTGGATCCCTCAAAATACTAATGACAAAGGATTGGCTCAAGCTCAAAAGCTCAAGACTCCTCATTTTACATTTTAGTGATCCAAGATCACATTGAGTCTATAGGAAAAGCCAATACTATCAAGGAGGGATGAGGTGTTGCTTAATGAGCCTCTTGCTTCATGTGCTTGGTGATATGCTCCAAAAACCGTCAACTACTTTTCCACATCCACAGATGACCTAAACCTAAAGCCAAAATCGGTCACACCAATTCTTCTTATCCGTCGCCATTGAGTTCTAATGTCATAGACACTGCCACAAACCCTAGGCAAATCGGTCCTACCGATAGGGATCTCGGTCTCACCGAGATGGGATTGTAATCTCTCTGTTTCCCTTCGTAACGTTTCGGTCTAACCGAAGTGAGCGATAGGTCCCACCGAGATTGCAATGTAAACTCTGTGTTTCCCTTTTGTAACATTTCAGTCTCACCGAAAAGAGCAAATCGGTCCCACCGAGTTTACCTGACCAACTCTCTAGTTAGCTTATTGCCAAAATCGGTCTCACCGAGATTGTGTAATCAGTCTTACTGAGATTACATTATGCCCTAACCCTAACCATATCGGTCTTACCGAGTTGCATTTCGGTCCCACCAAAAATCCTAACGGTCACTAGGTTTACTGAATCGGTCCGACCGAGTTTGATGATTCGGTCCCACCGAGTTTGGTAAATTGTGTGTAATGGTTAGATTTTGTGTGGAGGCTATATATACCCCTCCACCTCCTCTTCATTCGTGGAGAGAGCCATCAGAACAAACCTACACTTCCAACTTACCATTTCTGAGAGAGAACCACCTACTCATGTGTTGAGGCCAAGATATTCCATTCCTACCATATGAATCTTGATCTCTAGCCTTCCCCAAGTTGCTTTCCACTCAAATCTTCTTTCCACCAGATCCAAAACCTATCAAAGAGAGTTGAGTGTTGGGGAGACTATCATTTTAAGCACAATAGCAAGGAGTTCATCATCAACGCACCATTTGTTACTTCTTGGAGAGTGGTGTCTCCTAGATTGGCTAGGTGTCACTTGGGAGCCTCCGACAAGATTGTGGAGTTGAACCAAGGAGTTTGTAAGGGCAAGGAGATCGCCTACTTTGTGAAGATCTACCGCTAGTGAGGCAAGTCCTTCGTGGGCGACGGCCATGGTGGGACAGACAAGGTTGCTTCTTCGTGGACCCTTCGTGGGTGGAGCCCTCCGTGGACTCGCGCAACCGTTACCCTTCGTGGGTTGAAGTCTCCATCAACGTGGATGTACGATAGCACCACCTATCGGAACCACGCCAAAAACATCCGTGTATCCACTTGCGTTTGAATCCTCCAAACCCTTTCCTTTACTTTCTTGCAAGTTGCATGCTTTAATTTCCGCTGCCTATATACTCTTTGCATGCTTGCTTGAATTGTGTGATGATTGCTTGACTTGTCCTAAGATAGCTAAAATCTGCCAAACTCTAAAATTGAGAAAAGGCTAAGTTTTTAATTGGTCAAGTAGTCTAATCACCCCCCTCTAGACATAATTCAAGGTCCTACAAGTGGTATCAGAGCTTTGGTCTCCATTTGCTTTGATTTACATAGCTTTTGGTGGTCATAGCCTTGGTTTCACAACCTAGGAGAGTATGGCGTCTAGTGAGGGAAATTATCACCGTAGAGGTCCTTACTTTGATGGTACTAATTTTGCTAGTTGGAAGCATAAGATGAAAATGCATATTCTCGGACATAACCCCGTCGTTTGGGCAATTATTTGTATTGGCTTGCAAGGTGAATTCTTTGATGGGAGAGAGCCGAACCGTGAAGCTAATGCGGAAGAATTGAAGATGTTACAGTACAACGCTCAAGCTTGTGATATCATCTTCAACGGATTGTGCCCCGAAGAATTCAACAAAATCAGCTATCTTGAGAATGCAAAGGAAATTTGGGATACTTTGATTGATATGCATGAAGGTACCGACTTCGTCAAGGAATCCAAGTTGGATGTGCTCCAAAGTCAGCTTGACAAGTTCAAAATGAAGGATGGTGAAGGTGTCGCTGAAATGTACTCTAGGCTTGCACTTATCACAAATGAGATTGCTGGCTTAGGGAGTGAAGAGATGACCGACAGATTCATCATCAAGAAGATCCTAAGAGCATTGGATGGAAAGTATGATACCGTGTGCACCTTGATCCAAATGATGCCAAACTACAAAGATCTCAAGCCAACGGAAGTCATTGGAAGAATTGTTGCTCATGAGATGTCACTTAAGGATAAGGAGGAACTTCACAACAAGTCAAGTGGTGCTTACAAAGCCTCATGTGAAGCCCCCACGTCATCAAGTGAGAAACAAACCTTCAACGAAGAATTGAGCTTAATGGTGAAGAACCTCAACAAATTCTACAAGAGTAGAAGCAAAGAAAGAAGCTCCAAGTCAAGGTCTTACAATGACAAAAAAATCTTCTAGTCGAGAGCGAAATTGCTACAATTGTGGGAGACCCGGACACTATTCCAATGAGTGTACGACACCCTACAAAAGAAGAGAAGATTCTCCAAAAATAAGAAGCAAAAGAGAAGAATCACCACCAAGAGAGAGGAGGAGTAGAGATGATCGTTATGAACGAAGACCCTCACGGAGAAGCAAGGATTCGGAAAGGAAGGACAAGTCATCAAGGATCTACACAAAACGAAGACATCAAGCTCACGTTGGTGAATGGGTATCCGGTTCCGACTCCGACCATCACTCCGAGAGAAGCTATCACTCTGACTCCGAATATACTCAAGATGAAGGTGTTGCCGGTCTAGCACTTGTGTCAACCAACTCCTACGACATATTTGACTCACCAAATGAAGGAATTGGAATATGCTTCATGGCCAAAGGTCCAAAGGTAACACATCTCGAGTATGTTGATTTCAATAGTGATGAAGATGACTTGCTTGTGGATGATGATTTACTTGTTGACAACTCTAGTGATGAATACTACGATGAAACGTCAACTAATCATGCTAATCAAGATAAAACGAATGACAATGATAAGGAGAAGATTGAGCTTCTAACTAAAGAACTAAACACTCTTAAGTTGGCTCATGAAACTATCTTCGAAGATCATCGAGAACTTTTAAGGGCTCATGAGAAGTTACGCTTTGAAAAGCTCAATCTTGAGCAAGAGCATGAGTTCTTAAAAGCAATCAATGATGATCTCCGCAACAAAAGTTCTTCTTACATTGCCAAGCGTTTACTCTTATCTACTTACATGCCTCAAGTCAAGTCTAGTAACAAGTACAAGAAAGATACTTCCTCTAGTAGTAACAATAATAATGTCAAATCCAATATTGTTGCTTCTAGTAGTTCTCTTGATTCCACTAATGATTCTCTTAGCCAAGTTACATTTGAGCAAGAAAATAGCTTATTGAATGGAATTATAGAGAAAGGTGTTTACAAGAGCCTTGCCGGGAGTAAGCAATTCGAGGAAATTGTACGCAAGCAAGGAAGGCACCGAAAGAATCAAGGTGTTGGTTTTGAACGAAAGTTCAATGCCAATGGAGTTGAGTGGGAAGAAGATCAATACCCCAAGACGAAGTTTGTTCCTCAACAAGAGAAGTATGATCCTACTTCCTTCAAAGGAACACAAGCACAAGATGATCTTCCACCACAAGATCACAAGAACAAAGGCAAGGACAAGCTTCAAGAAGAGATTGATGCATTTGAAGAAGCACCTAAGGCCTTGGTCAAGTGGGTTCCCAAGACTATGTCAAGTTCTACTTCATCAAGTACAACTACAACTCCAAGGATTCCCATCAAGATGATGTGGATCCCGAAGAAGAAGAACTAGAGAGTTCTTGAGGGTGACTCCGCCAACATTCTTCACTCATATATTTTTGGCAACAACAAGTGCAATCAACTTCCACATCTTGCACTAGTTCAAGGAGTCACAAACCCTCATGTTGGTAAGGCAAGGGACAAGGTAACCAAATGATTTCATGGACATTATCTTGTGTGTGCATCACTCTATGTCTATGGATATTCTTGTTTGTTCCTTGTGGGACTAACCCATGTAGGTATGTTGAAAGTGCAACTCACTCCAAAGGATTGGTCCAAATGATCTACATCAACCTTGAGCATCCACATTTTCAACACCTACATGAAGTCATCATCGACAAAACCCAAGGTTAGTTCATCCCTCTAAAAGGGGATCTCACATCTAGGGGGAGCTTAACTCTAAGAATTGAGTCAAAGCAACTCTAATGGTGTGAACACATCAATGCATTATGTAAAAGTGGTAACCCCACTTGAGCTTAAACGATGAGTATGACCTATGATCAAATGTTTTCATTTGACTCCTAAGTCAATATACTCATATATAGATGACCTAGTCATCGCCAATTGTTTTGATAGATGCTAGAATTGGTTGTGCATGTTTTGCCACATATTTCATTTGCCATCTTATTGTGTGAGCATGTTGGTGCATATTTTACTCATTCGAGGACATCCACTTGTTGCTTTGATTATTTGGTTCTTTTTCTTTTTGCCAAGTGGATGGACAAGAATGCCTAAGAACCTTCTCTAGCTATCTATGCTTTTCTCGTCTCAAACTCTATTCATGCTACATCACAAAATTTGATCAAGTCAGATTCGAACCACCTGTGTGAGGAGCACTCGGAGTCCCCGATTCGTCATAGACTTAAACTTCCAAAACTTCATTGTGATTCTCGGTCTGACCGATTCCTCCATTCCGGTCCCACCGAGATCACTAAGTCAATCTAGGTTTTCAATCTCGGTGCAACCGATTTGAACTTTTCGGTCACACCGAGTTGCTGTAACTGTACACAGTTATGCATCTCGGTGCCACCGAGTTGTTCCACTCAGTCACACCGACAGGGTCGGGCTATATATAGTCACGGGCAAAAATTTGGAAATTTCTCCGAACCTCTTCACCCGCGCAATAGCTCGCTCTGCCATCAGGGTCTCCGGATCGTCTCCTCGTCGCCAGCCGCCTCCTGTTGCTGGTCTCCACCGCCGTCAACGGATTTCACCCCCGCCGTTGCCGCCGTAGCGAGTTCATCGCCAAGCTAGGGTATGGACTCGATCACAGTGCTATCCTCGTCCGATTCCTAGCACATTGTGTTCTTAATGATTCTTGCCACGATTGAAACACTCCTATTCAGTCAATGCAATCCTTAGATTAGATGATATTTCAAAATTTAGGGTTAGTTTTCCGCCGAAACCATCTCAGACCCACCGAGTTGAAAAACTCAGTCCCACCGATTTGGCTAATGCCATTGCACTAGTAACTCTCGGTCTGATCGAGAATTGCTAATCGGTGAGACCGATTTTAGGACTTTGTGAAACCCTAGCAGTCTCGGTGCCACCGAACTGTGACTCGGTCCAACTGAGTTCATCAGTTTAGGTTCCAAAACTGCTTCGGTATCACCGAGTTTGAAAATCGGTTGATTCGAAATGCTTTCTGTGGAAAACTAAAACTGAATTTTTGAATCATTCTTTTGCAAAAATCTCTGCATTTTGTGATGCTCATCCACTCTATCTCATCTATAACTCTTCACAGGGTTAGCAGTCAGTGATTTGCAGCATGTCAGGCCAAAGTGATAGTCAGAACAGGTCAGAAGAGCAGATGCACATGAGTGAGGGCACTAGTCCCTCTAGCACTTCAGATGAAGGCAGCAGGAGCACCCCACGCAACCTGCCTAAAGCTGCCACCAGGACAAGGAAGAAGAGAACCTCAGATTGTGAGGATGAGGATTATAGAGCAGAAGAGGATAAGGCTACTTCCAAGAAAGTAGAGCTCAAGAAGAAGTTCAGCTCAACTGCAGTAAAGCCAGGCATGAAATTAAAAGGCCTGCAGGAAGACAACCAATGTCCAAAGCCAGAGTCTCCACTCAAATTCCTTTGGAATCCCAATCCAAAGAGCCTGCTATAGAAGGAAAGAAAAGGAAAGAAAGGGTCAAAAAGACCATAGCCAGAGTTGTTGGGCAACCTTCCATGATGGAAGAGGAAGAAGAGGTTGCTGCACCAGCACCCAAGGCACAAAAGCTTATGGGTGATGCAATTAAGTCAGGGGCTGCAACATCAAAGCCCAAGGAAGCACCCAAAGCTGCCCCCAAGCCCAAGCTTGCACCAAAGAGGAATACCAGGAGTATTCCAGCTGCTGAGAAGAACAAGGCCCTAGTGTCTGAAGTTGCTGATGAGGAAGATGAAGAAGGACAAGTCCTCAGGAAGCTCAAGCCCAAGATACCAGACCATAATGATGCCCATCCTGTGGCTGAGGACATGAACATTAGAAGAGACTCAGGGTTGAGGCTATGGAGGATGAAAGATCCATATGCCACAAGGAGAAGGACTGCTGTTGATTACAGGTTCCACACAAAGGAACAACAGGACTTCTATGAGAGAATTTTGTTGGACAAGAAGCCCATAGTGTGTGATATGAGGTGGGTCGACTGGACCTACATGAAGGAAAATGAAGAACACTATCTTGGAGTGTATGACAGTTTTGAAGCTTGTGGAGTTGCAGATTTTGTTGGGCAGAAGCTCACCAACTGGAATGATGAACTCATTATGCAATTCTACTCCACAGCACACTTCTATCCAGATGGCAGAATAGTGTGGATGTCAGAAGGTATGAGGTACCAGTCAACCATTGAGGAGTGGGAAAAACTGATCAATGCCCCCAAGGAGAGTGAAGATGACTTGGATGTCTATGCCAAGAAGAAAATGGGACACAATACCATGGCACATATGTACAAGGAGATCCCAGACAAAGCTCTAGAGACTTTCTCCTTTGGATTAGTCCATTTTCTTCTGTCAGGGCTGCCTACAATCAATGGGATCCTAAGGCACACTATGTTGCCTAAGTCTGGTGACCACAACATGATTAGAGGGCATGCAATCAACATGTTGCATTTGTTTGATGTGCCACAGAAATTCAAGGTCATGAGCCTTATGGTTGAGACTATTAAGAGGACAGCAGCAGATCAAAAGAGAAGCTGTGGATATGCCCCTCAGATTCAAGAGTTGATTAACTCAAAGATGGGCACAGGAAAATATCTATTGGATAAGGAACATTTTCTTCTTTATCCAGACTTTGAGGACAATCAGGTTGTCATGACTGAGAATGAACCATCATCAGTACAAGCTCAAGAGAAGAAGGAGAAGGCAAGGAAAGAGAAGGCTGCCAAGATGCCAACTCAAGAGGAGGCATCTGAGTACTTTCTGAAGAACAAGCAGGAGCAGCTTGGTTACTTGATAGCATCAACACTGAGGATTGAGAAGGGGTTGGCCACCCTAACTCAAAACCAGGCGAGCTTGGAAAGAATCATGGAACAAAAATTCTATGATCTATATGTCAAAGTAACTGAGATTCAGTCAGTTGTGGAGCAGCTACAGGATGACATGCAGGAGAGGAAGGGCAAGACTACCACTAATGTATTTGCCAGAGTACCTAGAGCTCAGAGGTTAACTACAGTGCCTGTGACAGACACCAGAGCCACATCATCTGCACCAGCTACAGCTCCTACAGCTCCAGTGCAATCAGCTCCAGCACCAACTCCTCCAGCTCCCTCTACTTCAACTGAAGCCTTCATTCTTGGAGTTCTCCGGACACCACCACCTGAAGATCAAGCCTGAGAGTCGATCTAGCACTATGCATTTTCTATGAACTTTTTGGTAACTTGTTGCCAAAGGGGGAGAAAAATGTATAGATCATAGGCTTCGAGAGAGAGAGTGTTGCTTTTGTTCTCTCTTGCTTTGGTGGTTAAACTTTGTTTGCTTTTGATTGCTTGAGATACTATGTTGTTTTTGTGAGACATTGATGATCATGTGTTTGATCATAAGCTACACTTACGCATGTTTGATGATATTATCTTATCTATCCATATGTGATCATTCACTTTGCTTGGTGATGAGTGCATGTATTCAATCTTTATCATTTTGAGCGCTCCACCAAGATGTATGTGACATGGAAGAGTAACCCATGAGCCTAATTCCTTGTGCATTTTCAGTCCAAAGCAAATCTTAAACTATGCACAAATTTAGGGGGAGCTCTTGCTTACCACATACTTCTCAAAGCGAGGATGTTTTTCAATATTATTATCATTTGCTGAAGCTTTGATCTATATGTTGTCATCAATTACCAAAAAGGGGGAGATTGAAAGTGCAACTATCCCTAGGTGGTTTTGGTAATTCATAACAACATATAGATCATTGAGCTAATGCTATTCCAAGACTATTATTTCAGGAAAGCTCAATGAATGGCATGGCATGGATGATGAAAGTGGATCCCTCAAAATACTAATGACAAAGGATTGGCTCAAGCTCAAAAGCTCAAGACTCTTCATTTTACATTTTAGTGATCCAAGATCACATTGAGTCTATAGGAAAAGCCAATACTATCAAGGAGGGATGAGGTGTTTCTTAATGAGCCTCTTGCTTCATGTGCTTGGTGATATGCTCCAAAAACCCTCAACTACTTTTCCACATCCACAAATGACCTAAACCTAAAGCCAAAATCGGTCACACCAATTCTTCCTATCCGGCACCATCGAGTTCTAATGTCATAGCCACTGCCACAAACCCTAGGCAAATCGGTCCTACCGATAGGGATCTCGGTCTCACCGAGATGGGATTGTAATCTCTCTGTTTCCCTTCGTAACGTTTCGGTCTAACCGAAGTGAGCGATCGGTCCCACCAAGATTGCAATGTAAACTCTCTGTTTCCCTTTTGTAACATTTCGATCTCACCGAAAAGAGCAAATCGGTCCCACCCAGTTTACCTGGCCAACTCTCTGGTTAGCTTATTACCAAAATCGGTCTCACCGAGATTGTGTAATCGGTCTTACCGGGATTACGTTATGCCCTAACCCTAACCATATCGGTCTTACCGAGTTGCATTTCGGTCCTACCGAAAATCCTAACGGTCACTAGGTTTACTGAATCGGTCCCACCGAGTTTGATGATTCGGTCCCACCGAGTTTGGTAAATTGTGTGTAATGGTTAGATTTTGTGTGGAGGCTATATATACCCCTCCACCTCCTCTTCATTCGTGGAGAGACCCATCAGAACAAACCTACACTTACAACTTACCATTTCTGAGAGAGAACCACCTACTCATGTGTTGAGGCCAAGATATTCCATTCCTACCATATGAATCTTGATCTCTAGCCTTCCCCAAGTTGCTTTCCACTCAAATCTTCTTTCCACCAGATCCAAAACCTATGAGAGAGAGTTGAGTGTTGGGGAGACTATCATTTGAAGCACAAGAGCAAGGAGTTCATCATCAACGCACCATTTGTTACTTCATGGAGAGTGGTGTCTCCTAGATTGGCTAGGTGTCACTTGGGAGCCTCCTACAAGATTGTGGAGTTGAACCAAGGAGTTTGTAAGGGCAAGGAGATTGCCTACTTCGTGAAGATCTACCGCTAGTGAGGCAAGTCCTTCGTGGGCGACGGCCATGGTGGGACAGACAAGGTTGCTTCTTCGTGGACCCTTCGTGGGTGGAGCCCTCCGTGGACTCGCGCAACCGTTACCCTTCGTGGGTTGAAGTCTCCATCAACGTGGATGTACGATAGCACCACCTATCGGAACCACGCCAAAAACATCCGTGTCTCCACTTGCGTTTGAATCCTCCAAACCCTTCCCTTTACTTTCTTGCAAGTTGCATGCTTTAATTTCCGCTGCCTATATACTCTTTGCATGCTTGCTTGAATTGTGTGATGATTGCTTGACTTGTCCTAAGATAGCTAAAATCTGCCAAACTCTAAAATTGGGAGAAGGCTAAGTTTTTAATTGGTCAAGTAGTCTAATCACCCCCCCTCTAGACATACTTCAAGGTCCTACACCCAGCAAAGTACATTACCCTCATCAAGGACATGTACAATAATGTTGTGACAAGTGTTCAAACAAGTGATGTCGACATCGATGACTACCCGATTAAGATAGGACTGCATCAGGGGTCAGCTTTGAGCCCTTATCTTTTTGCATTAGTGATGGATGAGGTCACAAGGGGTATACAAGGAGATATCCCATGGTGTATGCTCTTTGTGGATGATGTGGTGCTAGTTGACGATAGTCGGACGGGGGTAAATAGGAAGTTATAGTTATGGAGACAAACCTTGGAATCGAAAGGGCTTAGGCTTAGTAGAACTTAAACTGAGTACATGATGTGCGGTTTCAGTACTACAAGGTGTGAGGAGGAGGAGGTTAGCCTTGATGGCCAGGTGGTACCTCGGAAGGACACCTTTCGATATTTGGGGTCAATGTTGTAGGAGGATGGGGGTATTGATGAAGATGTGAACCATCAAATCAAAGCCAGATGGATGAAGTGGCGCCAAGCTTCTGGCATTCTCTGTGACAAGAGAGTGCCGCAAAAGCTAAAAGGCAAGTTCTACAGGATGGCGGTTCGACCCGCAATGTTGTATGGCGCGGAGTGTTGGCCGACTAAAAGGCGACATGTTCAATAGTTAGGTGTGGCGGAGATGCGTATGTTGAGATGGATGTGTGGCCACACGAGGAAGGATCGAGTTCGGAATGATGATATACGAGATAGAGTTGGGGTAGCACCAATTGAGGAGAAGCTTGTCCAACATTGTTTGAGATGGTTTGGGCATATTCAGCGCGGGCCTCCAGAAGCTCCAGTGCATAGCGGACGGCTAAAGCGTGCGGAGAATGTCAAGAGAGGGCGGGGTCGACCGAATTTGACATGGGAGGAGCCCATTAAGAGAGACCTGAAGGATTGGAGTATCGACAAAGAGCTAGCTATGGACAGGGGTGTGTGGAAGCTTGCTATCCATGTGCCAGAGCCATGAGTTGGTTGCGAGATCTTATGGGTTTCACCTCTAGCCTACCCCAACTTGTTTGGGACTAAAGGCTTTGTTATTGTTGTTGTTGTTGTTGTTGTTGTTGTTGTTGTTGTTGTTGTTGTTGTGACCTTGCCAGCCTTCTCATCTACCAAGTATCTAGGGTGGTTTTGCTTCAGTGACCGTTCCCCTCATTACAGAAGCACTTAGTCTCGGGTTTGGGTTCAACCTTGGGTTTCTTTACTAAAGCAGCAACTGATTTGCTGTTTCATGAAGTATCCCTTCTTGCCCTTGCCCTTCTTGAAACTAGTGGTTTCACTAACCATCAACGATTGATGCTCCTTCTTGATTTCTACTTTCGCGGTGTCAAACATCGTGAATATTTCAAGGATCATCATATCTATCCCTGATATGTTATAGTTCATCACGAAGCTCTAGCAGCTTGGTGGCAATAACTTTGGAGAAACATTACTGTCTCATCTGGAAGATTAATTCCCACTCGATTCAAGTGATTGTTGTACCCAGACAATCTGAGTACAAGCTCAACGATTGAGCTTTTCTCCCTTAGTTTGTAGGCTAAGAAACTCGTCGAAGGTCTTATACCTCTTGACGTGGGCACGAGCCTGAAATCCCAATTTCAGCCCTCGAAACATCTCATATGTTCCGTGATGTTTCAAAAACGTCTTCGGTGCCTCAATTCTAAACCGTTTAACATTACTGAACTATCACGTAGTCATCAAAACGTGTATGTCAGATGTTCGCAACATCCACGGACAACGTTTGAGGTTCAGCACATCGAGCGGTGCATTAAGAACATAAGCCTTCTGCGCAGCAATGAGGACAATCCTCAGTTTACGGACCCAGTCCGCATAATTGCTACTATCAACTTTCAACAAAATTTTCTCTAGGAACATATCTAAAACAGTAGAACTAAAACGCGAGCTACGACATAATTTGCGAAGACCTTTTGACTATGTTCAGGATAATTAAGTTCATCTAATCAAATTATTTGATGAACTCACACTCAGATAGACATCCCTCTAGTCATCTAAGTGATACATGATCCGAGTCAACTAGGCCGTGTCCGATCATCACGTGAGACGGACTAGTCATCATCGGTGAACATCTTCATGTTGATCGTATCTACTATACGACTCATGCTCGACCTTTCGGTCTCTTGTGTTCCGAGGCCATGTCTGTACATGCTAGGCTCATCAAGTCAACCTAAGTGTTTCGCGTGTGTAAATCTAGCTTACACCCGTTATATGCGAACGTTAGAATCTACCACACCTGATCATCACGTGGTGCTTCGAAACAACAAACCTTCGCAACGGTGCACAGTTAGGGGGAACACTTGCTTGAAATTTTAGTGAGGGATCATCTTATTTACTACCGTCGTTCTAAGCAAATAAGATGCAAAAACATGATAAACATCACATGCAATCAAATAGTGACATGATATGGCCAATATCATTTTGCTCCTTTTGATCTCCATCTTCGGGGCGCCATGATCATCATCGTCACCGGCATGACACCATGATCTCCATCATCATGATCTCCATCATCGTGTCTCCATGAAGTTGTCTCGCCAACTATTACTTCTACTACTTATGGCTAACGGTTTAGCAATAAGTAAAGTAATTACATGGCGTTATTCAGTGACACGCAGGTCATACAATAAATAAAGAAAACTCCTATGGCTCCTGCCGGTTGTCATACTCATCTGACATGCAAGTCGTAATTCCTATTACAAGAACATGATCAATCTCATACAACACATATATTTCATTCATCACATCCTTTTTTGTCCATATCACATCACACGGCATATGCTGCAAAAACAAGTTAGATGTCCTCTAATTGTTGTTGCAAATTTTTACGTGGCTGCTATAGGTTTCTAGCAAGAACGTTTCTTACCTATGCCAAAACCACAACGTGATATGCCAATTGCTATTGACCCTTCATAAGGACCCTTTTCATCGAATCCGATCCGACTAAAGTGGGAGAGACTGGCACCCGCTAGCCACCTTATGCAACAAGTGCATGTCAGTCAGTGGAATCTGTCTCACGTAAGTGTACATGTAAGGTCGGTCCGGGCCGCTTCATCCCACAATATCGTCGAAACAAGATAGGACTGGTAACGGTAAGCATATTGAACAAAATCAACGCCCACAACTACTTGTGTTCTACTCATGCATAGAATATACACAATAGACCTAGCTCATGATGCCACTGTTGGGGAACGTAGCAGAAATTCAAAATTTTCTACGCATCACCAAGATCAATCTATGGAGATTCTAGCAACAAGAGAGAGGGGAGTGTATCTTCATACCCTTGAAGATCGCTATGCGGAAGCGTTGCAGGAACATGGTCGGTGGAGTCGTTCACGAAGCGATTCAGATCACGGCCGAATCCGATCTAAGCACCGAACAACGGTGCCTCCGCGTTCAACACACGTGCAGCCCGGTGATGTCTCCCGCGCCTTGATCCAGCAAGGAGAGAGGGAGAGGTTGGGGAAGACTCCGTCCAGCAGCAGCACAACAGCGTGGTGGTGATGGAAGAGCGTGGCACTCCAGCAGGGCTTCGCCAAGCACCCGAGAGACGAGGAGGGAGAGGGGTAGGGCTGCGCCAGGAGAGAGGAAAACTCATGTCCTTTGCACCCCCAAAACCCCCACTATATGTAGGGGAAGGGGAGAGGGGGCCGGCCCCTCTAGATCCCATGGCGCCTCGGGCCCTTGAGGAGGGGCGCACCAGCCCACTAGGGGCTGGTTCCCTCCCATATTCAGCCCATCAAGTCCCCCGGAGCAGGTGGCCCCACCCGGTGGACCTTCGGACACCTTTCGGTGGTCCCGGTACAATACCGATAACCCCCGAAACTATTCCGGTGACTGGAACTGGACTTCCCATATATAAATCTTTACCTCCGGACCATTCCGGAACTCCTCGTGACATCCGGGATCTCATCCGGGACTCCTAACAATAGTCGGTAACCACATACAAACTTCCCTTATAACCCTAGCGTCATCGAACCTTAAGTGTGTAGACCCTACGGGTTCGGGAATCATGCAGACATGACTGAGACAACTCTCTGGCCAGTAACCAACAACGGGATCTGGATACCCATGTTGGCTCCCACATGTTCCACGATGATCTCATCGGATGAACCACGATGTCGGGGATTCAATCAATCCCGTATAGAATTCCCTTTGTCAATCGGTATGTTACTTGCCCGAGATTCGATCGTCGGTGTGCCAATACCTCGTTCAATCTCGTTACCGGCAAGTCACTTTACTCGTTCCGTAATGCATGATCCCGTGACTAACTACTTAGTCACATTGAGCTCATTATGATGATGCATTACCGAGTGGGCCCAGAGATACCTCTCCGTCATACGGGGTGACAAATCCCAGTCTCGATTCGTGCCAACCCAACAGACACTTTCAGAGATACCTGTAGTGCACATTTATAGTCACCCAGTTACGTTGTGACGTTTGGTACACCCAAAGCACTCCTACGGTATCCGGGAGTTACACAATCTCATGGTCTAAGGAAATGATACTTGACACTAGAAAAGCTTTAGCAAACGAACTACATGATCTTGTGCTATGCTTAGGATTGGGTCTTGTCCATCACATCATTCTCCTAATGATGTGATCCCGTTATCAATGACATCCAATGTCCATGGTCAGGAAACCATAACCATCTATCGATCAACGAGGTAGTCAACTACAGGCTCACTAGGGACATGTTGTGGTCTATATATTCACACATGTATTACGGTTTCCAGTTAATACAATTATAGCATGAACAATAGACAATTATCATGAACAAGGAAATACAATAATAACCATTTTATTATTGCCTCTAGGGCATATTTCCAACACCATGATGGGGTGCCAGCGGACGGACCCGGATCTTCCGTGCCCTCTTGTTCAACCGTGCAGCCGCCCGGCGCCACAGAAGATCCCTCGGCCACCCTGATCCATGCAGCCGAATCTGCATCGGGATCAGTTGTGCCAGGGGGAGCGTCAGCCCAATCTTCTGTGGCCATACCTGCTGCATCTCATCCTGTGCCACGGACACGACTTCAAAAAGGGGTAATTCAGCAAGTTAATTATAAAACTAAGTTTGGCTTGGCATGCTCCACAGGTGAACCTAATAATCTGCAAGAGGCACTTGGTGATACACGGTGGAGAAAAGTTATGGAGGAAGAGCATATAGCTCTCCTGAAAAATAAAATGTGGCATCTAGTTCCCCCACGGCAAGGTAAAAATTTGATTGATTGCAAGTGGGTTTTCAGAATTAAGAAAAAGTCTGATGGACCTATAGACCGGTATAAAGCTAGACTGGTTGCAAAAGGCTTCAAACAAAGATATGGCATTGACTATGAGGACACATTTAGTCCGGTTGTAAAGGCTGCCACTATTCGTCTTGTGTTGTCCATTGCTATTTCCAGGGAATGGAGTCTTCGACAGCTAGATGTACAGAACACGTTCCTTCATGGTGTTCTGGAAGAGGAAGTCTATATGAAACAACCTCCTGGGTTTGAGAACAAAAACTTGCCTCATCATGTCTACAAACTTGATAAAGCCATTTATGGTCTGAAGCAAGCTCCTAGAGCGTGATACTCACGACTCAGTCATAAGCTGCAATCACTTGGTTTTGTTTCTTCCAAGTCTGACACATCACTGTTTATTTATAATAAGTCAAATACATCAATATTTGTGCTTATTTATGTGGATGATATTATTGTTACTAGTTCATCTAATGATGCAATAGCAGGACTGTTAAAAGATCTGAGTTCTGAGTTTGCTCTTAAGGATCTAGGAGACTTGCATTTCTTCCTAGGCATTGAGGTGAAAAGGCATGGAGATACACTTTATCTGTCTCGGGAAAAATATGCAACTGATCTGGTCAGAAGAGCTGGCTTGCAAGGACGTAAACCATCACCAACTCCATTATCCAGCTCAGAAAAACTATCCCTTACAGAAGGAGACCTATTGAATTAAGAGGACAGCACCAACTACAGAAGCTTGGTAGGTGCTCTTCATTACTTGACTCTCACAAGGCCAGATATATCCTTTGCTGTTAACAAAGTATGTCAGTTTCTTCATGCTCCTACAACTATGCATTGGACAGCTGCCAAGCGTATAGTTAGATATGTGAAGCATACTTTGGGCATTGGTCTTACTTTCAGTAAGTCTTCATCTACTCTTGTCAGTGCTTTCTCAGATTCTGACTGGGCAGGATGCTTAGATGATAGACGTTCCACTGGTGGATTTGCTATATTTTTTGGACCCAACTTGATATCTTAGTGTGCAAAGAAGCAAGCCACAGTTTCCGGGTCAAGTACAAAAGCAGAGTACAAGGCGTTGGCAAATGCAACAGCGGAAATAATCTGGATGCAGTCCATGCTGAAAGAACTAGGTATAAAATGCATTCAGCCTCCTTGTTTGTGGTGTGATAACCTTGGTGCTACTTATTTATCTGCCAATCCAGTCTTTCATGCACGGACAAAACACATTGAGATAGATTTCCACTTCGTCAGAGAACGAGTTGCTAACAAGCAGTTGGAAATTTGGTTTATACACTCCAGAGATCAAGTTGCAGATGGTTTCACCAAGGCACTACCTACAAGAAGTTTTGAGGAGTTCAAGCATAATCTCAACATGACCAAGTTGTGATTAAGGAAGGCTGTTAAACTCATATATGCGTGTATGATTGTAACAAGGACGTGTAGTCATAATGCACGTATCTTGAGATAGAGTTAGTTTGAATAGGTTGTTAGTATCTAGTATATCTTCTTCCAACCACATGATCTATCTCTATCTCTTTTTTCCTTGTACTCCAAGATTGTATGCCTTATCAGGGAGTCGGCCCCTGCTATATAACATGGAGCCGTCGCTACTAGGATAGGTACGACGTTACAGCAATTCTCACAGACTGGAATTTTTCTGAAATCCAGTGAAAGAGGAGAATTTCCTCTATGTACATTGGGCCTGTACTCCCATTTCCATGTCTCTAGCCATTTCCACTGCATCGTATAGTGTCTGTGGTTTGAAGGGTTTCAGGTAGTCTTTTATTTCTAGCTTCAGCCCATTGATACAAAATTTGACATAATAACCTTCAATAATTCTCGGGTTCTCCTTTTTTTATGAAGACATCTTTTCTTCAAATTCGTTAGTGTACTCAGAGACAGAAGTGGATGCTTATTTAATAGTAGAACTGAAGTTTTCCACTACTTCATAAGAGCTATCACCTAAAAATCTTCTGACTACCACTTTAAATAATTGTTCCCAAGTAAGATTTTCCTCCAATATGCCAGAATTCCTTAGCCATATGTCAGCTCTGCCAGCTAGATACATCTGGGCATAATCCCATTTGGCCTCCTCGGGCACATATACTAATGAGAAAATTTTCTCAGTAGTTCTCAGCCATTCTACGGGGTTGCTACCATCAAATCTAGGAAATTCAAATTTGTGAGCTTTTGCAACGGATCTGTAGAACTGAGCTTCTTTGTCTTGGCATGATGGCCTCTGCTCTGATCAAGGTATTGACCTTGCCTGGGTGTTTGGAACTGGTGGCCTGCTTGTTGGTGCACAACCAGGCCTGGTTCTGGCCTTCTGGGCCTGGATGCATTAATTCCTTGAAAATGAAAATATTATTGTTGGGGTTGCATAGCAGGCTGATAGTAGTATTTATTGCTGATGTATTTCCTTTTGATTGCACTATTGGTATTCAGGTTGGTAATATGAAGGTGGCGGACAATATTGGGGAGGAGGTGCCATGGGTCTTGGTGTTTGGTGTAGTGCATGATGTTGGTATTCTCTGAATTGTGTTTGATCATAAAACACCTGGTAGTGTCCTTGCAACCCATTGTCCTCCTATGAAGGGAAGTAGTGACCTTGTTGATCCACGTTATGATGAACGTTGTTAGGGGTGGGTTTCTGGTTGTGTTTCTCCCCAGTCAGCAGTTTGCATCATGTGTTCGTGCCCTCTGCGCCGCCACACTGGTGTGCCTCTGTCCAACAGTGGAGAATGGTGCTCACCTGGCTGCCTTGAGTGCACTTAAGAGGTGGTTGTTGTGGTCGTTGGGAGTGAGTTGGGGTTGGTGTTGCTGATTCTGTGCATCCTTCTCTCTTTCGTTTTCCTGTCTAGCTTGAGGAGATGCGCTCAACCTCTCATCCATCTGCAACATCAATTCCTCCAAGCGTGTCAACTGCTTCTTAAGCTCCGCGACTTCGAGGCGTATGCCCTCCATTTCAGTTTGAAGAACGTCATCCACCTTTTCGTCCAATTGATCCATGTCCAGCTTCATGGTTACGACCTCGGACGCGTCTGCCTTGTCATCACCCTACGATTTCAACATTTGGACTGAGATTTTGCTCCGGAATTTCACCGCAAGCACAAGCTTTAGAACCCTCGAGAGATCTCAAGTCACAGCCGCCACCAGCGCTCCTCTCCGCCGTTAGCACACGGACTCGCTTGGGTCGCGGTTTTTTACCGCCATGGGAGAGGCTCGCCAGCAACCATACCTAAGCTACCAGCATGTGCCCAAATTTTTCTACCGCCGCCTTCACGCCATTGTTTTCAACACCTCCGCCGCTCCTGCGAGGACTGATAACATCTAATACCAATTTGTCAGATCCTACTGAGGATTGACAAGATCAAACACACAAACACGAACTAGGATTTAGATAAACTCCCGAATCGGAGGCCCTTCGATTAATGGGGGAAGTTCTACTGTAGCTATGAAAGGGCAAAGCTAGGGTCTGATAAGCAGATATGTACATTGGATGCCCTCTCGCACGCAGCGGGGGCTCACAGTGAGCAGGTGAAGGTAAAAACTAAATAAAACGGAAATGTGACGTATGTCAGTTAAACGCCATGTAGTCTCTATCCAGCCGTTGATCTCCTCTTCCTTCATCCGAGCCGTGCGATGACAGTTAACTGTATAGCCCAACCGATACGCTACAGATAACTGAATTTAGGTGACACTTGGGTTCAGTCTTCAGGTAGCTGACACCCTCCCGGCGCAAAACTCCAGCGGCCAGCGAACACCGCTCCTCCCAGCTCCGCGGCACGCACCACGAAATTACATACCGTGAATCCTTGGCCAGCTGGGTGCGCCCTCGGGGAAGACGGATTGGAGTCCGCCTAGCCCTCTGAATCAGACTCCTCGCCGGCAAGGGCCGAGAACCGGCTCCGCGCTGCCGCCACCCCCGTCCCGGGGCGCGACCATAGGGGCGGGCAAGCAAGCGCTGCCCTCGGGCCTTGTCCCACCAGCTCCCAGCCGGCGCCGACTCCCGTCGCCCGCTCGACGCCATCCGAGTCGCCATTCCAATCGCCAGGACGTACACGTAACGTTAGCTGGGAGGCATCAGTTCCTGATCACGTGCAGATGTCGACGGAAGATGTATTGCAGATATAGCAGATCAAAGTCACTGGATACAGTTCATGGCGATGGATACGCATAGGAGGAACTGAAATTACACGCAGTGAAACAGAGTTAACTGAAGTTTACAACAGTTAAACTTCAGTTAACTGTAGCCGTTGTTACCCCGAAAAAGAAGAAAATTTCAGTTAACTGAACCGGTTCGCGCCTTGATACTTGTATAAGAATTTCTTCAGCTATGTTCAGAGACGGGAGTTTGAGAGAACTAGTATAAGAATTTGCAATGATGATCACTTGTAAAATGTAAGCTTAAGCTGAATAATCAGTAGCAAGGAAGCTCACTCATTTGGTTGAACTGAAACTGAACCAGTCGAACACTTGAGGCAAAATTGAAGAGTCGGAAAAGAACCAAAGACTAACGGATATATATAGTTTTATTTACTGATGCCATAGCACTGACAAGGAAACAAGCACAAGTCTGTATCTAAACAAGCACAAGCATAGAGGTGTTGATGTTTCATAGCTGGAGCGCCTCCTAGCCGCCCGTCTCCCAGGTTGCTGTCGAATTCTTCAGAGAAGGTGTCGATTTCTTCAGGTGTGTTCAGAGACATGTAGTAAAGAGAACTAGTGTCCTGACAACTGAAACTAAATTATTGGAGCACTCATTCGGTTTAACTGAAATTAAACCAGCCGAACATACGAGGCAAAACCAAAGCATTCACAGCCATAATTATTCTCCATGCTGAATCACTTATGAACGACAAGCATATGCAGCACTGAATCTGTTATATATATTGGCCATAGCATATTACTAGAATTTACAATAATCATCACTCATAAGCGTACACCAGAACAGTAGCAACTAAACTCTGATTACTCATTTGGTTGAACCAAAAGTCAAACACTTGAGGCAAAACTAAAGCGTCAGGAAACCAAAGCATCCACAGCCTATTCTACACGCCAAATCATTTACCGACGATAAAAGCGTCAGGAAGATATAAAAGGACTGATAACATCTGTTATATGTAGTATTGGCCAGAAAGATAAAAGCGTAAACTGGACACGTAAACAGTAGTAGGAACTAAACTCTAAGTAGTCATATGGTTGAACTGAAAGTAAATGAATCAAACACAAAGAGCCAAAAACCAGTTAAAATAAGGCAGGCAAAACTAAAGCGTCAGACTGCACCCTGAACTGAATGCCATCGATCCCCAGCAAAGTATAGTTTCATCTACTAAGTGGCAAGGAATCAAGTCCTACAAGTATATGTATAGTTTCGTCGATCTACTCAAGTTTATAGTTTCATCGATGGATCTACTCAAGTTTATAGTTTCATCAATCTACAGCAAGTCTCGCACGTGGGCTGCAGCCCGCAATGACGATATCCGCAATAACGGCATCCACTTGGTCGCGGGGCGTGGCGGGGGTAGAGCGTGATCAATGGCCGCTGCTGATCAATGGCAATACCCTGAGCCTGAGCCTTCTGAGCCTTCTGAACCAGAGCCTGAGGCTGAGGCTGAGCCTTCTGAGCCTTCTGAACCAGAGCCTGCTCCTGAGCCAGAGCCAGAGCCTGAGCCATAGCCTGATAAGCCTGATCCTTGAGAGCCTGAGCGTCAGCCCGAGCCTGAGCCTGAGCCGCACTGGCATTGCCGATCTGCATGCGAGCCCTGTAGACCTCCCTGTTGTAGCGAGCCGTGTGGTAGCAAGCCTCGCAGATGGGCAGGCAGTCCCAAAGCGTGCCCGCGGCATTGTTGCAAACAACGCACCATGGGCTCATTGCAGACTGTGCCGGTGCAAAGACAGAGCCGAGAAGAAATCAATCAGTCGTGACTCGTGAGTTGGTGACTAATATAATGCATCGCAAATTGAATTAAAATTACCCCGTCGCCGTCGGAACTGGCGATCTGGTTCTGGCCGCCGGAGAAGAAAACGTAGCCGCTCGGCACGTCGATGCCGAAGAAGGGCGCACTCCCACCGGCTGCAACAGAGGAATCACACAACAGAAATCCAACTCCGGCGTCAGTGAAGAACCAAGGAACGCACGGGCCACTGCCCACTGGGCCAGAGCCCAGAGAGAGAGAGAGAATTTCTTGGGATGGAAGGGAACGCACCTTGATCGCCCGGCGGCCGCGGGAGCAACCTCATCGCCAGAACCAAGTCCCCCTGATCCCACCCGCCGGCGCGACCGATAGCTGTAAGAAACGAATGTATCGACCCGGCGCCGCGACCCACAGCTGCAAGAAACCGCTAGCTGTTAGTACAAACAATCCGGCACCCAGGCAACGCGCGCAAGAACCGAGCACGATGCTACCCAACCCACCTGTAGTGGCAAGATATCGGTGCAGATGCTGTAGAGGCCTGTCCCAGCTGAAGATTTTGCTGTGGCAAGCATCGCACAAAGGCAGCGGGGTTCCCACCCGTGTACCTTGCACGGTCGCCGCGGTCCACAGCCCTGCTGTGGGCGTTTTGCAAATACTGCACTCCCGTACCGTGGAAGCCTCCCCGGTGTAGGCTACAAAAGAATTACAGACCAAGAAATCAATGTCGGACGTCAACGAACCATGAACCGCGCGCACGAACCAGAGACACGGAATTTGGCGCTTTTCTTGGGAGCGGAACGCACCTGGATCTGGATTATTGCCCAGAGTCGGCTGGAGCATCGCCGCCGGTGGCCTCGAATACATCTGAGAGAATCCCCCGTGCCCGTGAGCTGCAACAAACCAAGGTTTAATTCCTCACACATGTTATTACTAGAATACAACAAGCCTTATTCTCCACCGGCTGCAACAGAGAGAATTACGCAACAGAAACCAAGAAATCCAACTCCGGCCGGCGTCAATGATGAACCGGAGAGAAAGAGTTTTGCGCAACAGAAATCAAGAATGGGTTGGGACTTGGGAGGGAGGGAACACACCAAACTGAGAGAATCCCCCGTACCCCGCCCCTGACCCACCCCCGCCGCCACCTCCAGCGAACTGTGGGTTGGCGATCTGGTTCTGGCCGCCGAAGGGCGCACTCCCACGGGCTGCAACCACAATTACACAACAGAAACCAAGAAATCCAACTCCGGCGTCAGTCAAGAACCAAGAAGCGCACGGACAAGCAGAGAGAAAGAATTTTGCCATTTTCTTGGGAGGGGAGAGAACGCACCTTGATTGCTCAGCGGCTGCTGTACCGTCGTCGTCGTCGTAGGTATCCTCAATTGCGACTGAGAGAGCCCCGTCCCGCCCCCGCCACCGGGAGCTGCAAGAAACAAAGGCATCGGATGTTACAATCCAAGAAGCGGGCACCAACGCAAGAACCAAGGACGCCGGTTTCTTGGGCACCTACCTCCACTGAACTGGTAAGAGACGCCGGGTGGAAGCTCCTGCTGAGTCCCGCCGCCGCCGGCAGTCTCCGTCCGCCCTGAAGTCCGCGACGAAGTACCGGCAGTGTCGTCGACGGCTTCAGTCTCCGTCCCCGCTGCACCGTGACGCCGCCGCTGCCATGGCTTATAGCGGGCGTCGGCTTTCCCCTTCCCCTTGTCCGCCATCTCGCCCAAGAACCGCTGGCGCACGGCGCACTACCCCAGATGAAGAAGAGAGGGAGAGGGCGGATAGGAGAGGAGGAAGGCGAGGCGAGGCGAGGGAGGCTAGCTATATAGTCGACGACAGCAGAGGAGAGCGTCTCCCGTCCCGCTGCAACCGATCGAAGCAGAGAGATTCCTTCTGCGGTTGGTCGTCGGTTGGTTTTGGAGGGAACAACACGGGCGGGAGGAAGGAAGAGCCTCAAAAAACGGGCCTAATGCAATTCTGAGAGCCCAACCAACGGCCCAAATCAATAGCCGGGGCCAGGCCGATGCTATCCAATTTTGTCATTTTCTTTGCTGGAATTCTAGAGAAACTATTCCGTTATTTTCTACTCCCTCCGTCCGAAAATACTTGTCATCAAAATGGATAAAAAAGGATGTATTTAGAACTAAAATACGTCTAAATACATCTTCTTTTATTCATTTTGATGTCAAGTATTTCCGGACGAGGGAGTGCCAATTAAGTTTCAGCGTTCCATTCCCAAAAAAAACAGTGTTCCAAATGAAAATAAATGGCACTGGATTTTTTTAATCTATTTGTCAGACTGCTCGAAAAATGAAACTACCAATAAAAGGTTTACCGTGAACGCGTTTGTATAGCCCGCATGGTTGTGGCATCGGTCGACTGGCCCTTTTTCTCTGGCAGGTTGTGTCGGGACTCCTTGTTCGGGCAGGCGGTTATTGTAGGATTAATCCAGGTTAATGGCCTCTCATGACTTGCATTAGTGCACATCTCTGAAATGTATGTCATTAATACTCCCTTCGTTCCCAAATATAAGGTTTTTTTTAGAGATTTCAACAAGTGACTACATACAGAGCAAAATGAGTGAATCTACACTCTAAAGTATGTCGATATACATACGTATATTGTAGTCCATTTGAAACCTCTAAAAAGACTTATATTTAGGAACGGAGGGAGTACATGATATGAGAAAAATATTTTGCAATTTTTTTGGTGGTTTAGCACAGGTTTTAAAAAAAACTAGATATTAGGTGATGCTATATCGGGAAACTCCATGAGCATTAGCCTTTTGAATCCTCTTGGAAACAAATTAGGGGTGGCATGGGCATCCTTAGGCTTGTATCTCTTGCTCTCCTGCACTTCTTACTCTTGATATCAATGGTTCCCCTAGATACAAAAAATTTCATCAAAAAAAAAACCTTAGGGCCTTTGGTTTGGAGAATTCTAACTCGAGAATAGGGAAAACATATGAACATGAATAGGAATGCATGCACAAAACAGAGAATTGGTGAACTTGAGTGTTTAGTTCACATGGATTGGAAAAACATAAGAATCCTACGAAACATACTCAAATCAATGTCAACCACATGAAATCGTATAGTTAGAATGCTATTATGCCACTAGGCATCTTGGTCTCGTTCTTCATGTATAGGAATTTGAAAAGGAGATCCAAGTGGATGTTAGAATTCCTACTTTTTTTCCCATTGAAACTAAGATTAAAGGAAAAGTTCCTTATTTTTCAATAGCCCCATTCCTTTGAACTGAAGGCATGAATAGTGCCAAAAAATCTAGGTTTTCCTCTTCTTTTCCTCTATTGGGAGTTTTAGTAATATCTAGTTACAACTAGAGGTGAGGTGACACTAGTCAAAACCAAATTGATGCAAACTTCAAATCCTGTTCACATTTCTTCAAATATATAATAGTATGGTTAGGTTGAAATTTCAAGGTGCAATCTTTGATTGGTCATTTATTAACTATTTCTGAGCTAATAAAAGTTAACTTTTAATGTCTTTTGTTACCAAAACTCTCTTGAGAAATACTCCCAAACTACACTGACCCTGAGCAGGTTTATTTACTTATCTACACAGTGCATTTAGTACAACTAGATGATACCCCGCGCGTTGCTGCGGGAATCTGTTGTGTATTTTCAAAGTAAAATCCACGTCAAAAAGATGAGAATAGTAGGAATCAGTTATAAGACAGTACATTTCCATGAAATGATATTTGTATTGTAAATATAAATTGTATATTAAACTATAGTAGTTGTAGTTAGAAGTAGAAGCCATATTTTTTGTAGTCCGGCACTGAATGTAGTGCATTATTTGTTGGAAAATAGGCAATCCTGAAGCATCCTCTACATTAAGCAACATCACCATCAACAGAACATCAACAAACTTGCAATCATGACGGTTTGAAGAAGTTAATTGTAAGTTCCTAAAATAATAAGATGTTAGAAAGCACAATCTAGAACGTGAGTGAAGATAGAAATATAGCCCAAGAAATGGAACAGTTCCGGCAGAGTCCGCTTCTGAATATAGTGAAAAGACCATAAAATTGAATAACATCAGGTAAATCACTCAATCTAGGATCCCTTGGTAAAAGGAATAACTCGTAGCAACCCACTGCAAAATAAATGGTATTAGAGGTTTACATTAACGTAGTTTATTGTTGAAAAAAAACAAAAATATATTACAATACCTCAACATTGCTGCAGTGCGAACCATGATAGTGACAAAGAAACGGCAATATAACCATGTTGCATAGTTCAGTTAAGCATGAGCAGCAAAAGGCCATTCAAACTCCAAGAGACCAAGAAGTTATTACTTAGCTTCATACATGTAACCAACAAAATAGTAGTAAAATTAAAAGGTGGAGATTTCTCGAGAACATCTCCTCAAATATAAATGCTCGCAGCAAGATTCTTTTGTCATAACACAAATTGTAAGTTGGATCATAAATGTGTCAATCTCTATGTACACACTCTTCGGACCCAAAATAAACCCCACAATGTCCTGAAAGATGTTGAAGCCCCCCAAGGTTTATTGGTTCAAAGATACTCCCTGAAAGATGGGTCGCTAGATGCCACTTATTTGAAAATAGTAACTAAACCTGCAAGGTACCAAGAAAGGAATGTCAAAAGCTTACAGTTATGGATAAAGGTCAAATTTGATACTTGCAAATATGATAAGAATTCTGCTGTGTTAGTGAACATCTTCTTGAGAGGTTAGTGTTGGATTGATACCAAGAACATTGATCAAATGAGTTGTAGAGAAATCGATAGATATCATACCGCGGAACTGAAGATTTCAGATGGCTTCATGGACCTAACTAACCCTGTGAAGTTGCATATGCATGCGATGTTTCTCAGTAGCAGCATCTACGGTTGGTCGAGGGATTAATTAGAAGATTTCAATAAAAATATTTATTAGTAACTTGTGATCAACTAACGGCACCTTTTCTGTGTACACTTTGCATGCCAATCAATGGCACCAAGTGGATCGCGCGTTGGAACGCGTGGTCACGAAAGAGCCTTCTCGGAATCCAATTGTCAGTCCACACTCTAATATTTGTACTTGGAAGAGTGCATTTTTTAATTGATTGACTTTTTCAAATCTGTCAAAAAATGGTAGACGGTTATTTTTCGAGCAGGCACTGCTAGTTTTTCCTAACGGTTTTTTTGGAGAATCATTTTCTGTTTATTTAATTTTTTACATGGATGACTTTGTCACTTTGAGTTACACAAAGGATGTGTTGTTTTCAATCCGGTCAGCTTACTTTGTGTGGAATCACCAACATGGGAGGAAACTACAACACACAAATGGAATGGGACGCTCCACTCTTAACCCCATTTGGTGTAACATCTGGAAGCTTTCTTGTCCGGCAAAGGTTAAAAAAAAAATTGGCATATGTTGTATGGTACCTTGTTGTATCGTGTCACTCTTGCCAATAGACACCTGAAAGTTTTCCCCAAATGTCCCCCTTGTTCAGCTGGTCCAGAGGATACAAAACACTTGTTGTTTCTATGGTAATATTGCTAGGGATGTTTGGAAAAGGCCAGGAATTGACCAAATTATTAATAGAGTCTGTGAGGTTGACCATGCTGGTGAGGCAGTCCTGAAATTCTTACTTCAATTGCCAGGCCAGGATTTATCCAGCTTGGGCCTTCTGGAAGCTTGGGAGATGATCACCATTACGGTTTGGTATTTATAGTGGGTAAGCCATAAGTTGGTTCTTGAAGGGGTAGTTCAAGATCCTTTTCAGGTTACTACGGGGACTCACACCATTACCGCAAACTATGTTACCGTCGTCCTATCCAAAGGCTACCATGAGAAAACAGGGATTAATCTTCGCCTAGGGCTTTTGTCAAATTTAACCTTGACGCTTCATTTGATCAAGACTTGCTTAGGGGTACGATGGGGCGGTTTTAAGGGACGATAAAGGAAACTTCATCGCTGGAGGGAATGAAAAAATCGACGACTGTGAGGATGCCCTAATGGTTGACGTTTTGGCGCTCATATTCTGTATTGCCCTTGCGCAAAGGATATAATGCAATCTCTCGTTATTAATTCTGACAATTTGGAGGTCATTAAAAAGATGAAGATGAGTGATCATTACTCGAGGGTTGCTGCCATGATTTTCGACGATCGCTACCATCTTGTTTGTGATTTTACTATATAGCTAGGTTCGAACATTGTAATAGGGACATAAATAAAGTTACTCACTAGTTTGGTTAAATTTTCTTTGACGCTGGACTGGTTTGACAGTACAGGAATGATGCGTTATAGCGACAGCAATTCCTAGCGCTTCCACCCAGGCGCCGCCACTGCCTTCTCCACCAGAAAAAGATGCTGGCGGCCGGCGCCGACCGCACCTTGCCGCCCGGGGCGACGGCGCTGGAGATCCCTACACCCTCCGACCGCCCCGCCTTCGTAACCCGCCCGTCCTATGGCAACATCCCTCCGGCCGCCACCGCGGTCTACCTGCCGCCGGAGATGCTCACGGAACCCCGGGCCACAAGAATCAAGGCGTACCTCAACTTCACCGCCGACCCCGAGGCGGAGTACTACGCGCGGCGCCTCGCGTACGCCTACATCACCCCGCCGGAGGCCCCGTGCCGCGCCAAACCGGGGCCCTTCATCCGCCGCGTCTTCCGCACCCTCGCCCTCGACCTGCCGCAGAACTTCGAGCTGCTCCCGCCCGCCCGCGGCGCCGACGCGACCGTGAGGTTCCGCACGCCCGACTTCCGGGAGGCGGCCCTGGGGCGGCAGCCCTTCGTGCTCGACGGCGTCACCGTGAAGCTCCTGCGCGATGAGGAGACCCCCGGCGTCCGGCGCGCCTCGAACGACTACATCGTGCACGCCGCCCTGCGCGACTACCCGATCGAGCAGCGCACGGTGGAGTGGATCAAGAGCAACTGCTGCAGATTCGGGTACGTGCGCGAGATCGATCCGGCCTGCTACGCGGCGCCGGACCTCGCCACCGTCCGCGTCGTCCTTGAGCTGGAGCACCCTCGAGAGATCCCCCACGAGCTCCGCATCGACTACTACGACGAGTATGGCTCCACCAGCGTCGTCCCCGTCGAGATCCTCAGGGTTTGGCACCGCTCACACTCGTACGACGCCAATGGACAGTACGTGCCTCTCTTCCAGGCCCAGGTTGAGGCCGCTTGATGAATCTCAAGCTCCAACAAGCTTGCTTCTTTTAATTAGAGCCGTGGCCGGCAGTTCTTCGGTTAAGTAGATATGATCATATGAGTAGATAGTTCTTCAGGGAATGTGATGCATGTCTAGCATTGTACTGGGCCTGAGGGCATCTCCAGCCGTTCGGCCCCCCAGGGCGCCTAAATAGAGCGGCCTTGGGGCGTGCCGGCGCTAGTTCGGCCCCTGGGGCGACCTAGCTCCCAGTCACGCCCCTACGCACCGGCCCCAGAATGCGGGAAATTCAAACTTGGTCGTTCCCGCTCTCAAAAGACGCCGCAAATCCGGCGATCGGACGTAGTCTGGCGTTACAAAAAACAGAGGGCCGCCGTGTGCAACGATTCACTCGGCTTGGTCGGCTCCAGGCGTTGGCGGAGTCGGCGTGCGCGGGCTCGTCGGTGTCGGACCTGCTTCGTCGCAGGGCTGCGTCGGCGCGGCTTCGGCACTGCTGGGCGGCGATGTAGAGGCGCCGTCCGGGCTTGGCGTCCATGTGGTCGTGGGCGTCATCGGCGTCGTCGGCGTTGCCGTCGGCAGCTCGTTCAGGATGAGTCCGCGCTGCACCAGGTACTACGCCTTGAGCTTCTCGTCGTTGCTCTCGAGCATGTCCGCCCCGCTCATCAGAAAAGCCATGTCGGTGTTCCTCTTCTTCGCGGCGACGTTCGTCCGGAGCAGGTCGAGCTTGATGGCGTTGTTCTTCATAAGCGACGACCACCGCGCCTCGGTCTTCTCTTCGCGTAGGACGGCCCGGGCCTGGGCGTCGGCGAGGCAATGCTCGATGGACTCCTGCACTCGCGTGGTTGCCGCGTCGGCGCTTTTCCCCTTCTTTGCCAACTTGTGGCCGTCCGGCCGTCCCTCTGACGCGCCCGGAGTCGTCGCGTCTGGCTTGTATGTCTCCTTGGCCTTGTCGAGGGCACGCCGGACTTCCGCCCACTTCTCGCACTTGTCAATGCGCTTGTAGATGTGGAGGTGCTTGAAGTCGGCGTCTTGGTTGTCGCCCCGATACATGGCGAACATATGCAGCAGCTGCGCGGAGAGACAAACAGTTGGCGGGCGGCGGGCGTAGGGGACGAAGATATGCGGGCGAACGGCGTGCGTACCTGATCCTCAATGCTGGCACCGCTCTCCGGGCGAGCCGCGACCTCCTCGACGATTCCATGCCATTTGTTGCACGCCAACTGGATACGCCCCCAATGGTTCGCCATCGCCTTGGAGCCGCGCTGCATGTACACGCCTTTGAAGTAGGGGTCGACGAGTTTCCGCTCGTCGAACTCGGCCTTGATGCGGTCCCGGTACGTGTCCAAGCTCTGGTTCGCGCCGGTGGTCGGGTCGAGGCAGACGACTTTCCATGCTTCGGCGAGGCATTCCTCCTCCTTGGACGTCCACTTGATGCGCGGTTCACCTGACCTAGCCGCCCGCTTCTTCTTCTTCTGGCGCCCCTTCGTCGGAACAGGAGCCGGTTCCTCCTCCTCCTCCTCCTCCTCGTCCTCCTCCTCCTCGGGTTCCTGCGCGTCGTCGCCGTAGACGTAGCCGAGCTCGGCCTCCATGTCACCGTTGAGGTCCACTACCTCGTCCTTGGTGGCGAACCCGGGAGACTCGGCGGCCGTGGTCGATCCTGTCGCGATGATGTCGTCCATGTCGGCTCCCGTGTCGTCGGTGTCGCCGAGGTGCGAGAAGGGTAGCGGTCCGCGGTAGAGATGGGGCGTCGGTGTGGACGCGTAGGAGGCGGGCGACAAGTAGTTGTATGGAGGGTACTGCACGCCGACGAAGGCGGGCGAGGGCGTGCGCGTAGCGGGGTGACCATGAGGGAAGGTCACGTTTGGGTTGAACCCGCCGTGCGCGTCGCCATCGGCGTAGCCGGGCGACGATGAACCCCATGGAGATCCGGCGCCTTGCTGTCCCCAGGGCGCGTACTGGGCGTGGCTGACGACGGGTGGATTCATCCCCGCCTGGTCGACCGATGAGGAAGACGCCGCCGCGCGCGCCGCGTTGTCGCGGGCCTTCTTGGCTATGGCCCTGTTCCGCCTGTCGGCGGTGACCTCTTCGCGCCGCTGAACTTCCACCCTCCACTCGGCGTTCGACAGGCCCGGTGGCTTCGATGGCGGCGCCCTCGGCTTCCTCTGCTTCGGCTGGACCACGGCGCCAGTCGCGGTTGCCGCCGCGCGCGGCATGGCGTACTTCTTCGGCGGCATGGCGTGCTTCTTCGCGGCGAGCGGGAGGGGGTTTGGCGGGAGAAAGGGATAGAATGGCGGGAGGAAGGCGAGCGAGCGGGAGAGATGCGAGGGAAAAGCGTCAAGAAATGGCGGGAAAAGACCCTCGGGTCGCTTCCAGGGTGGGCCCACGCGCCTTTTTCGCTTGCGCCGGCTCCCCAAGCGCCCCCCCAGGGCGCCGGGTTCGGCCTGGGTCCGCCGGCACCAGTTTTGGCCCGAGCCGGCGAAAAACAGGCTTCTGGGGGCGCGACTGGGGCCTTTTTTTGGCGCCGGCGCGGCAAAATCGCTTGGGGAGGGCCTGTTGGGGACGCGGCTGGAGATGCCCTGAGCTGTGGTCGGAGCTACCTTAGCTGCAATCATGCACTATTTTGTATTTTTGTTATGAAATCTGGGTTGGGGAGAGGCAATCAAAAGGATTGGAACGTGAAACATCAAAATGTTGCAGGAGTAAGTCAAGCTGTATGATCATGTCTTTCTCTATGAAGCAAGTAGAGCCGTAGCCAGGTTAGTTCTTTATTTAGTTCTCCAAAACTTCTACTAGTACTTAATTAGCTGCTAGGATGTGTGTGGATGGTGTTTGGGGCTTAATCAGTGGTCGAAGCAACTGTACTTTGACTGTAGTCATGCAAGGTTTTGCCGTTTTGATATGAATTTGGATTGGAGAGAGGCAATTAAGAAGGCTGGAACTTGAAACTGTTTGTAGGAGCAAGTCAATCCATACGATCCTGTCTTTCTCTATGCTTCTCTGAACTTACTGTAACAACATATACTGGAGTTATTCTGCAAATAGAGCTACTTTAGGTACCATACCAGATGAGTATAGCTGTTACATCCTCTGCAAATAGTATCACCATTGGTCAGTGTGGATGTTTCTCTTGCAGTCTTGCTTAGGTCCACGTTTTCAGACAACAACAGAAAATATATCCTGGAGTTATTTGGGTAAGGGGTAAAGGGTAATTTTGTTTGGAGATTTAGTATATGTAGTTAAAATTACCAAAAGTTTGACAGCAAAGCAACAAGACACAGTCTGAGCTTGTGTACTTTTCCTCTGTCCGAACTGAAGAAGGTGGTCTGTATTCGTGTACTTTACATCTATCTGAAAAAGGTGAAACCTGTACTCTGTCTTCAAGTCCAAACTGAATCAACTCTAACTGGTTAACGAGCACAGCAACTGAAACATGGAACTGTTCAAAAAAAAAACGCAGAGCATTCACATAATTAACTCTGACTAATCGCTCGGAAGAAGCATTCCATTAACTGTGTGGTATCTCTGGCAATTGTTCATGACTAAAATCATGGCATTTCTCAGTATCATTACTAAATGTACATTCAGAGAAAATTAAAGAAGTGTTTGTCCTAGCGAGCAAGCTAGCCAGCTAGGCCATTCTTGTCATGACTTCCTGCAGGATGAGCTTGGTATCAGCGTAGCAGGACCCGATGTCGGCGTCGTCCTTGGTGGTGACGGCGGCCTGCAGCCTCTCGAAGCTGTCGAAGAGGCGGTTGGCGAGGCCGAGGAGCGGCGGCTTGGCGTCAGGGTCGGCGGCGGTGATGAGCTTGTCGAAGTCGTAGTAGATGAAGGTGGCCTTGAGGCGGAGGTACTTGTTGACGTAGTTGGAGGCCTCCTTGCCGAGCAGGTCCTCCAGCGCCAGCAGGTCGAAGGCGGAGCTGCGTATCCGGTAGGCGTGCGCCGCAAAGCTCGGCCCGATGTCGGCCATGTAGATGCCGTTCTTCACGAAGGACCGCGTCCCCGACTCGCCATTGTTGATCTCCTCTGCGCCATGAAAGTCTTTGAGGATGATAGAGGTGCTATATATGGTAGGAGTGTGTATGGGAAGGTTGGCGTGTACGTACTGTTGCGGATCTTGGGCACCGGCAAGGGGAACTCGGTGAGCCACCAGCCGTTGTTGGCCGGCTCCGGGTCCTCGTCGGCGTCAGCGGTGGAGCGGGCGGGCGCGGTGTGGAGCACAGGCATGGCGGCGGTGGCGAGGCCGATGCCGAGGCGGAGGCAAGCTGAACGCCTGCCCGTGCCCGACGGCTCGGAGGCGTGGCATGCCACCGCTCTTGGCCTCGGCCTCGGTGACGCGCCGGCGCCGCCGCTGGTGGCGGTGGGGGCGGCCTGCCGGAAGCTTGAGAGGTAGGCGCTTGCCATGTGCGCCGTGGGCGTGGGACTGGATGAAAGACGAGTGGTGTGCGTTACAAAAGGATGAGGAACGGAGCTCTGAAAAGAAATGATTATCCTTTTTTCTTTCAGAGGTTGTATTTTTACCAAAACTCTCGTGAGAAATACCCCACAAACTACACTGATCCTAAGCAGGTTTAGGCAGGATAATAAAAGGAGATGGTTGCCATTTCTTCATCTACCTAAAATTTATGCTCTCTAATTCTACAGTTCATCTGCCTGAAGTAGAGAATGAAGCAAAACATGTTTTAAAGTTGTCCAGTTTATATTCTTTAAAATACTAGTATGAATTTGGTCCTGCATGCCTTCAATACTTAGTTCAAGGCCTGATATTCTCCATTTGAAAGCATGGGCATCCTACATTTGTTATAGCCGTAACAGTTGTACATCCTTTTTCCCACGCAAAAAATAAAAAGGTTCATCTTGCAGTTTTCTGTTTGAGAAAAGGGTCTCCCACGATTTGTATCAAGAGAAACCATACTACAAAGTTGTGGTGGATGCATGTTTTGGTTGTCTGAACTCAAATGATGCAGCTTCTGCACAAGAAAACATAATGCCGGAGGCAAATACAAATCCAGTCGTCCGACTGAATGTTCATTCCTCTTGCTTAACCAAGTTCACTAGTTCAGGATCAGGGGCAACGCCCTCTTCATCTAAAAATTCAGTTCAGGATTACAGGAGACAAAAGAAAAATAAATCCTAGGCGCGGTGAGATTGAACATGACAGCTGCCATTTATTTACCTACACAATGTTTTAGTACAATATATATCCTCTCTAATTGGCAAAATTAAAATCACTGTCTCTACCCGTGTATTTCTTGTCATCTGTCTGAAGGTGTACTCACGTATTTCTTTTCATGTGTCTGAAGGTGTACTTCTCATCTGTCTCAAGAAGGTGAAACCTGTATTCTGTCAACTGCACCATTTCAACCCCAAACTGAATCAACTAACCGCATTAACGAATACTGCAACTGAAACAACAAACTGGTAAAAAAAACGTCGAGCATCACATTAGCTCCAGATCCTTGGCGCTGGCCGCCAACCTCGCGTTCTCGCGGTCACGCTTGAACACGAAGTACAGCGGAGTGTAGAACAGGCAGCACAGACCAAATGGAACGATCATCATGGTCAACAGCCCTCTTGAGAGTGCGTATGCCCCTGCCACTGACCCGTCCGCCAGGTTCACAGTCTTCGCGTTGTAACCGTAGACCTTCTCGGTCACCATGCCGACAGCGGGAGCAGCCAGCGACGAGAAGGAGCCCTCGAACGCGCGGTCGAACGCGTAGATCATGGTGCGGTGCTTGGGAGGGACCACCTCTGCGAACATCGGGTTGTTCGCGCAGGTGGCGCACCAGCTTATGGTGAGCCCCATCAGGAACAGCGTGACAGCATAGCTGTACCAGTAGTCAACTGACTGCGGGATGACCGTGAGGAGGATCCATGTGAAAGGGATGCCCATGAAGGCACTGAACTGAGCACACATGATGCGACCTGAATCCGGGTAGCGTCTTGACACACGGTCTGCGATTACTCCACCAAGAAATGATCCACTCGCGCAGCCGATGGCAAATAGGCTGTTTAACCCCGCCGAGCTTTTGTTATCGAAACCTACGAGGTTTCAAGACTTTGTTAATGTTTAACTCCAGCAAGGAGTTATTGTCAATTCAAATATTGGAAATATCCGTTGGTTTGTACTCGTACCAATTAGCTCAAACCACATTGTGAAGAAAACGACAGCAGTCCATGGCAAGGAGCCGACTATGCCTTGCAAGACGATGATTTGAAATGTCCGCACTTTCATGACAGATCTTGCTGTTATCCATGAATCGTTCCAGATGGACAGTGGAGGGAAAACACTGTTACCAACCAAACGCGACCTGCCATTTACATGAGATAGCAACATTATGCTTTAAGGACAGATACACGTACTGTTACATCGAAAGTTAATGTAGAATCAAGTGGTCATCCAACACATCAGCTTAGAAAAAGAAAACAGGGTACACTTCCTCAAAATTCCAGCTCAGCTGGATAGTTTAGAGCTGAGAGGAAGTTGAATGAGAAAAGTTGCAAGCATAATGTTTGATATGAAAACAGAAGAAAAAAAATGTCAGCACTTGATCACCAACAATACTATACATGCTAATTACGCTTTCATGATACATTTGTACTATTAAATGTCTATCAAAGAATTTATCTAAAATCTGAAGAAAACCATACCTCTCATTGGTGTCGTCGTCACCAAAATTTCCTGGAGATGTTTTTCTAGGATCAACGGTGTAAAAGTAAACAAGAAGCCCAATCAACAAGCTTGCAAACGCGACCACAATAAATGCAAACCGCCATCCAGGAAATCCCCAATAATCCCTTCCAGCCATAACTGTTGCCACAATACTTCCTCCTATACCACCTATTGAGCCAATGAGGCTCAACAAACCAAATCCGGCGCCACGGGTGCCCTCTCTGTAGCTATCAGCAATGAAGGACTGAAGTGATGGTATGACAATGGCAAGTCCGATACCATTTACACCTCTCCAGAATGCAACCTGCTGAAAGTACTGGCTGACACCAACGGCCCCTGTTGATAGAGCCCAGAAGACAGTTCCGATTGCAAGAATAGTGGGGCGGTCATACTGAAGAGCAAGGACACCTGCCAAGGGAGATGCTATGGACTTCAGAAAGTTCATAATAAACGTAAGGTACCCCAGATCAGTGGGACCAGCATCGAAGGCGGCACTGACTTCCTTGTAAACAGCGGGGAGGAGATTCTCATCAGCCCGCTCCATTATGGAAGCCAGGTTGATGAGGATAAGGGAGATGGAGAATCCATATATCATCTTTTTTCCCCTGAAAGAAGGCAGAATAATAATTAGGTAAACATTCCATATACCCCGATGGATGCCACATGACACTAACAGAATCCTGGGGATATTTCTGTGACACAACAGAATAGACATGTTTCAATCCACTATTCACATCATCAGTGCAATTAAGCTTAAATTCACTCCTTAAGTCCTTAGCAAGGATCTATAGGGTATCTCACATGTGCACAGTATGTTTCGAGGCGTGGCAGATGGGTGCAAAAGATCTACAATGAAACGGTTGTAATGAATGAATACTGAACTATGCTCCAGAAAGTTAATTGCATTCACACCACATGGGAATTGTAGACATAATACCTAGAAGGGTTCCTGTTTTTCATGCTTCAAACTATACGTATAAAACCGAGGAATACATATGTAAAACAGAACTAGATATATACAAATATATCAGGTGAGTTTGCCACTAACTGCAAGGGTGTGATGAGGCAACATTCAAAGATTTCCACACAAAACTGCAAAGTAGAGTATTTGAACTGCTATACTAGTTGGTTTAAACGAACGAAGTGTCTCCCCTGGAACTGAAACTCAGGACCTAGTACTATTAGTTAACAGGCCAATCCATCAAAAACAAAGCTATATATGCCGATCACATGGTGCTTAACGTGATCTCACAGGGGTACCAAGAGTCAGCCGTGGTGGTGGTTGTCATGAGATCCTCGCTTTCAGGCTACATCAGAATCCGAAAAGGGAAGGCAGTGACAATGGAAGAACAAGAATATCCCTGTTTCACTCAAGGATCTGAGAACCGGATCGACAACGATAACGTTCCTCTGTCTCACTTGAATCTCTAGCATTCTGCAGGTGCAGGGAGCTGAGCGCAGCCTCACAGATACCACTACCAGATTCGTGTGGCTTGCACTTAGTGGAGCAGGCAACCAGACCGCACGGCTAAGGTCAACGGGATCGAGCTTGCGGCTGGCGTCCCTGGATCAGATTCACCCCGGCCATCAATCAAAATGGCATTCCCCAAACGCACATCCGAGTCGCTCCCTCGGGCACCTGAATGCATTGCTCAGATACACATCTCCGCATCTGCTTTCAGCGGATACAGAGCCTGATCCACTAATTAATCCTGCTCCATCCAGCCTCATTCGACCGGGTAACGCATACAATCAGTGAAAAATCCCCTATCTTGGCCTAATTAAGTCGAGATGGGTGTCAAATGAACACCATTCACGCATAGAGCTAGTATATTAACGAAAATTCCCCATTGGCCTGACGAAGCTATCTATGCAGCAGTGCTGGAATCGAAGGGGGAGGAGAGGAGCCACCGCGAGTGGAGCCAGGAGCTTACCTCATGCTGGAGGAGCGGAAGGCCAGAGCCTCGCGCGGCCCGCGCCCTGGTAGGGGTAGGCTGGTAGATCCGCGCTTGGGAGGAGAGCCCTCGGTTTCTTGCTTCGCTCCCCGGGTGTTTTGGCCCGGATTGTGGGTGGAAAATCGGAGCAAGCAACGACTAGCGACGAGGGGTAGGACAGGAAACTGTCGGCGTGCGTGGGCGCGGACCAATGGAAGGAGCGGTGACGAGGTGGCCTGCTTCCCGGGTCTTGCGTCCCCGTCACCTCCAGTCTTGGCAGTAATACCCTTGTCTCAAGGATTGTCTACGCTCCAGATGTCTACACAGTTTAGTTTGGGGGATAATCTTCTTGGAGCATCTCCAATAAGTGATGTAGATGTAAAATAATTAACTTTTGCATCTTTAGAGGCCAAAAACAATACTCCAACAGATGATGTAGATGTTAAAAAAAAGATACATCTCTGGGATCTCCGCCTCCCGAAGATGTAAACTATACCACTTCGCAGTGCAAATTTACATCTCCAACTCCAGGAGATGTAAAATCGCGTCCACCCGCCAACCGCCCAACTGCCACTTCTATCCCCTTTCGCGCGACCAGCCATCGTCCGACTCCCGCCCGCCCGCCTCCCGCCGCCGCCATGGCCGACGGCGATGGCCCCGCCGCTGGTGCCCTGACCCACCTCGCCGTGCTCGTCGCCTCCGCACCACCTATCCCCAACGCGGCCGCCTCCGCCCCCATGCCGCCGTCGTGGCAGTCGCCTCCGCGCCAATTCGCCCCACCCCGGACGGTCGCCGTCACTCTGGAGGCCGCAAAGAAGAAGGGGGGCGCCCTCGCAGTGGAGGCGTCAAGCGACCAGCGGCGCAGGGCCGCAACCTGGCGGGTAACCAAGGTCGGCCGGCGAAAATGTCCAAGCCGGATGCGGTTTCGACAGTCGTTTTGCAGTTGTCGGCGACCATGGCGTCCTCATCCGGCCACGATGCTCCTCATCCACCTCCTCCGACGCCGCCGCCGGCCATGGAGGAAGATGTGTCCACGCCGATGGCTACGGCATCCAACGTGTTCGGTGATATGTCGCAAAGGTAAAAAAAATCTTGTGCATTTCTTTGTTGTTCCAATTATCGATTCCAATAGAATGTGTAGTTGATTGTGTGTATGTGCATTTGTAGTCTCGATGATGAAGCTTTCATGCGCGCCACAAAATGTGACAAATGATGAGTACTCACGTGATGAGTATGCATCACAAGAATATGAAACTCCACAATATGGTGATGACAATCTTGACATGGATGATGAGGGCTTTGTTTTGAAGGGAAGAACCACAAATTATACCAACAAAGAAGATCTGTTGATTTGCACCGCTTGGAAGAAAGTACCTCAAGATGCAAACGTTGGGACCGACCAATCCGCCGTCACATATTGGCAACACATCAAGGAATTCTTTGATGCGCACAACACTAGCGGCCACTATCGCTCAAGTGACTCCATTCGCCAACGTTGGGGCACCATCAACGCGGAATGTCAAAAGTGGGTGGGTTGCTTGGCAAATGTTGATCGCATGGACTCAAGTGGTTGTGATGAAAGTGACTTGGTAATAATCGTTTGCTATTCATGTGTGCTTTCTCCACTTTCCACAAAATATTGAAATGTTCACTAATTTGTTGATGACATCTTGATTGTTTTGTTGTACAAAATGATTGCACAAGGATTGTTTCGAGAGAGGAACAACAAACGAGAGAAGAGGAAGAAGAAAGGAAAAGCTTTCACTTTCCATCATTGCTACAAAGAGCTCAAGGATGAGAAGAAGTGAAAAACTAGAGAAGTTTTTTATGCTTCCAAGAAGAAAAGTGTGGTGGTGGAGGATGATGAAGATGCCCCGGGTGAGGAGAGAAGGAGCCCCACTCCTCACTCGGCGACCAAATCATATAGGCCCGATGGAACTAAGAAAGTGTTGAAGGGGACCAAGGGCGGAGACAATGATCTCAAGGATGGATTTGATGCCATTGTCATGGCGAGGAAAGAGTATGCGGAAGAAGAAAATTGTTGAAGCTCAAAGAAATTGAGGAGAGGAGTGAAGCCGAGCGACAGAGGGCGGCGGCCGAGGAGAAGAGGGCGACGACCGAAGAGAGGTTGGCAGCGGCCGAGGAGAGAAAAGTTGAGCTTGAGGAGAGAAAGGCAGGGGCCGAGGAGATGAAGATAGTGGAGGATAAGGCACCCAAGTTTATGTTCATGGACACATCCACTCTTGATGTCAAGGCAAAGGCGTATGTCGAACTTTGTCGCGATGAAATGCTGATGAAGAAGAAAATGTTCATGAGAAGCATGATGGGAGGCGGAATGGGAGGTGTAATGGGAGGGTACATGAACATGATGGTGGTGCCATGAATGGTGCATTTTGTGGAAACATGGGAGGTGGCTTTGGTGGCAACATGGATGGTGGCTTCGGAGGAATGGGAGGTGGAATGGGAAGTGGCTTCAGCGGCAACATGGCCGACATGGGATGTGGCTTCGGCAGCAACATGATGAGTGGCATGGGAGGTTGCTTCGGCGGCAACATGATGAGTGGCATGGGAGGTGGGTTCGGTGGCAACATGATGAGTGGCATGGGAGGTGGCTTCGGTGGCACCATGACCGGCATGGGAGATGGCAATGAAGGTGCTTCCGGTGGAGTTCGTGGCAACGAGAATTCAACACAAGAAAATGTCGAGAAAGAAGTCGTTGATGATGATGAGACCACCGTCGACAATGACACTAGTGAGAATGGAGAGGACGCAAATTGAGTGACGTCTATGTGCATTTTCATTTGTTGGACTAACAACTTCGTTTGAGACAATTAAATTTTGCTTGTAGAATTTAAAACTATGATCGATGATGTACTTTTGTTACTACAATTATGAAAATTTGATGTGAAAATGCGGCCGTTCGCAGATGAACAGCAGCCGCACGGCGGCCGGCCGATTTTGCATCTCCAGTTTACATCACTTATTGGAGTTGCAGTTTTACATCTCCGTTTTGCATCATTTGTTGGAGTTGGGTCTTCTTGGAGATGTAAAAACCACTTTTTAGTGATGTAAATTATACAACACCTACTTTTACATCTTCAAAATTTACATCTTCTATAGATGCTCTTACGGGCATGCTAGTAAAAGCCGACGAAGATCCGATTGTACGATTCCCCTAAGACTTCTTTTGTTTTCTGATAGGTCTCCAACGTATCTATAATTTTTTATTGTTCCGTGCTGTTATATTATTATTGAATGTTTTAGAATCATTTTATAGTCATTTTATATCATTTTTTGGTACTAACCTATTGACATATTGCCCAGTGCCAGTTGTCGTATTTTGCTTGTTTTTTACATCGCAGAAAATCAATATCAAACGGAGTCCAAACGCAGTGAAATTTTTTGTGGATTTTTTGGACCAAAAGACATCCAGTGGGCCGAAGAAGTAACGGAGAGGGAGCCTAAGGGGGGCACAAGACACCAGGGCGCGCCTGGGCCCCCAGGCACGCCCAGGTGGGTTGTGCCCACCTCGGTGTCCTCCCGCACCGCCTCTTTACTCTATAAATACCACAATATTCTAGAAACCCTAGGGGAGTCAACGAAAATCAATTCCAGCCGCCGCAAGTTCTAGAAACACCAGCAATCTAGACACCATCGCGGAAGGGTTCATCATGTCCATTGGTGCCTCTCCGATGATGCGTGAATAGTTCTTTGTAGACCTACGGGTCCGTAGTTAGTAGCTAGGTGGCTTCCTCTCTCTCTCTATCTCTCTCTCTTGATTCTCAATACAATGGTCTTTTGGAGATCCATACGATGTAAGTTTTTTTGTGGTGTGTTTGTTGGGATCCGATGAAACTTTGAATTTATGATCAGATCTATGTTTTTATCCATGAAAGTTATTTGAGTCTTCTTTGATCTTTTACATGCATGATTGATTATAGCCTCGTATTTCTTCTCTGATATTTGGGTTTTGTTTGGCCAACTTGATCTATTTATCTTGCAATGGGAAGAGGTGCTTTGTGATGGGTTCGATCTTACGGTGCTTGATCCCAGTGACAGAAGGAGAAACTACACGTATGTTTCGTTGCTATTAAGGATAACAAGATGGCGTCTATTTCTACATAAATAGATCTTGTCTACATCATGTCATCGTTCTTATTGCATTACTCCGTTTTTCCATGAACTTAATACACTAGATGCATGCTGGATAGCGGTCGATGTATGGAGTAATAGTAGTAGATGCAGGCAGGAGCCGGTCTACTAATCTTGAACGTGATGCCTATGTAATGATCATTGCCTGGTATCGTCATGATTATTTGAAGTTCTATCAATTGCCCAACAGTAATTGTTTTCCCACCGTTTGCTTATTTCCTCAAGAGAAGCCACCAATGAAACCTACGGCCCCCGGGTCTCTTCTTTAATATATTTGCCTTCGCGATCTATTTTCCTTTATTTTTATTTTCAGTTCCTTTGAACCAAAAATACAAAAATACCTTGTTGTACTTTATTTTATTTGCGATCTATTTATCCTATCTATTACAACTTTATCACGTCTCCTTTCCAATTTCCTGCACCATTACCCGAAAGGGATTGACAACTCCTTTAACACGTTGGGTTGCGAGTATTTGTTATTTGTGTGCAGGGGTTGTTTACATTGTGTTGCGTGTTCTCCTACTGGTTCGATAACCTTGGTCTCATCACTGAGGAAAATACCTACCGTCGCTGTGCTGCATCATCCCTTCCTCTTTGGGGAAATACCGACATAGTTCTAGCAGACATCATTTCCTTGTACAAATCATATTTCGAGACTTTTTTTAGGAATTTTCACATACCAGCAGACAAATGTCAAATTACAACACGACCCACGTAAACAATGGGAGATGGCGAGAGGAGACGGATGTTGAGGAACATTTGCAAAAAAACTCCCCGCGAAAGTAAAACGACACTAAAGCCCTTTTAAATTTCTTCAACCTGCATCCTCACCACTAGTTGTCGTCGGAGACCAAAAAGCACCATCGTCTGGATAGGCCTTTGTGAGCCGAAGAAGAGGTTTGCCATTGGCAAGGCCATTGTTATTGTTGCGCATCATCCAGGGATCATCGGACTGCTCCTCGAAACATGGGATCCATCGCATGTTGTCGATATCATCGAGCCAGAATGTTCTTGGACCTTTGTCTTTCCCCCAAATAAAGACGGCGCCACACAAGACCGGATCAACAGCATACATAACAAGCACCACTTGATCCATCGCACCAAGCGAACGATGGAATAAGGCTCCCAAGGACAACCCCTCAAGTTCACCACCTGGGGCGTCGTCGGGATGGGCTGGGTCAGGGATTTTTTTTTCCAAACATAGGCGGCAATGCTATCCTAATGCCCATGTCGGACAAACTAATCTGAATCTCAACCATAGTTGAGGCAGCGGGACGGAGTTTCCCCGGACCTTCCATCGTTGGAGCGGCAATCATAGGAGAAAAGAACCCACAACCTCGCTGATGGAGCGAGAGGGGAGTTGGTCGCCTTTGTTCAAGGAAGAAAGGAAGCGATATATCAACTTAGGAGTTGTCAACTGCTCAGGTGTTTTAAAGAAGGAAAAATGTAGGCATGAATCTATATCTAACAAACCATAGTTATCTTCTCTCTCGAAGGGCTTCTCATGGTGTAGTATTTCATCGGTCTAACTATAAGAGCCGGTGCATTGCATTGCTCTTCTTTAACAACTCGGTGGTCCCAGAAGTTGACACCGAATTAGCAAATATGACACATCACTACAAGAAAGGCCTAAACGAAAGTGCAATTACTTAAAAGCCCTCCCATTAGGGCCTAGAACGATACAGATAACGTAGTTGGGTCCTTGTACAAATGACAACCTCGTCAAAGATGTTGGGGCCACCATCTTCTTCACATGCCTTGCCAAAACCGAGGGCAAAGGGTGAAGAGCCTCCCCCATGGAGGTTCCCGAGACATATGTCATGTTGATCTTTAGTAAAGGTTGATGCACCAGAAGAAGAATGAAAAAGCACCTCCAAGACAAAACTACACCACCACTATTTTACTCTGACCACTTGATTACCAGACAAGAAAATGTAGAGCATTGATACGTTTCCGACGTATCTATAAGTTATGAAGTATTCATGCCATTATATTATCATTCTTGGATGTTTTACAATCATTTTATAGCAACTTTATATCATTTTTTGGGACTAACCTATTGATCCAGTGCCAGTTGTTGTTTTTTGCTTGTTTTTTACATCGCAGGAAATCAATATCAAACGGAGTTCAAACACTGCGAAACTCCTGGAGGATTTTTTTATGGACCAGAACACTCAGGATGGACCAGAGCAGCACCTTGGGGGTGCCCCGAGGGGGGCACAACCCACCAGGGCGCGTCTGGGCCCCCAGGCGCGCCCAGGTGGGTTGTGCCCACCTCGGTGGCCTGCCGCACCCCTTCTTCGCCCTATAAAATCCCAAATATTCCAAAACCCTTGGGGGCAGCCCTAAATCGGAAGTTCCGCCGCCGCAAGGCCTTATCTAGACCCCATTCTGGCACCCTGCCAGAGGGGGGAATCATCACCGGTGGCCATCTTCATCATCCCGACGGCCACCACGATGAGGAGGGAGTAGTCCATCCTCGGGGCTGAGGGTTTGTACCAATAGGTATGTGTTTAATCTCTCTCACGCGCGATCTTGAGATGTCACAATCTTGATGTATCATGGGCTTTGTTAATATAGTCGGATCATATGGTGTTTTCCCCTCTCTATCTTGTTGTGATGAATTGAGTTTCCCCCTTTGAGATTTCGTTGTTATCGGATTGAATACTTTTATGGATTTGAGAACACTTGATATATGTCTTGCAATTGAATACTCGAGGTGACAATGGGGTATCGTATTGATTCACTTGATATATGTTTTGGCATTCAAATCGCGGATTCCCGCGATGACATTGGGGTAATCTATGCATAGGGGTTGATGCACGTTCTTGTCTTTGTTTCTCCGGTAGAAATCTTGGGGCACTCTTTAAAGTTCTTTGTGTTGGATTGAATATTATAAATCTGAATTTGCTTTGGTGTTATTTTAGTACGAAATCTAGGATAGATCGAACGAAAAGAATAGCTTTGTGTTATTTTAGTACGAACTCTTGAATAGATCGAACGGAAAGAATAGATTTGAGGTTGTTTCGTACCCTAGAAACAATTATGTCTTATGTTCTCCGCCAGATAGGAACTTTACAGTGATTCTTCATCTCACTTTGAGGGATGGTTATATGATCCAACTATGTTAGTATTGTTGGGAGATTGCACTAGTGAAAGTATGCACCCTAGGCCTTGTTTTTAAGCATTGCAATACCGTTTTTGTGCCTGTTTACTATTTACTACCTTGTTGTTCTTATCTATTCAGATTATAAAAATACATTTCTACCATCCATATTACACTTTTATCGCCACCTCTTCGCCGAACTAGTGCACCTATACAATTTGCCATCTATACAATTTGCCATTGTATTGGGTGTATTGGGGATAAAAGAGATTTCTTTTATTTGGTTGCAGGGTCGTTTGAGAGAGACCATCTTCATCCTACACCTCTCACGGATTGATAAACCTTAGGTCATCCACTTGAGGGAAAATTGCTACTGTCCTACAAAACTCTGCATTTGAAGGCCCAACACGTGTCTACAAGAATAAAGTTGTGTAGTAAACATCAAGAATGGAGCACATTCGAATAGTATATTTATTACTCCCTCCGCCCCATAATATAAGACGTTAGTACATCTAATATGTGAGCGCATACTAGATGTAACAACGTCTTAAATTATGTGGCGGAGGGAGAAGGGATTCATGTTCTCAACACATTGTCATTCACAGTTTCAACGCTAAACAAGTTTACAGAGTGACGGTGTTCCGGCTGAGGAGTCTCTCACCATGTTGGGGCCTGACCTGGTGGGTCGGGCCGAGAACCCCTAGGTCGGTTCCAATCTGGGCCACTTTGGGCGGCCCATGATAAGTTATATGAAGACTTCAGAAGACTTGGCATACAAACAAAGATACCAAAGTTGTGGAAGACTCTACCTCCATCAACGTAGTAAACTAGGATCTATAACCATAGGACCCCCGGCATGTTATATAAGCCGGCGGCTAGGCTCGTCGACAGACAACATACAATCCCTTGGTATTCATCTGTACTCTGTACACACCCCTATCGCAATATACATGAGAAGGAGTAGGGTACTATCTTCACCACGGGAGCCTGAACCTAACTAAAACTTTGTCTCATGTTACCACCTCAATCGCCTAGCCGAGATACCCTACCAAGCGATCTACCAGGTTTAGCTCCGGTAGTGTTGGCCCATGTAGGTCCCACTTGGTGAACTCAAGGGCCCGATAGGAGTTCAGCTCGGTTCCTATGCGATTTACGCGTCAGGCCGGATGTTCATCTTCGACATCACCACTTTTGTCACTGGCTCGATGAGCCACCTTGGCCAGGTCAAGAATTACGCTGCAGGCCGAATCGTCAGATTCGGCAACCTGGAGTACTCTGCGAATTTCCACGGAAAGCGGATCCTCTAGGGTTTGGCGTCGCAACAGATCCATGAGCAGCACAAGCCAGTTCTCTCGAACTTGATGTCAGATCGGATCCGGGAGCCATCGATGGAAGTCGATTTTTGTAATGTTTTAGTCTTAAGGGGATTATAATCCCTATGGCCCATTATGACTATTATTTTTCTTAAAAATAAAAAATATATGTGATTATAATTGTGGATTATAAATAAAATAATTTTCAAAAAAAGAGCACTTTTATGAAGTACATAAATATTTTATTAAAACATGAACATTGTAAACTTATATAAGCATTTATTGAAATATATAGAAAAATATAAACTTTCTTAAAGCATGAACACTTTTATATACTACACAAATATTATTTTAAACAGTGAACATTTATTAACAAAAACTTTATTAAAGCATGGACACTTTAATATACTACTCCAGCATAGCTTGAAAAATGTTCTGATATTGTGGGACAGAGGGAGCACATAGCTTGAAAAACGTTCTTATATTGTGGAACGGAGAGAGTACCTGAATATTTTCTTTTAAACTATGAACACTTTCAAATTTCTATAAGGATTACTAAAATATATAAAAACATGTAAAATTACTTTTATATTTTTATTAAATATGCAAAGTATTACATGAATAGTTTTGTAATTTATAATCTAATTATGCGGATAAATGTTAAATTAATACATGATTATTTTCTGTAATGCAATTAATTTTATTTATATGTATATTATTTATAACACAGGATTGTAGTTTATATATATTCTATAGATTAAAAAAATAGTGCAAAATGGGCTTCATGGACTGCAGCCCACTTAAGGCTCAAAAAATTCGTCAGACCCTAGCATATTCTGGAGTTTGGTGTTCCCAATTACCCTAGCAATATCTTTGCTATACTCTGGCCATCTGATTACCTGCCAGGTAAGAAATCAGGAGCGTGGAGCACGTTCGAATATTATATTTAGAAGAAAGGATGCTCTCTGCACATGATCTGATGATCATGCACAGTTTCAGTGAACACATCTGTATATAGTTGAATGCAGAGCAGGTGCTTGAGAAGTACCTCCCAAATCTCTTGTGTTATTTTATTTCAAACGAGACTACGCGCAGGAGCTTTACCCTTAAGGTTACATGACTAATTGCACTAACTACAGCTCGAGCTCAAGACATTTGTGACGACGACATCCAAAACATGAGATGAAAAAGGCAGTCATGTGTCCCGTAGCAACCATTTTGCAGCTGCCCAAGATCTCTTCTTTTCTGTCCCAAAACTAAGCAACAAACCCCCATCGCAGCCACAACGATCAACATTGCTCAAGTAAAGGGGCAGTAAAACGGGTCCCCTCCCACGACATTGCTTCGGAGATGAGACGATCCGTCCGATCACTTGGAGTCGTCGGTGGGGAGGTGGTGTCTGTTGGTGAGCCAGACGGAGTCGGCTGTGGCCTTGGCGCCGTCGTGGTTCCGGTGCCACGCGTAGTAGGCGTGCGTCCGGTTCTTGATCTCCAGCGTGGCGTGCCCGAAGCTCGCCTCCCTGAACGCCGAGTAGGACGGCTGCGGCTCCGTGAAGCTGCATTCATTCATTCATTCATTCATTTTGTCATGTCAGCAATGCATGGCCGCACCCTGCACAAACTAATTCAGAGCAGAGCGCACGAGCTTGTTAACCTACTTGTTGGCGATGCCCTCGATGTTGCCGCCGTCGCCGATGGTGACGTAGACGGGCGCGTCCATGTCGCGCACGGGCGTGGCCTTGCCGTTGACGATGTTGTAGGCGACGTTGGAGAAGCGGCGGCTGCGCTCGTAGGAGTGGACGTGGCCGGCGAGGACGAGGTCGACCTTGGCGGCGACGAGCCAGCTCTCGAACTGCACCCGCATCGTCTCCCCCTCCATGTAGTGGTAGTTGTTGCTGTTGTACCATGGCGAGTGCATGAGCAGGATGAGCCACGGCGTGGCCTTGCGGTCGACGCGGGCCAGCTCGTCGGACAGCCACGTCCACTGCGGCGTGTACTTGCCGTAGGAGGAGTAGGAGGAGAGCACGATGATGTGGGCGGAGGCGATCTTGACCGAGTACCAGAGGGGCTCCGTGCTGGCGGCGGCGCGGTACGGCGTGCGGTAGCGGTGGGTGAAGGGCTTGAAGGGCACCGTCTCGCCGATCTCCGGCGCGTAGTCCAGCTCGTGGTTGCCGGCGGTCCAGATCCAGGGCTGGTACGCCACGCTGCGCTCCACGAAGCGCGCCCAGCTGTCCCAGCGCCGGTTGTCGTGCAGCGGGTACGCGTCCGCGTACGAGAGGTCGCCCACGAAGAGCACCGCGTCGCCGCCGTTGGCCTCGTAGTGCGACAGCGTGCTGTTGGAGTCGAACGTCTGCCCCAGGTCACCTGCCGGCAAGATCACAGAAAAGATTAATAAATAATGAATATAAGATCCAGCTTGATTATTTACTCCTACAAAACAAAATAATTATACAGCTTGATTCTTCCTTGAAACAAAATAATTATACAGCTTTTCCGGAAATAACCTAAATCACATCTAGATGTGCTATAAGTATTGCAAATCTAAGTCCTAAGTCATTAATCTTACGCAGAGATTCTTGCGGATCTTTTGTTTTCAATTCTCTTTCCTCATTCATCTCAAACAGATATGACACTGGCTCACTGTCTCACTGGTCTGGAGCAGGCATGGGCTGTGCACAGGAGTGCACATTGTTTCCTGCGGCAGTCAACATGGCCATCTTGTCTTGTCTTGATCGACACATCCCAGGAAATTCAGGCCCCAGGGAAATGGACGTGTCAGCTACTTGCACGTCGGACGCCGGCCGAACTACGCACCTATGAATATCATACTGACATATGGGTCTCTGACATGGATCGGATGCTGGCTAACGTCTAGCGACGACAACACGACTGACGACCGATGCTGGCCCTGGCCTTCCTCATCTTGTCGTAGATCCTACCGAACCATCTTGTTTATACCGATCCATGGAGTAACCAATAATTAACTAACAACTCTTACATCACGGATCTTATTTTCCAGTGTTCATCAAGCATGACGAAAAAAGTGGTAACTGATTCACATACCGATGAGTCCGAACTTGAAGGGCACGTCGGGGCCGGGCTTGGGAGGGGCGGTGAAGGAGAAGGTCCGCACCGTGTGGCCGAACCCCATCGCGTAGTAGTACTTCACGCCATGCTGCACGCAGGAACACGCGAAATTTATGGCGGTCGGCGTCCATTGCATGATGTGTGCCAACTCGAGTTCTCTACTCGTTTTCTTGATGAGGTTCTGCTGGTTACCTTGAGGTTCCTGAGGACGCAGTGGTGGATGAAGCCGGAGGTGTAGTTGAAGTAGTCGTAGCGCGTGTGCGTGCCTTGCGCCGACATCTCCATCTTGTCCGGCGACGGGCCGTACCTCACCGTGCCGTTGCCCAGCTCGCTCGCCGTCACCCACGACACCGTCATCGCCGTGCCCGTCTGGTCGCCCAGCGTGATGTGCACCTGTGTGTGTACGCAACGAACCACCCGAAAAACAAGATGAGAGACCAAGAACCCGTTGCAGATCGGGGGGGATCGGAGAGGCGGCCGGCGGACGGACCTGCTGGGGGGCATTGTAGCCCGGCGGCACGCGGAAGACGTCGGCGTCGAACGGCATGTCGGCGGTGGCCTCCAGCTTGCGCCGGTACGCGCTGGTCACGCCGGCGTGGCCCGTGGTGGCCGCCGCCGCGGCGAGGGCCACGGCGAGCGCCAGGAGCGCCAGGCGCCGGCGAGCCCCCATGCCTGTCTCTTGTGGCGTGGCGAGGCGAGCGTGGAAACGGAAGCAGAGAGGGAGAGGACGAGGAAACAGAGGGAGGCTGTGGCTCGTTCAGTGCGAGGACGAGGAAGGGAGGAACGGACGAGGATGGGGTAATATAGGAGAGCAAGCAGGAAGGAATCCTTTTCTGGTTCCGCCAGGCTCTAACAAATGAGCCCTAATAACAGATGAGAGATTTTGAAGGCCGGGCCGTATGATTTGCGGGGAATATCCGGGGATTGTGCTCGCTGGAGTGGACTCGAGTAGAGTAGGGAGGCAGCCAAGTCGGACGGGCGAGCGGAGCTACGGGTACGGAGCTGAGAGTTGACTCCGATCGAGCTAGCCAAGTCGTTTGTTTGTTTGCGCATGAGCGGGCGCCGGGGAAGAAGAATATGGCGCCCGTGCCGTTCCCACCGGGCCACCGACCGGGGCGGACGTCGCCGTGTGGGCGCGCCGGAGCGAGACGGGCGGGCTTGTTTGACCAGCGATTGGGTTTGGCACGCCGAACGCACGGCGACCAGCGCTAGCTAGCAAATAAATGAGTGGCTCGTGGCTTTTTTTTTGGTTTTGTTTGCGAGTAGGCTTGGCTCGAACTCATTAACTAATGAGCCAGCCCAGTAGATTTTTTTTTTGCGCCTGCTTGTAGACAGAGCTTTTTTTTTGCGGGACCTAAATTATTGATGTTGTAATTTGTGAAGTTGAACAAGTGTGCATACATATAATTTTATAAATGTTGTTTACAAGTTTCACTGTCTTTTCATGAAAACAATTTTTCACTTTTTGAACTAATAACTAACTCAGGGGAGAGCCTCCTACCACGTGGGACATGTGGTTAGCAAACTCAAAAAAAAGGGGAGAGCCTCCTAGCGCAATGGCAAGTACCCACTCGAGCCACATAGGTTCGAATCTCTCCATCTACCTAACAACGAAAGTCAAGTGGCGGAATTTCCCCCTGGCCGGCTCGACGTCGACTCGGCTCAAATTCCAGGCCTACGCCGACAATGGGGAAATCGCCATGTGTTTCAACTTTGAGTTCAGACAAGCACTATGCATTCATCCCAGTCTTGCAGCTATAGCGAGTCCACTTCAGACGCATGAAGGTACCGTCACTGTTGGGGGACAGTGCGATCAAGTGGAGGTGACAAAGGCAAAAGGGGACAACGATATTCACAGGCCGTGGCCGTGGCAATTTGCAAAAGACCAGCTGCCTTTCTCATCATCTATCTATGTAAAATGTATGGCTTTGCATCTTTCTATCCGCCACTAGGCACTTCGCCGCAAATGATTTGAGGCCATGCATGCACCACCGGACTGGACTGGACTGGACGGTACCCAGCGTTGGCTTTCGAGATTCTGTCCAGCCTTTTGCTCTTTCGCGATCACGATTGCTTGGATTTTGTGGCACTCATTTGGCTGTTGACTCGAGGACTTATCACAAAATATATATTCCCATCCACAATATCCTCCTTTTTCACTTTTCTGAATGACAACCGACAGGCGGTACATATACCCTGTTAGCCTTCACGCTACATAAACCGAAGTCCAAGTGCCAATTTTGTCAAAGCTCGAGGGCAGCGAGTTTGTCCAAGACGGCAAAATTTTGACTCGAAAAGGAAAACTGCCTGCAGAGCTTCCACATGACGCTCGCGCTCTAGTCTATGGGTGTCTATCTATCAAGGCCGGCCGGCAATGATGCAAAGAAATACAGGTTTCAGTAATTTGCTCATGTCATGATTCTGAATTTCTGATCCATTCGTTCCGGCATAGCTTAATTAGCATATATATATATATATATGGCGAAACATATTCCGCGTTGAACAAATTGATGCTTAGCTATCTCTACTATTAGTATAAGTTTTATTTATTGCGAGACTGGCTAGGTTGACATGGACGATTTCTACACTTTTTCTACACCTTGCATTTTCCTTGATCACTTTAAATTTCAAGTTCTAGCTTGTAGAGTAACACGGCTGTTTGCGTCAAGAGATGCAGAGGCCGGGGGTTTTCCTCCATTTCTAAAAAAAAAACTTGTAGAGTAATATTTCTGTCAAGATTCTGTCCGTGTTCTTTCGCAATCAAGATTGAGTACAGTAGTGTTTGTATTTTTATGGTACCCATTTAGCTGTTGACTCGAGGACTTATCACTCCATGAATATCATTTTCTGTCTTTTTCGACCTTTCCGAATGACAATGCCAAGCAGTACACATACCCGGTTAGAATGTGCCCCTGTTAAGCTTTCATGCTACACAGTCTGAAGTTACAGGTGACATGGGCAACGCGGCAACTGGTCAGCATGCCAGTTTGTCAAAGCTCGAGGACAGTGATGAGTCACAAATTCAATCATAAAGACGGCAAATTTTGACTTGAAGAGAGAAAAAAACTGCATGCAGACCTTCCACGCGATGCTCTCCCTCTCAGTCCCTCTGGGTGTCTATCAAGGCCGAGCCGGCAATGCTACCTGTAGGATTCAATCATTTAGGTTGATGTCATGATTCTGAATTTCCAATCCATTCGTTCCGGCCTTGCTTAGCATATGGCGAAGCATATCCCCCGTTGAACATGCTGATGCTTAGCTTATCTCTACTAAATTGTTTTGTGAGACTAGCTAGGTTGACATGGCCAATTTCTACACTTTTTTTACACTTTGCATTTTGTTAGTCGCTTTAACTTTGTAGTAGAGTACTAGTCACTTTTCATTTGGCACAGAGGATCGAGGGGAATACAGTCTGTGTGAACCATGTAGGAGCACGCAAGCCACTGGTTGTCCCGTGGCTAGATACTACTCCATCTACATGTATCTTTCGTTGGGGAATTTCCCTTGTTTTTTCCCTGGGAAAGAGAATTTTTGTCCAAAAAGACTACCTGCCCAACAAAATTGACAAAAAAAACTACCTTTGAATGAAATTGACAGAAGAGACCAGCCCAGCCGTGGCGGCAGATGCGGCAGCCGACGCGTGGCTGACAAAAAAAACTACCTTTGAATGAAATTGACAGAAGAGACCAGCCCAGCCGTGGCGGCAGATGCGGCAGCCGACGCGTGGCACCTGCCGCCACGCCGGCAGGCGGCAGCCCATGCCACCACATGGCCTGGCGGCAGCAGGCGCATAACAGCCAGCAAGCACCCAAGAACGGAACGGGGGGCTGCATGTGCTCCCTGCCGGTTAGTGGGGTGGCGGCAGGACTGTTTGTCTGCTGCTAGTTTCATTTATGTTTTGTTTCGTCTGCGTTTCGTTTCGTCTGACGAATAATACCACATATTCCTATGTCCCTGCTATTGATTCCTAGGCATGCAGTCCACTATTTTTGCAAATAATAATTGTTAATTTATGAATAATAATACGAGCCTCCGTCGCGGGCCTCATCATCGGCCTTCTCGCACCGGCCTCAACGCCACGCGGAACATCACCGCCGCAGGCCTCACTGTCGGCCTCCTCGCGTTGGGCGATTCACCCGGCGGACCTTCACCGCCGCGGGTTTCATCGTCGGCCTCTTCGCACCAGCCTCATCGCCTGGCGGACATTCGCCGCCGCAGACCTCATCGTCGGCCTCCTCGCGCTGGCCTCCTCGCCCAGCGGACCTGCTCCGCCGCGGGCCAGATCGTCGGCCTCTTCGCACCGGCCTCATCGCCCGTCGGACCTTTGATGTCGCAGGCCTCATCGTCGGTCTCATCGCCCAGCGGACCTTCGCCACCGGAGGCCGACGATGAGCCTAGCGACGGAGCAAGTTCGCTGGGCGATGAGGCTAGCGCGAGGAGGCTGGCAATGAGGCCCGTGACGGTGAAGGTCTGTCGGGCGATGATGTCGGTGCGAGGAGGCCCATAATGAGAAGCGGCGGGGAAGGTACGCGAGGAGGCAGACGGGTGTTGAGGCCGACGTGAGGAGGCCGGCGATGAGGCCTGCGATGGAGCAGGTCTGCCGGACGATGAGGCTCGCGGCGGTGAAGGTCCGCTTGGCGATGATGTCGGCGTGAGGAGGCCGACGATGAGGCCTGCGACGACGAAGGTCTGCCAGGCGATGAGGCCGGTGCGAAGAGGCCGACGATGAGGCCCGCGGCGGAGCAGTTCCGCCGGGCGAGGAGGCCAACGATGAGACCGCGGCGGTGAAAGTCCGCCGGGTGAATCCCGGCATGAGGAGGCCGACAATGAGGCTTGCGACGGTAATGTTCTGTCAGGCGTTGAGGCCGGTGCGAGGAGGCCGACGATGAGATCCGAAGGCTTTATTTGTAAATAAACGATTATTATTTGCAAATACAGTGCACTATATGTATAGGAATCAACGGTAGGGACATACGAATCTATGGCATTATTCATTAGACGAAACAAAACATAGATAGAACAAAACACAGACGAAACGCCCTTATTTATCAGACGAAACAAAATGCAGACGAAATGAAACGTAGGCAAACAGTCATGCCGCCACGCCACTAGGCAGCAGGGATCACATGCAGCCCCACGTTCCGTTTTGGGCATTGGCTGGCTGTTGCCAGTGTGGCGGCAGGTGCCACGCGTCGGCTGCCGCACCTGCCGCCACGGCTAGGGTGGTCTCTTCTGTCAATTTCGTTTGAATGTGGTTTTTTTTGTCAATTTTGTTGGACGCGAGGTCTTTTTGAACAAAAAATCTGGGAAAGAAGGCCTCCGATTTGATGTGTGTATCTTTATTCTTTAGCCCTTTTGCCAGGATTCTTCAGGCTGACAATGATGGCAAAGATAGCATACTGCGCACTGTTGGGAGATACCTGTACATTGGTCGAGTCAGCGATACATGCATGCATCGAGTGTGCACGCACGCTGTGCCTTTTTTGAGATGATAATTATATTCCTTCCATGAATAATTCGTTCCATCAATTTTTTTTGTTAGAAATATCATAATAAATAGTTATGGGTTTTACTAAAGATATAGAGTTATTTTTGCAAAAAAAGATACGGAGTTAGAAAAAGTCTCCTAGGTTTTGTGGCAGTGAAGGTTGCTAAAGAGTGACACACAATCGGTAATAAGGGCGGACCATCTGCAGTGAGGCAACCATCGCCGATGAAGACATGAAACATCACTGATGATGACCTATTAGTAGTGACAAGAGATTGTGTGAACATATCTATCTAACACAAAAAAAAGACTATTCTAAGAAATATAATTTTCTCAACTATATGCTAATATGTTTCGTAAATATAAATATGACAATAAAATATCATTTCAAATATATGAACAGTTATTTTATCTACATCGACACTTATTATTTTACTATACATCATTTTATTATTAAGCTCATTTAAATTATATTTACAAATTGATTAAGTAAAAGTATATGTCTTTGTTCTTTTATTAAAATATGAGTCAATGGGGCAACACCAATGGTGAGCCCATTATTGGTTTGCTTAGGCAGAGCTAGCCCTACTACACATATAAAGTAGTAAAGCACGACGAATTCTTGACTATTTACTACAATAAGGTTTGCGCGACTCCGATGAGGGAGGGGCGAAGGCGGCGATGTGCCTTCGGCTCGCTCCAGTGCTACTAGTCGTCGCTAGGTGGTCTACGGATTTAGATGTATTTTTTTTTACTTCTAGTGTTCTTTGTACTACCTTGACAGTTGATGAATAGATCGAAAGTTATTCTAGCAAAAAAAGCAGCAAATAGACCAAAAAAAACACATAAAGCATCAAATAAGAGGGACGCTCCTTTGAGGGGCTTTATCTCGCTTATTGCGGGCAATAGCCCAGTCAAGCAGTTTTGGGAAGTTCTGGGAGTAGCGCTACTCGTGGAAACTTTCAGAGGTTTTGGGAAGGTTCCACCTAGTCTTTTCTTTTTTCCTTTTTTTACGGTTTCAATATTTTTTTATTCTGCTTTTTTTTTCTTCTGTTCCTTTTTCTCAACACATATATAATTTTTTAAATACATGTTGTACATTTTTCTTGTATACACACGGATCATTTTTTATACACGTTGAACATTTTCCAGGTACATGAGGAATATTTCACCACATGCAAGTTTAAACATTTTTTTCATGCTAAACAATTTTCAAATACACGATAAATATGCTTTTAATGGCACCAAACAATAATTGAAATTACATGAACATTTGTTTACATTGTAAAGTAATGAAGATACTTTTGAACGCGTGAACATTTAAAAAAAATGTCACCAACATTTTTCTGAGTCATATGAAACACTTAAAAAATATGTGAACATTGTCTTACTCCCTCCGCCCCAAAATTCTCGTCTTAGATTTGTCTAAATACGGATGTATCAAGTCACGTTTTAGTATTAGATGCATCCGTATCTCGACAAATCTAAGACAAGAATTTTGGGACGGGGGGAGTACATTGTATAAACATTTAAATTATCACAAACATTTTTATTGAATGCTATAAAAAATTAAAAGTTGTGCGAAGTTTCAATTTTTGACATTGTATAAGCATTTTTTGATGTGCAGTGAAATTATCAAAATTGATTAAGCAAGTTTTTGAATTATGTACTCCCTCCGTCCCGAACTATTTGTCGCAAAAAAGGATATAAATGGATGTATGTAGAACTAAAATACTCCTTCCGACTTGGATTACTTCTAAACTGAATTTGCATTTGCCTCCTGTGCGGCGCCTCCGGGCAAACTCATTAGGCATTCAGGTACTTCCAGTGTACTTACTCAAATCGATTTTGTTTCCAGCGTCGCACGCAAGTAGCAAACCTTCCAACATGCTTACATCAAACCACACTCTGACGCTAAAATCATCAAACGTTGACGACAACCAAAACGCCGCATGCCAAAATTATTCGTTGGTGTTTATATTTCCAACAAACTTGCAGTAGTACAATACTTATTGGAAAAAAAAAGAGAGAAACACCGTTTCAAACTTGGTAACAATGCACACTTTTTTTTTGTTGAGAACAATGCACACAGTCGGCGAAGAGCTTGAGCACTTGTACTTGCAACTTCGTAGGTTTCGACAACAGAAGCTGGGCCGGGCTAAACAGCCTATTCGCCATCGGTTGCGCGAGCGGATCATTTCATTTCTCAGTGGAGTAATAGCAGACCGCGTGTCAAGGCGCTAGCGCAATCCAGTGCCAAGGATCTGGAGCTCATGCGAATGCTCTACAGGTTTTTTTATCAGCTTCATGTTTCAGTTGCAGTGTTCGTTAATCAGTCAGTTGATTCAGTTTGGGTTGAAATGGTGCAACTGACAGAATACAGGTTTCACCTTCTTCAGATAGATGAGAAGTACACCTTCAGACAGATGAAAAGTACACGAGTATACCTTCAGATGAAAAGAAAGACAGTACTACATCTTCAGGCAGATGAAAAGAAATACACGAGTAGAGACGATGATCTTTTTGGTACAATTAGAGAGGATATATATATTGTACTAATACATTGTGTTGGTAAATAAATGGCAGCTGTCATGTTCAATCTCACCGCGCGTCCGCGCCTAGGATTTATTTTTTATTTTGCCGTTTGTAATCCTGAAGAGAATTTTCAGATGAAAAGGGCATTGCCCCTGATCCTGTGAACTTGGTCAAGCAAGAGGAGCCTGAATTTCACTCTGACCAGAGTTGACACTTTCAAACTGAATTTCATGAGGTTTGCCTCTTGTATGGAGCCTCCAGGCATTATGGTTTCTTTTTGTAGAAGAGAACACTGCATCTTTTGAGTTCAGACAACCAAAACACGCATCAACCACAACTTTGTAGTCTGGTTTCTCTTGATAGAAGAAATCCTTTTATCAAACAAAACTGCATATCTTCATTAGGCATTCAGTTACCAGTGTACACTTACTAAAATCGGACATTGCTTCCAGCGTTGTACTACCAAAGTACAAAACCGTCCAAAATGCTAGTACTTCAAGTCAGGCTCTGACGCTAAAATCATCAAAGATCGACAACAACCAAAACATCACATACCAAAAATTATTTGTTCATGTTTACATTTCCAGCAAAAAAATAAGCAAAAAACGATGATTCAAACTTGTAAACAATGCACACAGTTAGCAAAGACCTTATTAGTACACTTGCAAGAGGCGGCACACACCCTTTAGTACCCACTTCTTTCTCTGAGCATCATGTCTTGCTTCCTTTTTAGGATATGTTACAACTAGCTTGTATGCATGATAATGCAGCACGCCACAGCTAACATGGTACAGTAGATGATTTGTGCAGATAATGTGACACAGGAAAATGATGAAATTATTTTTGCGAAGAAAAAAGGATGGAAGTTTGACTTACAACTGTTTACGGCTAAAACAAATGTAAGATGTTCACGCTTTCAAATGGAGAATATCAGGCCATACTAAATCTGGAGACCGCTTGGCACGAGCGGTAAAAAGAATTAAATCTTGGAGGCACCCAGGACCAAAATCATATTTTAAAGAACATAAACTGGACAACTTTAAAACATGTTTTGCTGCATTATTTAACTATGCTTCCCAACTAACAATGTCAAATTCAGTTTAGGTTTCCATGTGGCTGAGAAATTCAGGTTCCACCTTCAGGCAGACGAACTGTAGAATTAGAGAGAATATAAAGAAATGGCAACTATCTTTTATTATCCTGCCTAAACCTGCTTAGGGTCAGTGTAGTTTGGGGTATTTCTCACAAGAATTTTGGTATTTGAAGAAGAATGTCAGTAGGATTTAAAGTTTCCATCAATTTGGTTTGAACTAGTGTCACCTTTATAGGCCGTGCTCCAAAGTGAACTTCGCGGAATCAAGCCAACCAAGCCAACATGTAGCAGTCCTCAGAAATAGATGATGATCTGCTCGATGAGCGACTACCATTCAGCATAGCATGTGTGGTTGCTTTGCTGTCAAACTTTTGGTGATTGTAACTACATACTCTAGGATATATTTTAATCTGTGGTAATTCTGGGTAACTGTAACTACATAGCAAGACTGCACACAAAAGCATCCACTTTTTGAATCGGAAAGAAAGAAAAACAACCACACTGACCAATGCTGATACTATTTGCAGAGTATGTAGCAGCTATAAAAACTCATTTGGTTTGCTAGTGCGGTTAGTCCATTTGATACTGATTCAGGTGTAGCGTATATCTTGTTATAGGCTTACTATAGCACGTATGTTCAGAGAACATTGGAGAAAGACAGGATCGTATGGACTGACTTGCTCCTGCAAACTGTTTCAAGTTCAAAAATTCACAAGAAAATCATGCATGACTACAGTTAAGGAACAGTAGCTTCGACCACTGATTAAACCCCAACCAAGCTACGCTACTAAGCTTGCATCACATTGCATCAACATCATCCACAAACACATACTAGCAGCTAACTAAGCTTGTTACTAATTAAGAACCTGACCTACATAAAACTAATATATTGACTTGCCCCTGCAAGATGTTTCAAGTTCCAACCCGTTAATTGCCTCACCCCAACCAACTCAGATTTCACAATAAAATAGTGCATAATTGCAGCTAAGGCCCAGATTTGCTACCAAAATAGTGCAACCCTGTTAAGCTCCCACCACAGATTAGGCCTAGCTATAGTGCTAGACATGCATCACATTCCCTGAAGAACTAACTGGTCATATCTAATTAACTGAACAACTAACTGGTTATGGCTCTAATTAAAAGAAGCAAGCTTATGAGAGCTTGAGATTCATCAAGCGGCCTGGAAGAGAGGAATGTACTGTCCATTGGCGTGGTACGAGTGTGAGCGGTGCCATACCCTGACAATCTCCACGGGGACGACGTTGGCAGAGCCATGGCCGTCGCAGTAGTCGATCCGTACTTCGTGGGGGATCTCCCGAGGGTCCTCCAGCTCAAGGACGACGCGGACGGTGGCGAGGTCCGGCGCCGTGAAGCAGGCCGGGTCGATCTCAAGCACAAACCCGAATCTGAAGCAGTTGCTCTCGATCCCCTTACGCGTGCGCTGCTCGACGGGGTAGTCGCGCAGGGCCGCGTGGATGATGTAGTCGCTCGAGACGCGCCGGACGGCGGGGGCCTGCTCGCGCAGCAGCTTCACGGTGACGCCGTCCAGCACGAACGGCTGCCGCCGCAGGGCCGCCTCCCGGAGGTCGGGGGTGCGGAACCGCACGGTCGCGTCGGCGCGGCGGGCCGGCGGGAGGAGCTCGAAGTTCTGCGGCAGGTCGAGGGCGAGGGTGCGGAAGGCGCGGCGGATGAAGGGCCCCGCGTCGGCCCGGCACGGGGCCTCCGGCGGGGTGATGTAGGCGTACGCGAGGCGCCGCGCGTGGTGCTCCGCCTCGGGGTCGGAGGCGAAGCTGAGGCACGCCCTGGTTCTTCTGGCCCGGGGTTCCCTGAGCATCTCCGGCGGCAGGTGGACCGCGGTGGCGGCAGGAGGGACGTTGCCGAAGGACGGGCAGGTTACGAAGGCCGGGCGGTCGGAGGGTGCAGGGATCTCCAGCGCCGTCGCCCCGTGCGGCAAGGTGCGGTCGGCGCCGGCCGCCAGCATCTTTGGCCTCTTGGTGGTCTGGTGGAGAAGGAAGGCAGCAGCGGCCGGGTGGAAGACTGGAAGTGCTAGCAATTCTTCTTCTTCTTTTTTTTTTTGGAGGGAAAAGTGCTAGGAATTGTTTTTTTCCTAACACGAAGTGCTAGGAATTTTTTGTTTTTTAGGGGTGACAAAGTGCTTTTTTTTTGTAACAGGGGTGACAAAGTGCTATGAATTGTTGTTGCCGCTATAAGGCCGCTACGCTTGGGCCAGGCCCAAGAATAGTGTTCCCCCCTCTCGTGTCCCCCGTTGCTCTCTTTTTTGCGTCTGAACAGAAGCCGCTAGAAAAAAAACAGCAATGCCTCAAAAAAAAAAAACCCAGCAGATCCTTCTCGAAAAAAAATGACTACTACCGATTTTGACAGATTATAAAAGTCATCAATTCAAAAAATATTCATGATAACAATAATAATAATATTCATCCATTTATTTATGTTCATGAGTTTAAAAAATATACAAAATACAAGGCGACGAATGATTACTCATCCATCTATTTATCTGACTTTTGAGTCTAAAATATGGTACAGAAGAACTTTTAGGCAGTGCGTCATAAGCTTCTTTGATAAGAAGGAACAAAAGAACAGTTAGGCTAGTAATGGCTCTTGAATGGACACCAAAGCAAAAGTATAGGGTATAAATACAAGGACAGAATTACTGCTAAGAAGCATGACAAATCCACGGTACATTAGTAAGGACTATGAATTTTCTCAACCCTCCCTAGTGAAGAGCGAGAGGAAGAAATAAAGGTATAACCATATGATTTCAAAAGATTTTAATTCCAAAAGGTAAGAGCTCTAACATTTAAATTCATTGAACATAGATCACAGGAAATGACTCAGATCATTCATTTGGAAATGACTTAGATCTGTAGGATTTTATTTTGATTCAACAAAGAATGTTACACTACCAGGATATCGAGATGACAATAGTTAGATAGCAAAAACAAGCACCATGATGATTATCCATGCAAGCTATGTTAGTGAGGTCTATGTCTAGTACAACCATTGGTAGAAAGGTAGGTGTAGGTACTAACTCACATGTAACAAATCAAAAGAAAAAGAATTAGTGAAGGCAATGGATCAGTATATATCAAACACTACAGATATGTGGTCAAACAGATCAAGGCACAATGTTCCAACATATCATACAGAATTATGATTCTATGAAAGATGATTGCATACCTGGCCTCCTGCTTGTGATAGACTAGCTCCTAAATGAATTTGAAAAGCTCTTGCTTAGACTTTAAAACCTCCAGCCTCTTAATAGCTTCCAACACGATAACTGTTCCAGCATCATCTATAGGAGGAAACATCGTTGATAAACATTTGAATTGTTCCAAATGATTAGAGGATTAGATGAACGCTACCACGATAACTAGAGGAATACTAGATAACTGTTGGAGTTGCGCGTACCCTGTGTTGCTTATACTTTTGTCTCGAATTGCTGGTAAAGATGGACTCTTTCTATCGAGCCGCAAATCAGGTATGGTTGTAATGCAATCCTTTAACTCTGATGCCCTGTAGCCTGTCAGTTTCTGCACTTCCTTTCTCTACAAACACATAATCACAAGATTGTTTTAGCCTTGAGAACTTGAAATATTAAAGGCAACATTTTTTAGCTTTGAGAATCTACTTCTCTGCTCTTACCCAAGGATTAGTTGTCTAGTCTAGTGGTCTGCCTAGCAAGAAAAGTCGATGAAGCGACAATAACTGATGGCAAGAATAGGAGACAACTTTAGTCAATAAGACTCGGCTCAGCAAGATAGCTACCTAGGAATTCCAGTAACAAGCTGAGGCGCCGCGACAAAGCATGCAAGAATAACTTTAGGCATCAACACACAAAAACAATGGAGGAAGGATTAAATGAAATTGGTCCAATATGACAAATTTAAAGGATTGATAGTCATCTTTTTGTCTCTTGGGTCAGATCTTGTAAAACGACATGAAATTAGTGAGACAAATCTAAAATACACAAGGGTTCACTTAGACACATATTCAAAACATACAAATCACAGAATCGGCACATGATGCAATATTATACCACCAAGAAGCCTTTTTTATATCAAAAATAAAGCTGCAATAGATTGTTCAGTTAGTTGCTAGCAAAAGCTATAGCATTTTATTCATCAACCATAGGTAGAAAAATGTGTAAGAGTAGCTCACAAGACTCAGAAGGGGTTGGCAATCAGTTGTTAGTATTAATGCAATCCAAATATAAACAAAGGGAAATGTTTTGCATTATTCTCTTTTCCTAATTACTTACTTTTATGTTTCAAAACAAAAAACACATAGCGAACTTACAAAAAATATAGATGGTCATGGTGGTCCCTCCTCTTTTTATCCGGGCTTGGGACCGGCTATGCATAACATAGGCAGAGTTACCCACCCACCCTCCAAAGTGAGTAAGACAATCCTTAATTTTGAGAGAGAGCAAATTTGCTCTCCCCTACTAGTAAGGATTGCTTACCCTTGAGTAGCATTAAGCAACAAGGATTTCCCCTTGCATAGGCTTTTTGTATCAAATGAGCAAGGCAATCCTTGCTTTTGATGGAGAGCAAAACTTGCTTTCGACCACTAGCAAGAACTGCCTTGCCCCTTGAGTAGTCTCTAGTAAGCAAGGTTTTCCTTGGTTTTGAGGGAAGACCAAATGGCTCTCCTCCACTAGCAAGGATCACCTTACCCCTTGCTAGCTTTACATTTCTATTAGTTGAGCTACTCTTCAATTTTAGGAGTGAAATATGCCCTTATAGCTAGCAAAAAAATGCTTTGCCAATTGCATAGCGTTATCTTTGTGCCAAGTAAACAACCCAATCATTGTTTTTGATGGAGAGCAAAATTTGCACTCGTCCACTAACAAGGATTGCCTGAGTAGCCTTAAGTGATCAAAGATTTCCTTGATTATAAGAAAAATAGGCAAAATCCTATCGCCTTTGTGGAGGGGTCAATTCTCCACAAGCGAGGATCATGCCTAGCCATGCGGGAGCAAAGTTAGAAAAAATCTGTTACTTTTCAGGGATTAATCCTCCAAGAGCAAAGATTGTCATTTGCCTAGGCAAAATTTTGTGCAATGTGCACAAGACATTTCTTGCATTCATGGGAGGTAACTCTCCATGAGCAAGATTGCGTTGCCCCTTAGTAACCTCAAGTGATCAAGGATTTTTCCTTGATTATAAGAAAATTGAGCAGAATCCTATCGCTTTTGTGGAGGGGTCAATTCTCCACAAGCGAGGATAATGCCTATCCATACTTTTGAGCAAAGTGAGAAAAACTCCCTTACTTTTGGGGAGTCAATCCCCAAAGAGCAAGGATTGCCATTTGCCTAGCCAATCTTTTGTGCAATGTACAGAAGACTTTCGTTGCATATGTGGGAAGTCAACCTTCGACGAGCAAGATAATTTTGCCACTTGTCTGATAGGCACCATACTTTTGGGGACAATGCCCAAGTATAATGCATCGTTGTATGAAGCATGGATTCAATTAGTGCAACATGTACACCACTACCTGTTATCATGAAACAATTATCGTGATAAGAATTGGCATCATATTTCATAATAAATAAACAAAAGTGCAATTAAGTTAACTAATAAGTATGAACTATGTAAACCCTGCTATTTCACTAAAGCATTGTCACCAAAACAACGTAGAGATTCATTGGGGGTTATCCAGTATACATAGCAAGTAGAAAGTACAACCATGCAACAAAACTTCACACTCTGAAAGATTAAAGGATCAACGCTATCAAAAAGAAGAGATAGCTCCCTCATAAAGTAGCCAAACTACAGAAACAAAGTAACACTCCCAGACATATAAAAAAGAATGAAATGATTGCTTAATCATTACTCAGATTAATCATAACATTAATTTGTGGTAGGAAAAATGACCCAATAGTGGAGATCATAAATAAGTATAAAAATTTGTGAGATCAAACGTGTATCTGTTAGCACCAACAGTAAAGAAAGATGCTATTTCAGTAAGCACGTGCATAAATATTTGGAAACCACAGTGGAAATGAAAAGGTTTTCAGAATGGATAGTTGCAGGTACAAATTTATGGATTCGATGACAAAACAAGGGAAATTATGACTCGCTAAGCTCACAGAATTGACAACATGTTTTGCAAATAAAGAAAGTTCAACAATGTTATATTGATAATAATGAACTACTGTATGTAGACTCAGATTCATTATGACCTAGCTTAACTCTGACACTTATTTGTGGTAGGAAACCGACCCAATTAAGTGCGGATAACAAACAAGTTGGATAATTTCTGTGATCAAACTTGTATTTATTGTCATCAACTGTATGTGCAGAAATATTTAGAAACGAGAATGAAAAGATATTCATATACAGATAGGTGCAGCACAAATTAAAATTATAGACTCGATGAGGAATGATGGGGAAAAAAATCATTTGCTCGCTGAGCTCGCATATGATTCGACATTCGAGAACGAAATGGGTTCATCAGGCACTTACCACGGCTCACCGTCCGTGAAGAGGGGTAGGACGAGCGCAACGCCGGCGTCCGGATGGCAAATTAATCCAGCCAAGTGCCAACACCTTGAGGAGTGTGGGCGAGGTGAGGTGGGGAGAGAGGCATGGAACTGGAGGTCTTGGGGAGAGCGCTCGCGGTGTGGGACGATGAAGCAGGGAGACTGGACGGCGAGGACCAACGCGCTAGTCGGCAGCATCGCCGCCGGCTGGTTTGATGCGGCAAACGGTCGGCGCGGATCAGAGTTGGGTGGGTGCGATGCTTGTTCCTCTGTCTCAACTCTCAAGTGTTAACCAACCTAAGTATCCAAGTCATGCTTAAGAGCCACTCTGTACTTTGCAATGCCGTCGTTGAGATATTCAGGAGAGTGGCCAAAAAATCAAGCTACTACCACATGCTCATATCTTTGCCAACATTCTGGATGTTTCTTTTTTTCTTAGTGGCGTTTATGGATGTTTTCTGCATGAAAAAAAAGTGATACCCACTGTGCACGCACACACACAAAAGTAACAATGGATTTTTATATATGATATTTATAAATCCCCCAAAATCAACTTGCGCAAGATCTTTGCATTGGAGGATTACTCGTTTCATGGAGGGTTGCAATGGCTTCTATATTTCAATCTACCATTTTAGACATTTATAATTCTTCTTTCTTTAGGTGGGTTACTATTATTATTAGATGGATAATTCTTCATTTTTACTAGGTGGAATTTTAACCGCTCTGAGCTTTATAGTTAGCTAAAACCATCAAGCCATGGTATCTACTTAAAAAAACCTTTCTAGTTTTAACTCTGCATTTTTTGGACATTATGATAACGGTTTATCAACGCCCTTTAGCAATAGAGGGATATAGGTACTGAAAGAGTCAAATATGACGATAGATGGCCAAAGAACAACACTGGTGAGGATAGCCGATTGTGATGCCAGTGCGACGGAGATTAAGATGGACATTATGATAATTTCTCAACGCCCTTTAGCAATAGAGGGATATAGCTACCGAAAGAGTCAAATATGATGGTAGATGGTCACAGAACAATACTGATGAGGATAGTCAATTGTGATGCTGGTGCGATGGAGATTAAGATGGAGGTCGCTCAATATCTATAGTTCTCTTTAATTTACGTACGTGGTACCCTTTGTCGGCGAGCATGTTGGAGTTGGAGTAACCAGGCGGGCATCGTAAGCCGGGTCTGAGAATCTTAGAGCATCTACATCCATACATCCAACCGGGTACATCAAATCCGACCCCTTAAACATCATGGCCGTGGTCAGACCCGTAATTAACATTTTCACAACCATATACCACAATTATGAATCCTCTAATCGTACAATTACATGCATGAAACCTAATTCTAGGCAGAGATCGTGCGGCGGCTGGCTACACCCGCCCAAGTGTTGGTGCGGTCGTCGGTGAGGTAGAGTATGACATGAGACACACCAGCTCACAGGACTCGAGGTGCCGCCATCTCTCATGCCCTACTCTTTCCCGTCGGAGCCCGTCGCCATCACATCACCGATCAAAGTGAGGTCGATGATGGATTCGTCATGGTCGGAGGCCGACGCGGTTGCGGCCCCCGAGGTTGCCGGCCACCCATATCGGTGCAAGAGAGTGAGACTTTGCCTCGCCGACGTCCGCTGCAAGGACTGCCTTGCCTCCCGCCCCCTCTGCCTCACACGGTGGGTATGCCGCACCATATTAACCTCCGACGTGGACAGGCCACGTAAGGCCTCGTTAGCAGCGCTACAACGTAGGGGTTGCGCCTCGACGACGCTTGGACGCCTAACGGAGTGCACTGCCTCCGCGAGGCAGAGGCGACGCGCCTCGCCCCAGATCCAAGCATTATTTGGGCGGACGCTATGAATTCTTGCTGGATCAAGCTGACTGTTGTCGGGCGTTCACCTTGCAGGCGCGGCGAAGCGCAATGCTGTGGTGGGCGCCGGCCACCAGCATCTTTTTTTTTGGTGGAGAAGGCAGCAGCGGCCGGGTGGACGATGCCAGCAACTTTTTTGAGGTCCTATAACGCACACGTAGCTGCGCTTGGGCCAGGCCAAGAATAGTGTTCGCCCCTGTCCCCCATTGCTCTCTTTTTTGCGTCTGAACGGAAATCATTAGAAAAAGACCAGCAGCTCCTGCTCAAAAAATATGACTACCTGTTTTTGAAAGATTTCAAAAGTAATAAATTCAAAAATATTCACGAATTATTATAATTTTCCAAACTGAATAAATGTTCAATAATTGTTGACAGTTTTTTAAAAATGCTCGAAAATTGAATTCATGAATTTTTAAAAATATTCATGAAAAGTAATAATATTCAAATCATGGTCGGTTTAAACGTGAAAGGAAAGTATTGAGCAAAGAAAGCTTCGAGCAAAGAAGAAAAATGAACAATAGAATAGAATCAAACAAATGAAAAGAAACAAGAAAGTTGACAAACCGGCAAAAAAGCATAGAACTAAGAAAACAATACTAATTCAGAAGAAAGTTGACAAACCGGCAAACTTTTTATTCCATTGGCAAGCTAGGACGATACATCATACTAGCTCGTTCGACACGTACATGCGCATGAACACATCACGCCATGATGAAATCCAATTATTGTACTGATGATGAAAACAAAGAGCAAACACAGAGATGCATCGTCTCTGGGCTGCTCAGTACGTAGTCGCAGCTAGCACATGCATCCGGACACACGCATGAGCGCGTACGTGCATGATATGCATGCTTGATTGATAGTAGTAGTATTAAGCATCAAGGGATGCAACGCCGCCGGCCCCGGCACAGAAGCGGCCGCATGCATCGCCGCAGCGCTCCACGACGGCTTTCGTCCCCACGCTGCCGACATCGATAACTGGTGCTACAACATAAATACAGTACGACGCGTTAGACGCAATTCAATTACAATGAAGCTTTTATCTAGCTATCTACTCTTTCCGGCACGATGTATCTTAACAAATGTAAGACAATTAATTTAGGACAGAGATAATATTTGTTTACCGTTGCGCATGCTGTCACAGACGATGGAGGAGCACCTCAGCGTGCAGCTCTCAACCTCAACGGCTGGCAAAAAGAAAAAAAAAACAAGAGAGTTGATATATTACTTGTAACTTCAAATCATGGACGAACGTAACGAGAATTAACATGCACGGAGCTCGATTGGTGGTGGCTTGCTTACCGTTGGTTGTGAGAAGGTCGAAGGTGGAGCTGTTGGCAAGAAAAAGTCTGGGGTCGGCCGGGGTGGGGCATTGCCTCGGGCATCTGCCGCTCGTAAGCTGCACACAGCAGCACATCTCCGCGCAGAACGGGGTGGGGCCGTACTGCGTAGTGCAGGCGGCGTAGCAGTGGCTCCCTATCTTGTCCTTGCAGCAGAACTTGGCGTCCGCAGCTCCGGTGGCGGCGGCCGTCGGATCTGCCTCGGCCAGCGGCACCAAGCTCCCTACGACGAGGACCGCGCCCAGGAGGAGGATCACAGCCCGGAGACTACCCTTGCCTGCTTCCATGGCGTACGGATCGATATGTGTGGTGATGGTGGATTGGTGGTGAAACAAGAATCGCGTGGACCGGTCCTATTTATAGGAGATGATCGTTGGCGTATCCACCATTCGTACATCTGATTGATTGATGAGTGTGCATCCATGGTACACAGATCTAGTCATGCCATGTCTTCATCAACATAAATGTACGTACGTGTAGGTTATCTCACACCTACTCAGTGCACTCCCATGTGTCATGTCCATGCTTCATCCGATTTGGTTGGTGACCGATTTTTTTGTCGTTAATCACCTTCATTGTCATCTAATTGAATATCTTGGCCCGTTTCAATATTAACACTACAACACTTCTTGCCCTTGGGCCGATTCCGTGCCTACATACTCGAGGAACTGTCCATGCTTGAGGTATCTACAATTTAGAAAAATATTTTTTTCTACGAAAAACCCCTCTCTGCTCTACTCTCTCGTCTCTCCTATGTTTTGCCTCTACCTGTTCCCCTGCGGCGGCGGCTTAGGGTTCTCCAGTCCTCCGGCGATCTTCCCGTGAGTTATCATTCTTCTCTGCCCCGAATCCACTATTGGCCTCTGTCTCTTCTCGGGCTGATCCAGGGGGTAGCTTGCCTGCCTTCCCGGCCTTGGTTGGACGAGGACGATCTAGGGTTTTGGGCAGAATAGTCATATTCCGGATCTCGTCCATGGCGAGTCCTATTGATGGAAGTGGTTCTCGTGAAGCGGGAGTAGACGGCGCGGGAGACATGCTGGACCGCCTAACTCTTCAGGATGACGAACTTGGCAATCTAGCGTGGGATGGTGAGATTGATGCAGCAGAGGTAAGGCCCAAGTGGCTGGCTTTGTGCCGCCTCTTGACAAACAAATCCTTTAGTCAGAGTGCTCTTATTGATGACATGAAGGCTGCTTGGAACCCGGCACAGCCGGTGGTGTGGAGAAGAAAAAACCTGAATCTTTTTTAGATCCAATTCAATTGTCTAGGTGACTGGAATAAAGCCATGCATAAGGGACCTTGGGATTTCAAAGGCCACGCCTTGATAATGGCTAAATATGATGGCTTTTCTAAGCCGGAAAAAGTCAAGCTTGATAGGCTAGAGCCTTGGACTCAGATCCATAGGCTCCCGGATGGGGTTCTCAACAGTAAGAGCTTCCTGCAAAACCTTGCGAGTCGCATAGGTGAGGTTCAAGAAGTGCAAGTAACTCTCCCTAATGGCTTTGTGGGGGAGTTTATTAGAGCTCTGGTCAAATTGGATGTCAGCAAGAAACTGACAAGAGTGGTTCAATTTACAAAACCCGGCGACACATAAAAGTATAGAGTCAAGTTTGATCTGCTTGGCGTCCGCAGCTCCGGTGGCGGTGGCCGTCTGATCTGCTTGGGCCAGTGGCACAAGCTCCCTAGGACGAGGACTGCGCCCAGGAGGAGGATCACAGCCCGGAGACCACCCTTGCCTTCCATGGCGTACATGCAGCTTAAACTTGGATCGATATATGTGATGATGGTGGTGAGACAAGAACCGCGTGGATCGGCCCTATTTACAGGAGATGATCCCTGGCGTATCCACCGTTCGTACATTTGATTGATTGATGAGTGTGCATCATGGTACAGAAATCTAGTCATGCCATGTCTTTATCAACATAAATGCACGTACGTGTAGGTTAACTCCCACCTATTCAGTGCACTCCCATGTGTCATGTCCATGCTTCATCCGATTTGGTTGGTGAGCGATTTTTTTGTCATTAATCACCTTCATTCTCGGCTAATCGAATATCTAGTCCATTTAAATATTAACATTACAACACTTCTTGCCCTTGGGCCGATTCCGTGCCTACATATATACTCGAGGAATTGTCTATGCTTGAGGTCTCTGCAATTTAGAAAGTTATTTTTTCTATTTAGATATAAGGCTTTCGCTCAGTATTAAATTACTAGTGCCCTTAATAGCCAACCATACAATCAAAAACTAATGCCGCATATACCAGCTTACAATTTAAGTGCTCTCAATAAAAGCAGAAAAGAGACACAAACTAGTGAATTATAGAAGGAACTAATGCTACTCTCACTTGGTGAACAATTCATGTTACTTGGTGAACAATTCCTAGATACCTTGACGTTCCAAACAAACTTGATGAGAACACTCAAAACATGAGATTGTGCTGAGAACATTGTCACAGCTTCCAAAGCTTGAGCGTTGAGGTAGAGATCATTCTCTTTCGTAATGTGGGTTGTATATGATCCAATGGAGGTTATGCCCTAGAGGGGGGGGGGGGGGGGGTGTTAGGGTGAATAGACCTAACACACACATACATACATACAAATGGTTGACTTCTAGGGTTTGACAGTCTTAAACAAATTCTAACTGGTCCTAAACACTTAAAAAGCAAGCAACACAAGTAATGCAGTGGACAAAAGTAGAAAGAAAGTACGAGCTTAGGGTTGAGAGATACATACATAGAGTGACTCAAAGATGTTTTTCAGTGGTTTAAATAATTGGCTCTATCCTACTCCATGTTGATGGAGGCTTTGAACTGAAGTGGTTCTAGGATCACAAGGTTATCAATTGCGTCGCGCACCAAGTGCAATCAACCTATTTCACCATGGCTTATCAACCTTCCATTGTCAAGCCTCGCTAAGGGGTAGATCTTTTTGAACTAGGCAATCTAATTGCCCTCACAAACTCTTTATTCCTTCACTCATGGATGAAGGCTCTCAAGTGACTCTAATTAACCATCTAGGAGGCGCACATCCTCCAAGAGTAACAACCAAAGCAAAGTCACTTGGTAGAACTTCCTCAAAGGATCTTTAATCAATGCTCTTCTCAAGAACCCACAAGATCTCTTTCTCACAATGTATATGACCGTTGTAAAAGTTAGTAGCGTCGAGTGTAGGAGTTCAAGAAGAAGGGATGAGTTATTGGCCTTCAAGGAATCAAAAAAATGTTCATGGAATCACCCATCACCTCTCCAGTCTTCTTGCCTAGGAGATATCTTAATATGTCTAGCCATGAGCTTGTGCAGTTGGAATGGAGTGTAATAAGTCAAATGACTTACAACTGCTTGCCACTATGATGGGATATCCAATTCTATATACGGAGCGAGGCACAAATCTGATTGTTACACTGGAAATGTAACTAGCCCGAAAGTGCCGGGAGAAAATCTTTGGAACTAATGAATGCGTTCAAAATTTGAACGGGCGGAGCAAGTCTTTGAAAACCTTGAGAAAATAGGGTACTCGGATGTTCCAAACAATTGAAAGGAAACTCATTTCCACGAGAAGGTAATTGGCTCGAAAGTACCAGTTAACATGGATTGCTCGGTACTACAGCAATAGACAGAACAATTCTCAAATGATACTTATGCAGAAAATGCCAAAGTCACTGCTCGAAACTACTGGATAAATTTTCTCCCGGCTACACAACTTATACAATGACCATATATAGAAGTAAAACAAAACTATTTGGAAGTGTCATGTGAAAAGTTAGACTCTGAAGTGTCGAAGCTAATAGAGAATGATTCAAAGGAGTTTGGCTCGGCAGTACCAGAACAAAATGAGCAGCAGTTCCGAGAATGTAATGGTTTGCTAGGCTAGGGTATAGGCTTTGTGGTACCGGTAAAGAAAATGTTGTGGTGCAAAGGCTTGGCAAAAATTGGTCTCAAGTGAAGTATCTTCGCAACGAACACAAATATGCAAACAAAACTTAATTGAACCTTCCGGTTCAAAAGATGTAACAGATACAAATGAGGAGATAAAAATGAATAAGCATGGGAGGTGGGGTCTGGGGTGGGTGCCCCAAGCAACTCTGCCCAAAAGCTACATGCATGAACCCCAATTCAGCAACTAAAGCTAAATAATACTACTATAAAGTACTACTCCCTCTTTCTCAATTTACAGGGCGTGCGCGTACTCCTAGGTTGTCAATTTGCCTAACCTAATTTCAAGTTATATATTACAAAAAATATACCAATATAAACTTCAGATGTTCTATTTTTAAAAGGTATATTTTTTTATGTTATACAGTTTATATTAGGGTGATAAAATTGGCAACTTAGATATATGCATAGGACTTGTAAACTGAGACGAAGGGAGTAGTGCAAAAATCTTAAAACAAACGTGCGGCCGCATACATGCGGAACGAGCATGGCATCATATGTGCCTATTACATGATGAACACGTATTTATTGGACGTCGTCACACTCTCTTGGGTACGTACCATCATACGTACGATGGAATCCAATTATATATACTGAACACAAGGAGCAACACACACACACAAACACACATCAGGTCTAGGCTGCTTCCACCTGCAGTAGTCGCAGCGTACGTGTGCGTGCACGCTTGGTTGATTAAGCGGCACCGCCTCTCGTGTCTTCGCTGCCGTCCACTATAACTGGTGCCAGAACATACATATACACATAAAGTACGCGCGTTAGACGCAACTTAACTTAATTTTATGGAAGAATGGATGGACGTAACGCAACGCAGATTAAGGAGGAGATCCATTAGTTGGTAGCTTTGCTGACCTGTGTTGGTGAGAAGAAGGTTGGAGCTTTTGCAACGGCGCGGGCATGTTGCGCTCCATGTAAACACGCAGCAGCAGTCCCGCGCGCACGACGTTCTGGCGGCGTCACCGGAGCCGTGCTGTTCGAGGCAGCCGGAGAGGCAAAGGCTCTCGTCCTCGTCGTGGCAGCAGATCTTCTTTCTGTCACCACCAGTGGCGGCGGCCTCTGCTTGGGCCGGTGGCAGCAAGCCGGAGGGCACTGTGGAACATTTTCCATCAAATTCAGCTGACATCCTTTTTAGGAGAAGACTATCTCTAGATTTGGCTTAACACTAACAGTGGAACAATATGTGTAACGGTGTGAATGATGTTGATTAACCTGACTCCTGACAAGATTTACTGGGCCTTTGAACAGTATGGATGAAGTTAGCGCAAATTAAGGTGGAGCTCGATCGGCAGCTTGCTTACCTGCAGCATGGTTGGTGAACGTGAGGCTGGAGCTTGTGCAGCGAGGCGGACATGTTGAGTCCATGGTGAGCACACAGCAGCAGTTGTCCGCGCACCATGTTCTGAGCTTGGGGGTGGAGCTGCCGTGGGTGCAGAAGGAGAAGCAATAGCTCGCTTCCTTGTCGTGGCAGCACACCTTCCGGTGATCGTCGTCGTCGTCGTCGCCAGGGTCAGCGGCCGCCTCTGCTTGGACCTGTGGCAGCAAGGTCCCTAGCACGAGGACCGCACCCAGGACCAGGAGGAGGATCACACTCCTCTTGCCTTCCATCTCCATGGAGTGCGTGCAGCTCAGGCTCACACACTAGCTCACAGAGAGATAGATGGAGGAGCGCTGTTGATCGGTCCTACTTATATAGGAGATGAGCGCGGGCGTACGCACCGTTCGTGCATCTGATTGGTGGATGAGTATGCAATGCATGCAAGGTACATACGGCTGCACAAAAGCTAGTCATGTCATGTCTCCATCAACATAAATGTGCGTCGACTGGGAGTGAATACTCGGACGTATTTGTAGGTAAACTCCTACCTACTCATGTGCACTCCCTTGTGTTTTTTCAGTAGTTTGAATTGCTTCGATTGTACTGTGTTTAAAAAATAAAGTTTGAATTGCTTACCACATGTGTATATGTCAATTCCTCCAGCAAAACTGTTGTGACAAAATATCACATCTCTTAAAACCCGCTATAGCGAACTACTGTACATGATTTGAGACATTGCTTAGAACGCAATAAATTAGTTGTAAACAAGTTGGAGAACTAGCAATGTTGGGGGCATTCTGGGTTCCTCGTAAGCACACACCATCACCTCTCCGCGCACGCGAGAATATCTGGTGCAAACAATTTAGCACTGAAATTTCTTTGGTACAACCCCTGGAAACATCAACAGTCCAGATCGTCCTATACCTCTTCACCTGAAAACTTAAAAAAGGGTAGGATGGTCATTACCCCTTCCCCTCCCCCAGCCCCGCCCCCGCGACGTACCCGCGTGGCCCGTCGACGTACGTACGTGTACGCGCGTCCGACGGCGTTTTTTTACTGTGGTGACATACGTCTTTTTTACCGCGTCGGTGGTCAATCCGCTCGTCGGTTGGTCAATCCGCGCGTCGCCCGGTGAAAGCGCGTCGTGGCGCGTGAACTGCGGCCCGCCGCCCCGTCCCGTCCGTCCCCTTGCCGCCCCGTCCCCTCGTCTGCCGCGCCGCCGCCCTCGACTGCCGGCCCGTCCGGCCGTCGAATTAGTTGCCCAACCACCCGCCCGTCGCATTTCATACCCGTCTGCCCGCTGCCCCGCCGTCTGCCCTATAAATCGCACCCCCGTCCGCCCGTCGCCGCAAACACCACTCCTCCCCCGACTCCACCTCCCAAAAGGCCGCCGGCGACATGTCGTTCCACGGCGGCAGTAGCTCCGGCACCGGCGGCGACGACGGACCGAGCGCATGGCCGTCGAGCCTGAGCACGCCGGAGACAGAGGAGCTGTACCGGTTTGGGCTCCTCGTGCTGCCGGGTTGCCGTCTTCCGCACGACTGGAAACTCGACAAGGACGGCTACCTGAGGCGCGGGCCCGGCGCCACCGCGGAGGAGAAGCAGACCGGCGGCCGCAACAACATCGCCGGCCGTCAGGCGTTCTAGGACGGCAAGGACTATGCCGCCGTCATCGACGCGTACCGGCTGGCGGAGTCCGGCGTCACGCCAGACCTCATCGGCGACCGACGTCGCCTTCTTGTCCCGCGCCCCCGTCCAGAAGCACGTGGCCGTCGGGCCACTCCACCACCTACGCCGGCGCCCACCGATCCCCCCGCCCCGCCGGAGGTGGAACTGCCGCCGGAGCAGTTGGTTCTTCGGGAGGACGACGATCCCGACGATACGCAGGGTTACCTCGTCGCCCTGCGGCCGTCAGTGGCTGCAGAGGCAGCGGCGGCTGCGAGGGAGGCCGCCGAGCAGGCAACAACGATCCAGGCGGCGGCGGCGATTCCACGGGTGGTCCCGCAGGCGGAGGCGTCGGAGTCGTCGGACGAAGACGTCATCGACTGGGAGCGGTTAGCCCAGGTCAGCGACGACGACGACGACGACGACGACGGTGACGGAGGTGATGGCGGGGCGGAGGTCATCGATCTGGCGGCTAGCGACGACGAGGAGGAGTAGTTTTTTTTTAAATGTTCTAAGTATGAACTATGTATCGTTTAGTTTCGGATAAACTCGTTTCGTTTCGGTAGTGTTGAACGGACTATGTAAAATATCTCTATGTTCAATCTTGTTTGTTCGAATCTTGTTTTAATTTGTCTTCAAAGTTTGTTCAAAAAATTAGCTAAATATTGAACGCTTATTTTGAGAAAATTTAGAAATTTTCCGACCCATGCATAATGTTCACAATATATTTAAAAAAATTCCATCGAATATACATAGCACAGAATAAGGTATGCAATTATCGAAAAATTGTAGAACAAAAAAAATCATGAAAACACATAAAACATAAAAGAAAACTGAATAAAAAATCAAAAGTGTATCTAAATGTTTATAAAGTGTTTTACAAATTTTCAGATTTTGTTAAAATAGGTGCATATAGTAAAGCCCGATGGATGAAAAAAATTGAAATTTTGAAATAAAAAATATAACAAATAAAAAAATAATTAAAAAGGTGAGATATTTTAATTCATTAACATTTTCTGAAATATTATTAAATTTACTAACATTTATGATTCAGAGTATATTTTTAAATTCATTGACATATATGAATACGAGAATTTTTAAATTCTTTAACATTTTCCGAAATATGTTTAAATTTTTTAAATTTATGAACCAGAGAATATTTATAATTCATTAATATTTATGAATCCGAGAATTTTTTAATTCATTAACATTATCTGAAAGACATTGTACGGTCGGTGGCGGGTGCACGTGATTCCGCAGCCAGCTGTCCTCGCGGGGTTGTTTTCTGGAGCTTACCTGTTCGTGCGGCGGGTCCTGGCGGTTTTCGTGTGCGCGGGTTGTGTCTGAGGCGGTTTTCGCGCGGGCGGGTGGGTAGGTTTCCTTTTTTGCTTCGGGAGGACCATGTGGTTTCCCAGGGCGGGCGGCCGCCCGCTAGACGCGCCCGAACATCTAAGGCCCGGCGACATGTAAATAAGCAATGCTACGAATGTTTCATACCTATGCGACAGATTGGGCATTGAGCCGCCGTCGGTATATGCCTCCCTGCTAATGTTCCAAAGCACTGTAACACACCTTGAGAACCTTCCAAATAAAATGTTTAATCTTACTGCCTATCCGCAACCCCCAATCATGTTTCCATATATCATAAGTTGTGAGCATAAAGCAGCAAATAGGAGGGGAGCTCCTGTTATATATTGACAAGTTTTTTTTAAGGCAAATATAACGACAAGTTGTCAGCATAACGCACAGGGATCTCACCAATGGGCTGGCCAACTAGTGTGTGTTTGCGTGCTATTGGGAAAAAACAACATTATTCGTTCTGAGTAAAAAAAAGGTAAATCCTTGCTCTGGAAAAAGGCTAATGTTTTAAATTTTAAAAACATTACAGAAGAATGTTTATAAAAATTTGCATGTTTTTGGTAAAAAAATAAAGAGTTTATTTTTTGGATTTTACAAATATTTATCAATTTTAAAAATGAAAATGTTCATAAATTTTAGAAATGTGCACACATTAAAAAAATTCATGTTTAGAGAATATACAAGTGCAAGGAGGAAGAATAAACCAGAAAAACAAAAAAACGGTGAACTGAGCCTAGCTCAGATGGTTAGTTTAGTAGTTGTGGAACCAGCCCATCGGGGTTTAAGTCCTAGACTTAACGTTGGTACTCGTATTTTTCTGGATTTATTTTAGACTGTTTGGCGATGTTCGTTGAGTGGGAGAGACATTGCTGACTCAATCTCTCAAAGGTGCTCATAAGAGTAGTGTGTGCGTTTACCAAGATGAGTGTATGTGCATTCGTACGAGTGTCTACATTTATAATGTGTTAAGAAAAGAAAAACAAAGATGAAAAAAAAAGCTAATGAAAACCGTCACACAAAAAAAAAGTACCCTGCTTGGGCGGCCCACGGTTCATCGCAAAGGGCAGAGAATAGAAGAGAGCGATGGCCACCAGCGGCTGATGGGACATGGAAGCCGTTCGTTCCGAGCAAGGATTTGGTAAGTGTGGGCGACGCGTGTGGTATTATCGGTTCGTTTCTGTCGGCGCGCTGGCTGCATGGAGGTCCGGACAAGGACAAGACCTCCACCTCGTCAAGTGTTCATGTTTCCTTCATCGGTGACGGAGGTCCACTGGCTTGTGTGTGACCCGCACACCTGCCACGGCACGCCCCACGAACGCCCGCTGGTTAGGTGCCGCACGCGGCTCCCAAGGACGCCGCCCTCCCGCCGTCGTTTCGTACAAATATCCCACTCTCTCTCTCTCTCCTTGCCGGTGCAACTGCGACCTGGGACGACACGGCAGCCCGGATCAACATCTCCCTCGTCGTCTTCTCGCCGCTCTCCACAGAGAAATGGCAGGCCAGGCCCAAAACGGCCACGCCGACCTCCCAAGGAAGCCGCCCGTCGTCGTCATCTACTCGCCGCCGGGGATGGCGGGCCACCTGGTCCCCGTGGCGGAGCTCGGCAAGCTGCTCGTGGCGCAGGGCCTCCAGGTCACCGTCCTCCTCGGCGGGGGCGATACGTCGTTCCTCGATGGCCTCGCCGCCGCCAACCCGGCGCTGGCCTTCCACTGCCTGCCCCCGGCCGCGCTCGCCCCCGACGTGGCCGCCGCCTGCGGCAGCAGCTTCGAGGCCAGGCTCTTCGAGCTCGCGCGCGCCGCCAACCCGGCCGCCCTCCTCATCGACTTCTTCTGCAGCGCCGCGCTCGACGTCGGCGCCGAGCTCCGCGTGCCCACCTACTTCTTCTTCACCGCTTGCGTCGGCAGCGTCGCCTTCGGGCTCTACCACCCGGTCATCGACGAGCGGACCACCCTGAGCTTCCGGGACATGGGCGGCGACCCCGTGCACGCCCCGGGACTGCCGCCCATACCGGCGGATCACCTCGCCGGGGCCACCCTCGATCGCGAGAGCTTGAGCAACAGGCACTTCGTTGACTTGGGCCTAAGGCTGTGCCACTCCAGAGGTGTTCTCGTGAACGGCTGCCGTTCCTTGGAGGCGCGCGCCGCCGACGCCATCGTGGCCGGCCTCTGCACTCCGCCCGGCCGTCCGACGCCGCCGCTGTACTGCGTGGGGCCGCTGATTAAGCACGACGAGGAGACCGGGGCGTCAAAGCGCCACGAGTGCCTCGCATGGCTCGATGGCCAGCCCGAGGCCAGCGTGGTGTTCCTCTGCTTCGGCAGCATGGGCCGGTTCAGCGCGGAGCAGGTCAAGGAGATAGCTGCTGGCCTTGAAACAAGTGGGCAGCGGTTCCTGTGGGTCGTGCGGCGCCCGCCCCTGCCCGGTGCCGAGCGCCGGCCGCCGGCCGACGGCGACGATGACGGCGACATCGACGAGCTGTTCCCGGAAGGCTTCCTGCACCGGACCAAGGACAGGGGGCTGGTGGTCATGTCCTGGGCGCCGCAGCGGCAGGTGCTGGCGCACGGAGCGGTGGGCGGCTTCGTGACGCACTGCGGCTGGAACTCAGTGCTGGAAGCCGTCATGGCAGGGGTGCCGATGCTGGCGTGGCCGCTCTACGCGGAGCAGCGCATGAACCGGGTGTTCCTGGTGGAGGAGATGCGGCTGGCCGTGCCCATGGAAGGCTACGACAAGAAGATGGTGGAGTCCGACGAGGTGGCGGCCAAGGTGCGGTGGCTGATCGAGTCCGACGGCGGGAGGGAGCTCCGACGGCGGACGCGGGCGGCCATGCGGCTGGCGGAGGAGGCGCTGGCCGACGGCGGCGAGTCGAGGGCCGCGCTGATGGATCTCGCGAGACAGTGGAAGAGCGCCGCCGACAGCTGAGCTCACCGTCGAGATTTCGGACGTCACGTACGCGAGGTGCTGCATGTGTGCACGTCTGACCTTGGATCGAGTAGTACGATTGCTTGCAATTACTCAACTCAATAAAAAGGACGTCACGTACGCGAGGACAGGGCGTCAACCTTTTGGCTGGGCAGCTGGGGTAGCTGCCAGCCCACCCGAGTTCAAGTCATGGCTTGGCCGCGGGTGCTCGCGGAGTTTCTTTTATAAAAAAATCAACGGGCGTTAGCCCTTGGATTGGTTTTTTTTAAAGAACCTCTACCTAGCGAACGTTCGCCAGTAGTGGGTGGCATTTGCGAACAGTTTTAACGGCATTTTTAGTTGTGAGAGGGTGAGAGTGCGACATGACAGATTCGGTCCGAGAAGGCAATTTTTCATTTAAAACTGCCACCGTTTGATCTCGTATTGAACTAAAATTACCATCAAAAGGGTTCATTTGTCACCTCTCTCCGAGCGACGACCGCCGGACAGGATTTCCGATAAAAAAAACGATAATGGTTTGACGTTTGATCCCCAGCTACCTCAGCGCGAACGAAACATTTGCTAGGAGGAACGAAAAAGTATTTTCACCGGAGGCGGGAGCTATCGGTGGAGCATCCACCATTAAACCTTGTTTTGAGATTGATTTGGTTGAAGACCCCATCATGTCTTTATTTCTGTATTTTAGCAATACAAATCTTATACAAACAGATATAGTCTGTTGGACGGGGCCACAACAACACCTTTTGTCAGGTGTTAGGTGCGAGTAAACATGTCACCACGGCTGCATGCGAACACTTAATACATGCATTTCATTTTTTATGTGACATTTTTAAAAGGTTGATAACTTTTAAACTAAATATCCAGCTCTGAAACTTTTTATATTTTTGAATTCAAAGCAACAGGGCCTTTAAAACAAGATCAATCTTGGATACACTTTGGCTAGTTTGAATTTAATCTTTCACTCATTTCAGAAGACACATTTCAACCAGTTTCACATTTCACTAGTTTCAGCAAACCTTTCAGTCCGGTTCACATTTCACTAGATTTGGAAAACACATTACACCCACTTACAAAAGATACATTTCACTCATTTTAGAAAACACATTTCACTATGTTTAACGTATTCCACACCAAAATATGTGTCATATATATGGAAAACAAATTTCATTCATTTCAAATATTGGTTTCACTCATTTCGAAAAATATTTCATTTACTTAGGAAACTGATTTCACTCATTTCAGGAAAACTATTGGTTAAAAAAACAATTTCACTTGTTTCAAAAATTGGTTTTACTCGTTTCAGAAAACACATTAGACTCATTTGCAAAACTAATTTCACTGCGAATTTATGAAAAATATTGAAATGTATTGCTCATCCAAAATATCAATTTGAAACACTAAAAAAGCAGTTTCATACAAAATATTGGTTATATATCACCTTTTTAAAATAACTTATTTCACCCATTCCACGAAACACATCACACTCACTCAATTAAAAAAGCATATTTCACTTGTTTCAATATACTGATTTCAATCATTACCAATATATTGATTTCACTAATTTCAATAGTTTCAGAAAACACATTACGCTCATTTTCATTTGAGAAATATATTGCACTCACTCAATTGAAATACTCCTATATTTCACTTGTTTCAAAACTGAATTTAAAACTAATTTCGCTCGTTTCAAATACATTACACTTTTGAAATACAAAGTTCCGCCCTTTTGTGAAATATATTTCTGAAAGGATTAAAATAAATTGAAATGTTTTTTTTAAATTCAAATCTACTTTACAAAAAAATTCAAAGAAGTTTAAAGTGAGAGAGGTTGATTAGTTGAAGAAAATGAACTGACATAGTCTATACGTCTGAAGCGAGAGGTGCGTCAGGTGCACATGAAAAGAGTGGCATGCATGTGGGTGGGACCCCAGCTATCAAATACAATGGAGTTAAATGAACAAAAGAGAGAAATGCATGGATACAACTTTTGAGTTGGCAGCATCCTATTGGTGAGAGAAGCACCGGTACCTCTTGGCAGCATCCCATTGGTAAGAGAAGCACCGGTACCTCTTGCACGGGTAAAAAACACTTTACGACCACTCGAGCGAACGAAAATGTTCGATGTGAGCGGCTCTGCCAGCGAACGAAATGCACGAGGACCGTCCAACTTTTGTTTTAGACTAGCGCATATGCCCGTGCGTTGCAACGGGAAAATTAGATGTTTTGTGCAAGCATAATGTTTTATAGCACCGGATTCACTAAGAAGAACATGCTGCAATGCGACATCTTCTACAAAATAAACATAAAAAATAGGATGCGATTTAGCCGCGATCATATTTTCTCTGCCAGGCATAATCTCCTACTAATTCCATTTAAGTATAATTCTTCCATTAATTACAATGACTTCCTCACCCTTGTTTTAGTCGGAAATCTAATCCTTTGTTTTTTAAAGGTAAATCCTTCCTTTTCTGATTTAGTAGCCCCACCACATTGAAGCTTGCGGATCCGTCCTTTTAATTATCCTACCTCGGATCCTTTCTTTAATTAGCCCCATCAATTTGAATATTTGCTTAATTAGCTCGCCTAACATGAGGTCAGCTCTTCTTTGTTTTAACCGTCTGTTGATTGATTCCTGAGGCCGCTCAAATATTTACTGATTAGAATCATCGTAAAAAGAGCGAGGTGGGATTAGTAAACGTGAAAGATGCATAGCTCGTCAGATGTTATGTTGAAGAGCCGGACAGGAGGTCCTCTGTTCAATTGCCACAATGTTGATTTATTTTGACCCAATTATTTTTCGCAGTCTCTATGAAAATCCATAGAAGGCCCATCAACGTACATGTACCTGGCCCAGATGGCTTAGCATACGTAAAACATTAGTGTGCCCCCCAACCAAACGAAAATCAAACAAAAAGGACTAAACCAAACCAAAAATATCTATTCCCTTTAATAGTAGGTATAGATAAGGGCATCGTTCAGCTGAGTGGGCCTATGCAAGGGGCTTAAGCAGCGCTTTGAGAAAAAACATGGACCTTCTTCTCTATCATCTCTCTCAGACCCTGCCTCCCTCTCGGCTCATGGCATCACGGCTGTAGCTCAACGTCATCTCCCCCGCTAGTAAGCAGCACCCTATCCCCCTCCCCCTTGCGCACTACTGCGGGAGCTAACGTTCTGCCGAACACAGATTGATCATTTTTCTTAAATTTGTGAACATTTTTAAAATTCATGACATTATTAAAAAATTGAACATTTTATATTTTACTAACTTCTTTTAAAGTATAAACTTTTTAATCCCTAAAAACCAGAGAGTGAGTTTTCCCTCTAAACCAATAGCTACTAGTCTTTTCTGAACTAGTAGCCTAATCGAGGAACAAGCGGGCAATCAGACCAAGCAAGCTCGCGCATGAGCGCTAGTAGGGGAAATATCACGTGATACTACCCATGATACCAATTTCAAAAACTTCCTTTTCCTGTTTTTTGCTTGATCTTTTTCCTATTTATGGAGAAGAAGAAGAAGAAGAAGATGATGACGACCACCGGCGGCTGCTTGCAGGAATCTGACGGCATAACATCAAGACGCATCACCAAGCAATAATTCTAAACATACAAAGAGTTACATGCAATTACGCGCCGGCTAGGATTTTTTCTTTCTAACTAACCTCTCCCTCCTGGTTTTCACGGGATGGGTTCCTCCTCCCCTTTATCTCCAATCAAAACTCACTAGCCTATAAATCCCCTGTGACTCTCTGTATGTCTAGCATTATCACCAAGTCAGCCCAAACAAAGACAACGACTAAACCATTATACAAAAGCAACCCTCGGATGCCTCCTCCAAGCCAACGCCGATTGGCATCGCCGTTAAATGAGGAGCGAGATTGGGCCGGACTCCCTTGAGTGACCATCAAGGGGACGGGGTTGGTCCAACAAAAAAAAAAAACAGTTGATAGCTGGTAATAAGATTAGAAAAGAATTTACTTACCCTAAAAAAAGAAAATAATTCTTTGGGCGCGTCGAGCGAGACAACATCGTGATATCATTACTTAATCTTTTTTATTTCTTTTGGCGGTGGCATATATTGTACGTAGTTGTATGTTGGATGTCATGAACTCTTGTACATACTCCCTTTCACTTTCTTAATTTAATTTTTCAATATGCAAATATTTTGTGTCTTTTACAAAAATCTTACGCAGTAGTTCAATTTGCTAGCGATTATTCCCAAGTTGTTTCTCCAGGTGGCTGTTGCTTCTCTCACAATACATTTTGGTACTAGTTAGGAATAGCAAATTTGAAAAGAAAAAATGGGTGGCCACGAGTGAGCGACGGATTGCAGTCGTCGTTGATGGCGGCGACTACATTCAGTTAACCTCCCATCGCCTCCACCTCAACAGTGACTGCATCAAGACCGTGCCCACCTCCTCCACTTCGGAGCTAGCTGTGGCATGTCACATGTGGCTTTCCTGCCGACGAGGTAATGGATGTCCGTACACTGGTTTGTGCGACCAGCACACCTGCCACGGCAGGCTCGGTGCCTCCACAAACGGCCACCCGCGGCTGCCAAGGACGCCACCAGCATGGCATGTACACCGTACAAATATCCCACTCCCCCCTTCGCTCGGCCAGGTAGCAGTGCACCGCGGCACGCCAAGCCTGCATTACTGCTCTCCGTCCGTCGTCTTCTCGCCGGCCAAAGATGACGGCTGAGAACGGCCAAGAAGCCGGTCGTCGTAATCTACGCGCCGCCGGTGACGACGGGCCACCTGGTCCCCACGGTGGAGCTCGGCAAGCTACTCCTGGCCTGGCGCAGGGCCTCCAGGTCACTTGTATTAAAAATGTCTTCTCTAGAAAGGAACGGAAGCGACTTAATGGTGGACGGGGGACATTGGCTCCCTTTTTTTTAAATGATTCAAAAATCATATTTCTAAGTTTCAAAAAATCCAAAAAAAATATTGTAAACTTAAACATATTCACGGTGGATCTGTGAATTTTCATTCAAATATATTTTGATTTGCAAGCAGCACAAAAAAAACAAAATCCTCGCCCCATAATAAGGGTATATTGTTATGAAAATTTGATTTTTTTATCTATGCCACGTATGAAAGTATATTGTCATGAAAATTTTCTTGTATGTGTTATTCGTGTATTTGTGTGTATAAATTTTTCAATTTTTTTTGCACTGTGGAAAAATGTTTTTTTATAAAGGGAGCCGATGCACCCGTCCACCGTTAGGCATTTCTGTTGCCATACTAGTCTAAACAAATTGTCACCCCTATAACTTAAATTGCCATGGAAATTATTCAGAGATGCGATCCTCTCGGTGCATGTTCGACGGCTATTGAGTCCTAACATTTTGTTACAAATCATGCGTAAGAATAGAAATTTTGAAAAGAAAAAAAAAATCAATGGCGACGAGTGAGGGACAGATTGAACTAGTCGTTCCAGAATTAGGTTTCTAACGGCTGTGCTACCTAGCGTTCAATCTTCATCCAATCACGTTGTGCCAGCTCATCAAGTATCCAAATCCCATATGTGTATAGCAGCATTGTGCTTAATTTGTAGCATTTGTATTTCTATCATGGGCCCTTCTGTCAGGGATAGAGCTGCATGCATGAGAACATATTCTCTCTGTTGAGTATAATGTTTTTTTAGGAAACATAGAATAGCGCAGGATTTGTTTCTGCCTTGACTTGTACTCCAAAATGACCATATATTAGTAGAATACCCGTGCGTTGCTACGGGCTATCCGCCATGTTATCTTCAACATCAGGGTCCAACACATAAACCCCATCCCACGATGCATCTTTCCCTTTTTTGTCGGAACCTCCCCTTCCCGCTCGGTTTTCCATTGTAGCGGGACATTTTTTGCTAGAGCCACCTCCTTTAAAACCAGATGACGACCACCTTATCTTCGTCGTGCATTGCAACATGGATGGAATTTTTCATGTTTATAATATAATAGAGTGGGTTAACCTAACACATAATTCTTTAGAAGAACAACCTAACACATACTATTGACACAAAACAACAAGTAACTATAGAAATCATTCTCAAAGGTCAATTCAACTTTGCAAATGCACACTAACGTTGAAGGCGAGTGGAAATGTGAACGTATTCCTAGTCATCAATATGCTCCATCTCCACCGGCCCACGTACCATTCATTGCTACAAGGGATAATTGCTATTCTTCTCTTTCTCGTCCTTACCTACATCTTCTAATTCTAGCCTTTTCACCAACGAGTTTCATTGCCGCCAACCAGCAACACGTCAACATTAGTGTGTTTGTCATCAACGCCTCATCTTCTTCTTTCTCATTCCTTGCCAGCTTTAGTTCTCATTCCTAATTGTTTTCTAGAATATTTTTTCTTTTTGCTTTGTTTTATTTCTTAGAACACTCTTCTTTCTCCAACACCGTAAACTACTTAGTGGCTTTAGTTCCTTTTCCTTCTTATGCTTGGAACACCCCTCTTTTCTACAATAGCATGAACCACCTGACCAATGTTATGTCATGTTGTCTTCACCCGCGAACTTTACGACAATCGTCTGCGTGTGTACATCCTATAGAGCATAGTCATCATCCATCATGGTGAATGCTAGATGTCACAGCCCTAGAATTTGCTTGCAATTAGTTACTTGGGTGAGCATGTTGCATCATGTTTAAAATTCCTTTAAAGTTGAAATGGGGATTGATCAAACCCTAGCATCAGAAAGAATTCAAATAGGATCAAATAAAATCATTTCCAATAAACCCAAAAATGCCTTTGAAAATGTTCATGAATTCTGATAAAAGTGAAAATCTCTGCCAAAAATGATGAACGTATTTTTAGGTAGTTTCGGGATTTTTAAATTAATCCAATACATATTTGAATTGGAGTAATTTAAATGCTATATATATTTTAAATGATCCAAATATTCTGGAATCATTTGTGAGCTTTTGGATAATCCAAATAGTGTCCACAATTTGTCTTAGAAGTTTTAAAAATGAATTAGTACTTTTACTAATTCAAAACATAATAAAAGAAATAGAAAAACTGAATAAAAAGAAAAGAGAGAGAGAAAGGAAAGCTAACCTAGTAGCCCACCACTGTACCAACCCAACTGGGCAAAGCCCAGCCGGCCCATATGGCCGTGCCAGTCGTCCCCTTCCTTGGGACAGAAGGATGCCGGGCGTGTGCCCCGCGCGCGCGGCCACGCGCCCCGGCCACACTACTAGAAAAGGCCTGCTAGTGGCGCACCTGTTTTGGCTACTAATGGCGCACTACAGGTGTGCCACTAGCATCACACCATTAGTATTTTTTACTAATGGCGCACCACTGGTGCGCCATTAGTATACCAGATACTAATGGCGCACCTGTAGTGCGCCATTAGTATGCCTAGAGGTGCGCCAGTACTATCTGACTTAGTAATGGCGCACCACATAGAAGTGCGCCATTACTAACAATTTTTTTTCATTTTTTTTTCATTTTTTTTGTTTTTTCTTAATCTCGGGTCAATATGCTTAATCTCAGGTCAAATCGCACTCCGTGGTCAAACTTTCCGAAAGGTCACCCATTCTCACACTACTCCAGCCCAAGCACACTTAACTTCAGAGTTCTATCCAACCCCAGGACCAGTTCACTTTTTGATATATCTAGCATATCAATCCTATTAAACCTTGTTGATGTTTAGGACTTTGTTCTTGTTCATGAGTGTAATGAAATTTTGAAAAAAACGTTTCAAACTTCCGTTCATATCGTGTAACTCCCGGATACCGTAGGAGTGCTTTGGGTGTACCAAACGTCACAACGTAACTGGGTGGCTATAAAGGTGCACTACAGGTATCTCCGAAAGTGTCTGTTGGGTTGACACGGATCGAGACTGGGATTTGTCACTCTGTATAACGGAGAGGTATCACTGGGCCCACTCAGTAGTGCATCATCATAATGAGCTCAAAGTGACCAAGTGTCTGGTCACGGGATCATGCGCTACGGTACGAGTAAAGTGACTTGCCGGCAATGAGATTGAACGAGGTATTGGGATACGAACGATCGAATCTTGGGCAAGTAACATACCGTCCGACAAAGGGAATTGTATACGGGGTTGATTGAATCCTCGACATCATGGTTCATCCGATGAGATCATCGAGGAGTAGGTGGGAGCCAACATGGGTATCCAGATCCCGCTGTTGGTTATTGACCGGAGAGCCGTCTCGGTCATGTCTGCATGTCTCCCGAACCCGTAGGGTCTACACACTTAAGGTTCGGTGACGCTAGGGTTATTAGGAAGACTTGTATGTGATTACCGAATGTTGTTCGGAGTCCCGGATGAGATCCCGGACGTCACGAGGAGTTCTGGAATGGTCCGGAGGTGAAGATTTATATATGGGAAGTTGTCATATGGTCACCAGAAAGTTTCGGGGGCATATCGGTATTGTACCGGGGCCACCGGAGGGGTTCCGGGGTCCACCGGGAGGGGCCACCCCTCTCGGAGGGCCTCATGGGCCTTAGGGGGCAGGGAACCAGCCCCCTGGAGGGCTGGGCGCGCCCCCCTTGGGCCCATGCGCCTAGGGTTGGGGGGGGGGGAACCCTAGTGGGGGCGCCCCCCTTGCTTGGGGGCAAGCCCCCTCCCTTGGCCGCCGCCCCCCTCTAGATCTCATCTAGAGGGGGCCGGCCCCCTTCCCCCTTCCCCTATAAATAGAGGGGCGAGGGGAGGGCTGCACACGACATCCAAGGCGCAGCCCCTCCCCTCCCCAACACCTCTCCTCCTCCGTTAAGTGCTTGGCGAAGCCCTGTCGGAGTACTGCCTCTCCACCATCACCACGCCGTCGTGCTGCTGCTGGAGCCTTCTTCCTCAACCTCTCCTTCCCCCTTGCTGGATCAAGAAGGAGGAGACATCATCCGCTCCGTACGTGTGTTGAACGCGGAGGTGCTGTCCGTTCGGCACTTGGTCATCGGTGATTTGGATCACGGCGAGTACGACTCCATCATCCCCGTTCTCTTGAACGCTTCCGCATGCGATCTACAAGTGGTATGTAGATGCATCTCTCTCCTATCACTCGTTGCTTAGATGAACTCATAGATGGATCTTGGTGAAACCGTAGGAAAATTTTCATTTTCTGCAACGTTCCCCAACAGTTGTTTCCTCTCGGTAGACGTATGCTCCGACGATGAGTTCGATGACACCGATGAAGAGCTATACTATCTTCAGAAGTGCTAGACAAGCAAACCCCCCTTGTTCATTTTGATACAATCCCACTCACTCGCTCCTGCTCTCTTTACTACATTAGGACAACAACGTTTCCACTGTTACATGCTATAGTAGTTGAACCCCTTTTCCTCTGCATGACCTGTCATTGCCACAGTAAATAGATGAAACCCACTAGCATGAGTAGGAGTTGTTTGAGCCCTGATGTGCCTACTCATTCATGCTTGTTTGTCATGACTGATACTGCTTAGAGTTGAGTCAGGTCTGATTCATCGGGGATGAATTGGAATGTGGCGAACATGTTCTACTGTGTGTGAACACGATTTGGTAAAGGTACGATGAGAGGCCATGTAGGAGTACATGGTGGGTTGTTTCATTGGAGCCGTCCTTAGGAACTGAGATATGTGTCTGTGATTTAAGATTAGCTACTACCACGCGTTGGGCCCAAAACCAATGGACCCTCTCGAGTTATTAACCACCCCTGTCCTCTGTCCGGGAGTTACAAGTAGTTTTTGATGTTTGTAGTATGCTGGAGGCCGTGCACATCGCTGACCCGAGGGATGGCTATGATGCAGTAGGCATGTGGCCCGGTGTACCGAGTCACTCGTTTGGTGCCTCGGGAACCCTGCACACATCGTTCGAGGCCATATGTGGAAACCTCGGCCGGACTCCCTGCGGATGGAACCTAAATAGGCAATACTAGGGACTTGTGTGGTTAGTCAGGTCGTGGCTGACACCCTCGCCAGGCTTTCGCTTGTAGGTTGCCGAGATACATGACGTGTACATGGCGGTAAGTGGAGAGAGCGTGTGTGAAGAAGTAAACCCCTGCAGGGTTAACATCACTATTCGAATAGTCGTGTCCACGGTAAAGGACCACTTGGTTGCTTATACAGTTCATAGACAAGTGAAAGTGGATACTTCAAAATACACAAGATAAAGCGTGAGTGCTATGGATGGCGTTCTCGTAGGGAGACAGGAGCGGATCCATAGTGGTGTATTGATATGGTGAATATGTAGACTCATGTGCGCCATCTCAAAAGAGTTTCTTGCAGTCGTAGTTCAGGATAGCCACAGTCAAAACTGGCTTGCTGCAGTCAAATCCCACCACCCCTTGTTGATACTGATGCATATGTAGCTCGTTCTGATGTAAGTCTTGTTGGCTATATTTGTACTCACGTTTGCCTATTTTATGTTTTTGCAGAGAGACTTCTGTCTCGCTAGTAGTTCCACGTGGACTTCGACTTTTAGCTTGTTACCTTAGCTACGATCTTGTACCTTTGGAGGATCTTATAGATAGTCAGGCTTCTCAGCCCCTTTTCATTTATAGTTGTCTGTACTCACACATGTTATGCTTCCGTTGCTTGTATGCTCTGAATGCTGGGTCATCAGACCCATGTTTGTAATATCTGGCTCCTCGGAGCCTATTGAATAAATACTTTGAGTTGTAGAGTTTTGTTGTGATGCCATGTTGTATTTGCACATATCGAGCATAATGTGTGTATGATTGAAATGCTTGGTATGTGTGGAATTCGACAACCTAGTTGTTTATTCTTGGTAGCCTCTCTTACCGGGAAATGTCTCCTAGTGATTCCACTGAGTCATGGTAGCTTGCTACTGCTTTGGAACACTTAGACTGGCCGACATGTGTCCTTCTTCATTCCTGTGTCTGTCCCTTCGGGTAAATGTCATGCGTTGTTTCTTTAAGTCCTTGTAGCTTGCTACGACTTGGGTTCATACGTTGGTGATTGACACGTTCGTTGTTGGGTCATGTATGCCTGTCCCTATAAGTTAGCGCCACCTTGGGCTTACGACTAGTCATGTCGGCCCGGATTCTTAGTCATATGGATGCTAGCAGCACTATCATATACGTGAGCCAAAAAGGTGCAAACGGTCCTGGGCCAGGTAAGGTGGCACCTGCGGGAATACCGTGCGTGAGGCCGCAAAGTGATATGATGTGTTACATGCTAGATCGGTGTGACTTAGGATCGGAGTCCTGACAGCTTTGGTATTAGAGCCTGACTGCTTGTAGAATTACCAAGCCAAACTGGCCGAAGTCGTGTCTTGAAATGCTTTAGTTATATAAGGGAATGGATTGTGGATGGGAACGTAAGGATCTTTTTACTCCTTATACCTTATGCCCTTCTGATCCGAGTCATCCTATCTTTCCTACAGGGTTAAGGAACTAGGCTTTCTCTTCTTTCTATCAGGATCACGTGTTACTAATCCGTAGACTTATAAGATTGATGGATTCAAGCCTCAGTTCCTTTCCTACTACTTTCATATGATAACCTTTGATCTCGGAACCTTGATATCATGATGTTGAGTGGTTATGCCACCATTTTTGCAGGATGCCTCAAATCTTTTTGACCATTTATAGTCGTTATGCTTTTCGAGTCATCCTAGGTTTCTAAACAATCTGATGCAATTACAAAATTCTTTCCCTCTGTTTCTGATGTCCTTTTTGGCCAGATTAACCACACTAATTGCTGAGTTGAGGTACTCCATTGCCTCGACATATATGTTGGAGCTATTATTATGACCCTAGGTGTCTTAGGGAACCACCTAGTAATCTAGCAATGCTTTATTTTCCCAGTGTGACGATTCTGGCCGTCATTCTCGAAAGCATTCCGTGATGCCATTTAGTTAGTAGACATTCTATTCCTGGGTTCTCGAAGCCGAGATTCATGCTACTCATTCATGTTGATAGTGTTTGCTAGTTCCTTTAGCATATTAGTTACCTTTGCTATAGTCATCGGGGTCCATGGTATTTCCTTCTTCCAAATACCATGAACTGCTTATGGCAGAAGTTCCTCGTTGAACCAAAAGATCACAACCAGAGTGCTCTTGACGAGTTCTCGATTCTATATTGTGACTCTGCCAGATCTACCTTTCTGCATGGGTTATCCGGAAGGAATATGTTGAAATCATCCGACAAGCTAATCCATGAATCCACAACTCAGAAAATCATATGTTCTTTTGAGTTATTCCTCTGCAGTTGTACTCTAACCTCCGTCTATCAATTGATAGTAAGGAGTAGACATGCATTCGTGTTCATCGATGCCTATTATTATTGTAGTCCGGAATGACTAGGAGAAACAAACTCCAGTACCTTATCCATATCTAGGATTGGGTCAAAGCAGTTGTAATCCGTAGATCAAAATGCCAATCCAACATTTGATTCTGTTCTACCCTAAAGTATTACCCACTTTATGTCAGGAATATCATGAGAATTGCACCAACTCTTATGAATTCTTGTTGCAGTGATACTTCTCGCCATCATTATTCATTCCTCAGTTCCGTGTTGTCGCAACCGGAAGGCCGACCAGTGAACTATGTTGTGTGAAATCAATACTTCTAGCAACGGTGTTGCCTGGTAGTCAAAGGACAATAATTTCATTCTTAGCGTGTTGGTTATCGAATCATCATCCTTAGATTGATCATGCTACCCACTCCTTATTTCCGGTGCACTTTTTGATTAATGAGTTAGGATTGTATCAATCCCTTTCTTATTTGATCATATCGTCTTGCCCCGGAAAGCAAGATTGTTCTCGAGCTTATTAACATGTCGGTGGTTCGTGATTCTCCGAATATCTTCTCGGAAGTATTACCAGGTTGTCACCTGACCGCTATGTTTAGTTCGTGATAAAGTTGGTTTCTTGTAAACCACCCTTTCTCCAAGAATCTGTGTCAGATTCCCTGAGCCAGTTGGTTAAGCAAAATAACAACTTGGAGAGTTGGAAGGTAAAAGCTTGTCCGACTTAGTTCATTTTAAGAGTTATCTTGTATGTGTGTTGAAGAAAGATGACATCTTCATCGATTGATCCTCGTGATCAATTGTCGATGCTATTGTCTTATCCAATCCTTGATTTGAGTATGGGCTATCGTCGAATCAAATCAAAACCAATGATGTTCGTAATGTTGCCTTACTCGTGGTTGTTCCTCAAGAATACACCATTATATCTTTTGGGTCTGACCAATGCTTGATGTCTACTACACAACCTTCTTCTTGTAGACATTATTGGGCCTCCAAGTGCAGAGGTTTGTACGGCAGTAGCAAATTTCCCTCAAGTGGATGACCTAAGGTTTATCAATCCGTAGGAGGCGTAGGATGAAGATGGTCTCTCTCAAACAATCCTGCAACCAAATAACAAAGAGTCTCTTGTGTCCCCAACACACCCAATACAATGGTAAATTGTATAGGTGCACTAGTTCGGCGAAGAGATGGTGATACAAGTGCAATATGGATGGTAGATAAAGGTATTTGTAATCTGAAATTTTAAAAACAGCAAGGTAACAAGTGATAAAAGTGAGCATAAATGGTATTGCAATGGTAGGAAACAAGGCCTAAGGTTCATACTTTCACTAGTGCAAGTTCTCTCAACAATAATAACATAACTGGATCATATAACTATCCCTCAACATGCAACAAAGAGTCACTCCAAAGTCACTAATAGCGGAGAAGAAACGAAGAGATTATGGTATGGTACGAAACCACCTCAAAGTTATCCTTTTTTATCTATCTATTCAAGAGTCCATAGTAAAATAACTTTAAGCTATTCTTTCTGTTCAATCTATCATAGAGTTCATACTAGAATAACACCTTAAGACACAAATCAACCAAAACCCTAATGTCACCTAGATACTCCATTGTCACCTCAAGTATCCGTGGGCATGATTATACGATATGCATCACACAATCTCAGATTCATCTATTCAACCAACACAAAGTACTTCAAAGAGTGCCCCAAAGTTTCTACCGGAGAGTCAAGACGAAAACGTGTGCCAACCCCTATGCATAAGTTCATAGAACCCTCAAGTTGATCACCAAAACATACATCAAGTGAATCACGTGAATATCCCATTGTCACCACAGATAAGCACGGCAAGACATACCTCAAGTGTTTTGAAATCCTTAAAGACTCAATCTGATAAGATAACTTCAAAGGGAAAACTCAATCCATTACAAGAGAGTAGAGGGGGAGAAACATCATAAGATCCAACTATAATAGCAAAGATCGCGATACATCAAGATCGTGCTGAATCAAGACCACGAGAGAGAGAGAGAGAGAGAGAGAGAGAGAGAGATCAAACACATAGCTACTGGTACATACCCTCAGCCCCTAGGGTGAACTACTCCCTCCTCGTCATGGAGAGCGTCGGGATGATGAAGATGGCCATCGATGAGGGATACCCCCTCCGGCAGGGTGCCGGAACAGGGTCCCAATTGGTTTTTGGTGGCTACAGAGTCTTGCGGTGGTGGAACTCCCGATCTATTCTTGTCCTCGAAGGTTTTAGGGTATATGGACATATATAGGCGAAAGAAGTCAGTCAGGGGAGCCTCGAGGGACCCACAAGGGTGGGGGGCGCACCCAAGGGGGGGGGCCTCCCTGCCTCGTGGCCACCTCAAAGCTTCCCTTGCTTCAACTCCAAGTCTCCTGGATTTCTTCTGTTCCAAAAATAACTCTCTCGAAGGTTTCATTCCGTTTGGACTCCGTTTGATATTCCTTTTCTGCGAAACACTGAAATAGGCAAAAAAACAGCAATATGGGTTGGGCCTCCAGTTAATAGGTTAGTCCCAAAAATAATATAAAAGTGTGTAATAGAGCCCATTAAACAACTAAAACAGATAATATAATAGCATGAATACTTCATAAATTATAGATACGTTGGAGACGTATCAGCATCCCCAAGCTTAATTCCTACTCGTCCTCAAGTAGGTAAATGAGAAAAGAAAGAATTTATGAAGTGTGAATGCTAGCAGGTGCACAAGTTTGATCAATGATAATTTCGGTCACCCTTTCTAGCATCATTATATGTCATAATAATAGCTCATCTCATAAAACTTTTCATGATCAAGTAACAAGCTATTCACATGTTAAAGCATAGACCATAAACTTTATTCTCAGTCATCAAACAATTGCAATTCATCTTATTTTCAGGAAGGGTCCGTGTCAGAGATTTGATTTAGCAAATCCCACATACTCAACTATCATATAGTCTTCCATGATTTCTACCACTCAAAGCATATTTTTAGAACAAATAGCATCCATCAAACACAGAGAAAGATAGGGGCTTAATGTTTTGCCTCCCAACTTACTTATCATATAGATAATTGTCAACAATAATAGTTCATGATCAATATATTTGAATGGCCATATATGCTTAGATCTTTCCCCATCACATGATGCTTGCCAACTAAAGAGTAGGTTGGAATGAGAAGTAATACTACTGACTCTTGCATACAAGTAAAAGATAGACCATTCGCAGAGGGAAGCAGAGGTTGTCATGCGCTTTTATGGTTGGACGCACAAAATCTTAATGCAAAAGAACGTCACTTTATATTGCCGCTTGTGATAAAGACCTTTATTATGTAGTCCGTCGCTTTTATTTCTTCCCTATCACAAGTTCATATAAAGCTTATTTTCTTTGCACTAATAGATCATACATATTTAGAGAGCAATTTTTATTGCATGCATCGATGACAACTTACTTGAAGTATCTTACTCAATCCATAGGTAGGTATTGTGGACTCTCATGGAAAAACTGGTTTAAAGGATGTTTGGAAGCACAAGTAGTATTTCTACTTGGTGCAAAGAATTTAGCTAGCATGAGAGGTAAAGGCAAGCTCAACATGTTGGATGATCCAAGACAATATAACTTTTCAGATATTGGAAAACATAACCCATTATGTTGTCTTCCTTGTCCAACATCAACTTTTTAGCATGTCATATTTTAATGAGTGCTCACAATTAGAAAAGATGTCCATGATAGTATATTCACATGTGAAATCTCTCTTCCTTCAATATTCTTTCATGAATTGTTCAAAGGACCAATACAATGTTTGCTAACCTCCAATAAATTTACAACCTCTACTTCTTATATGTGAAGTCATTAATCCCCATGGCATAAGCATATGAAACATATATATTTTCGGATTTACGATATTCAACTCATTCAACCATTTACTCATAGGATATAAGTGAAGCACACGAGTAAATGACAAACTACTCTAAAAAGATATAAGTGAAGATCAATGAGTAGTTAAATAATTATGTTGCTATGTGAGGACTCTCTCTCATTTAAGTATTTCAGATCTTGGTTTTTTATTCAAGCAGCAAGCAAACGAAAATAAAATGACATTTCAAGGATAGCTCTCATCATGTGAAGAAGCAAAAACTTAGGCTCAACCGATACTAAGCTATAATTGTTGAAGAACAAAGGTGGGATGCCTACCGGGGCATCCCCAAGCTTAGATGCTTGAGACTTCTTAGAATATTATCTTGGGATGCCTTGTGCATCCCCAAGCTTGAGCTTTTGTGTCTCCTTAATTCCTTTTATATCTCGGTTTCCTAAATCTTGAAAGCTTCATTCACACCAAACTAAACAAGAACTCGTGAGATAAGTTAGTATAAACCAATGCAAAAACCTTATCATTTTATACTGTAACAAATTACTAAAATTATTATTCAACATTGCATACTAAATGTCTCTGCATATTTAATACTCCTATCCTCAAATAGAATAATTAGACAAGCAAGCATATGCAAACATAACAACAATCTACCAAAACAGTATAGTCTGTAAAGAATGCAAGATTCATCATACTTCCCTAACTCCAAAAATTATGAGAAAATACTACACTGTAGAATATTTATCAGAGCTCATTATGCAAAAAGTTTCAATATTATATCATTCTCTGACTTCTCTAGGGAATTTTTGCAACAGCGGTAAACTTTCTGTTTTGGAACAGCAACATGTATACTTGCAAAATAAGCATGGTAAAGGTTATCCTTGATATTTTTATTGAAAATATAGATGAAAAAAATTATTCTAAATAACAGAAATCAAGTACTAACAAAAGAAAATAACGCTCCAAGAAAAACACATATCATGTGGTGAATAAAAATATAGCTCTAAGTAAAGTTACCGATGAACGAAGACAAAAGAGGGGATGCCATTCGGGGCATCCCCAAGCTTAGGCTCTCGGTTGTCCTTGAATATTACCTTGGGGTGCCTTGGGCATACCCAATCTTAGGCTCTTTCCACTCCTTATTCCATAGTCCATCGAATCTTTTCCCAAAACTTGAAAACTTCACAACACAAAACTCAACACAAAACTCGTAAGCTCCGTTAGTATAAGAAAATAAAACCACCACTTAGGTACTGTTGTGAACTCATTGTAAATTCATATTGGTGTAATATCTACTGTATTCAAACTTCTCTATGGTTCATACCCTCCGATACTACTCATAGATTCATCAAAATAAGCAAACAACACATAGAAAACAAAATCTGTCAAAAACAGAAGAGCCTATAGTAATCTGTATCATTTAAATACTTCTTAACTCCAACAATTCTGACTTAAATTGGTGGAACTGAGGAGTTTGTCTATTAATCATATGAAAAAAGAATCAACCTAAAAGCACTCTTCAGTAAAAAATTACAGCTAATCTCGTGAGCGCTAAAGTTTCTGTTTTTTACAGCAAGATCATATAGACTTCACCCAAGTCTTCCCAAAGGTTCTACTTTGCACAAACACTAATTAAAACATAAAACTACATCTAACCAGAGGATAGATGAATTATTTAGTACTAAACAGGAGCAAAAGCAAAGGACAAAAATAAAGTTGGGTTACCTCCCAACAAGCGCTATTGTTTAACGCCCCTAGCTAGGCATGATGATTTCAATGATGCTCATATAAAAGATAAGAATTGAAACATAAAGAGAGCATCATGAATAATATGGCTAGCACATTTAAGTCTAACCCACTTCCTATGCATATGGATTTTGTGAGCAAACAACTTATGGGAACAATAATCAACTAGCATAGGAAGGAAAAACAAGCATAACTTCCAAACTTTAAGCACATAGAGAGGAAACTTGATAATATTGCAATTTGTAGAAGCATATGATCCTCTCTCATAATAATTTTCAGTAGCATCATGAATTAATTCAACAAAATAAACAGCACATAAAGCATTCTTTTCATGATCTACTTGCATAGAAAATTTACTACTCTCCACATAAGCAAATTTCTTCTCATGAATAGTGGTGGGAGTAAACTCAACAAAATAATTATCATGTGAGGCATAATCCAATTGAAAACTAAAATCATGATGACAAGTTTCATGGTTATCATTATTATTAATAGCATACAAGTCATCACAATAATCATCATAGATAGCAACTTTGTTCTCATAATCAATCGGAACCTCTTCCGAAATAGTGGATTCATCAGTAAATAAAGTCATGACCTCTCCAAATCCACTTTTATCAATAATCATAATAAATAGGAGGCATGCTTTCATCATAATAAATGTTCTCATCAAAACTTTCTGTTTTGCAACAGCGGTAAACTTTCTATTTTGGAACAGCAACATGTATACTTGCAAAATAAGCATGGTAAAGGCTATCCTTGACATTTTTATTGAAAATATAGATGAAAAAAATTATTATAAATAATAGCAATCAAATACTAACAAAAGAAAATGACGCTCCAAGAAAAACACATATCATGTGGTGAATAAAAATATAGCTCCAAGTAAAGTTACCGATGAACGAAGACAAAAGAGGGGATGCCATTCAGGGCATCCCCAAGCATAGGCTCTCGGTTTTCCTTGAATATTACCTAGGGGTGCCTTGGGCATCCCCAATCTTAGGCTCTTTCCACTCCTTATTCCATAGTCCATCGAATCTTTACCCAAAACTTGAAAACTTCACAACACAAAACTCAACACAAAACTCGTAAGCTCCGTTAGTATAAGAAAATAAAACCACCGCTTAGGTACTGTTGTGAACTCATTGTAAATTCATATTGGTGTAATATCTACTGTATTCAAACTTCTCAATGGTTCATACCCTCCGATACTACTCATAGATTCATCAAAATAAGCAAACAACACATAGAAAACAGAATCTGTCAAAAACAGAAGAGCCTGTAGTAATCTGTATCATTCAAATAATTCTGTTACTCCAACAATTCTGACTTAAATTGGTGGAACTGAGGAGTTTGTCTATTAATCATCTGAAAAAAGAATCAACCTAAAAGCACTCTTCAGTAAAAAATTGCAGCTAATCTCGTGAGCGCTAAAGTTTCTGTTTTTTACAGCAAGATCATATAGACTTCACCCAAGTCTTCCCAAAGGTTCTACTTTGCACAAACACTAATTAAAACATAAAACTACATCTAACCAGAGGATAGATGAATTATTTAGTACTAAACAGGAGCAAAAGCAAAGGACAAAAATAAAGTTGGGTTGCCTCCCAACAAGCGCTATCGTTTAACGCCCCTAGCTAGGCATGATGATTTCGATGATGCACATATAAAAGATAAGAATTGAAACATAAAGAGAGCATCATGAAGAATATGGCTAGCACATTTAAGTCTAACCCACTTCCTATGCATATGGATTTTGTGAGCAAACAACTTATGGGAACAATAATCAACTAGCATAGGAAGGAAAAACAAGGATAACTTCCAAACTTTAAGCACATACAGAGGAAACTTGATAATATTGCAATTTGTAGAAGCATATGATCCTCTCTCATAATAATTTTCAGTAGCATCATGAATTAATTCAACAACATAACCAGCACATAAAGCATTCTTTTCATGATCTACTTGCATAGAAAATTTACTACTCTCCACATAAGCAAATTTCTTCTCATGAATAGTGGTGGGAGCAAACTCAACAAAATAATTATCATGTGAGGCATAATCCAATTGAAAACTAAAATCATGATGACAAGTTTCATGGTTACCATTATTATTAATAGCATACAAGTCATCACAATAATCATCATAGATAGCAACTTTGTTCTCATAATCAATCGGAACCTCTTCCGAAATAGTGGATTCATCAGTAAATAAAGTCATGACCTCTCCAAATCCACTTTTATCAATATAATCATAATAAATAGGAGGCATGCTTTCATCATAATAAATGTTCTCATCAAAACTATCTGTTTTGCAACAGCGGTAAACTTTCTGTTTTGGAACAGCAACATGTATACTTGCAAAATAAGCATGGTAAAGGCTATCCTTGACATTTTTATTGAAAATATAGATGAAAAAAATTATTCTAAATAACAGCAATCAAATACTAACAAAAGAAAATGACACTCCAAGAAAAACACATATCATGTGGTGAATAAAAATATAGCTCCAAGTAAAGTTACCGATGAACAAAGACAAAAGAGGGGATGCCATTCAGGGCATCCCAAGCATAGGCTCTCGGTTGTCCTTGAATATTACCTTGGGGTGCCTTGGGCATCCCCAATTTTAGGCTCTTTCCACTCCTTATTCCATAGTCCATCGAATCTTTACCCAAAACTTGAAAACTTCACAACACAAAACTCAACACAAAACTCGTAAGCTCCGTTAGTATAAGAAAATAAAACCACCACTTAGGTACTGTTGTGAACTCATTCTAAATTCATATTGGTGTAATATCTACTGTATTCAAACTTCTCTATGGTTCATACCCTCCGATACTACTCATAGATTCATCAAAATAAGCAAACAACACATAGAAAACAGAATCTGTCAAAAACAGAAGAGCCTGTAGTAATCTGTGTCATTCAAATAATTCTGTTACTCCAACAATTCTGACTTAAATTGGTGGAACTGAGGAGTTTGTCTATTAATCATCTGAAAAAAGAATCAACCTAAAAGCACTCTTCAGTAAAAAATTGCAGCTAATCTCGTGAGCGCTAAAGTTTCTGTTTTTTACAGCAAGATCATATAGACTTCACCCAAGTCTTCCCAAAGGTTCTACTTTGCATAAACACTAATTAAAACATAAAACTACATCTAACCAGAGGATAGATGAATTATTTAGTACTAAACAGTAGCAAAAGCAAAGGACAAAAATAAAGTTGGGTTGCCTCCCAACAAGCGCTATCATTTAACGCCCCTAGTTAGGCATGATGATTTCAATGATGCTCATGTAAAAGATAAGAATTGAAACATAAAGAGAGCATCATGAAGAATATGGCTAGCACATTTAAGTCTAACCCACTTCCTATGCATATGGATTTTGTGAGCAAACAACTTATGGGAACAATAATCAACTAGCATAGGAAGGAAAAACAAGCATAACTTCCAAACTTTAAGCACATAGAGAGGAAACTTGATAATATTGCAATTTGTAGAAGCATATGATCCTCTCTCATAATAATTTTCAGTAGCATCATGAATTAATTCAACAACATAACCAGCACATAAAGCATTCTTTTCATGATCTACTTGCATAGAAAATTTAGTACTCTCCACATAAGCAAATTTCTTCTCATGAATAGTGGTGGGAGCAAACTCAACAAAATAATTATCATGTGAGGCATAATCCAATTGAAAACTAAAATCATGATGACAAGTTTCATGGTTACCATTATTATTAATAGCATACAAGTCATCACAATAATCATCATAGATAGCAACTTTGTTCTCATAATCAATCGGAACCTCTTCCGAAATAGTGGATTCATCAATAGATAAAGTCATGACCTCTCCAAATCCACTTTTATCAATATAATCATCATAAATAGGAGGCATGCTTTCATCATAATAAATGTTCTCATCAAAACTTGGAGGACAAAAAATATCATATTCATCAAAAATAGCATCCCCAAGCTTGTGGCTTTGCATATCATTAGCATCATGGGTATTCAGAAATTCATACTAATAACAGTGCAACCATGCTCCTCATTCAAAGATTTAGTGCCAAACATTTTATAGACTTCTTCTTCTAGCACTTGAGCACAATTTTCCTTACCATCATTTTCATGAAAGATATTAAAAAGATGAAGCGTATGAGACAAACTCAATTCCATTTTTTTGTAGTTTTCTTTTATAGACTAAACTAGTGATAAAACAAGAAACACAAAGATTCGATTGCAAGATCTAAAGATATACCTTCAAGCACTCACCTCCCCGGCAACGGCGCCAGAAGAGAGCTTGATGTCTACTACACAACGTTCTTCTTACAGACGTTGTTGGGCCTCCAAGTGCAGAGGTTTGTAGGACAGTAGCAAATTTCCCTCAAGTGGATGACCTAAGGTTTATCAATCCGTAGGAGGCATAGGATGAAGATGGTCTCTCTCAAACAAAATTGCAACCTAATAACAAAGAGTCTCTCGTGTCCCCAACACACGCAATACAATGGTAAATTGTATAGGTGCACTAGTTCGACGAAGAGATGGTGATACAAGTGCAATATGGATGGTAGATAAAGGTATTTGTAATCTGAAATTTTAAAAACAGCAAGGTAACAAGTGATAAAAGTGAGCGTAAACGGTATTGCAATGGTAGGAAACAAGGCCTAAGGTTCATACTTTCACTAGTGCAAGTTCTCTCAACAATAATAACATAACTGGATCATATAACTATCCCTCAACATGCAACAAAGAGTCACTCCAAAGTCACTAATAGCGGAGAACAAACGAATAGATTATGGTAGGGTACGCAACCACCTCAAAGTTATCCTTTTTTATCTATCTATTCAAGAATCCGTAGTAAAATAACATGAAGCTATTCTTTCCGTTTGATCTATCATAGAGTTCATACTAGAATAACACCTTAAGACACAAATCAACCAAAACCCTAATGTCACCTAGATACTCCATTGTCACCTCAAGTATCCGTGGGCATGATTATACAATATGTATCACACAATCTCAGATTCATCTATTCAACCAACACAAAGTACTTCAAAGAGTGCCCCAAAGTTTCTACTGGAGAGTCAAGACGAAAACGTGTGCCAACCCCTATGCATAAGTTCATAGAACCCGCAAGTTGATCACCAAAACATACATCAAGTGAATCACGTGAATATCCCATTGTCACCACAGATCAGCATGGCAAGACATACATCAAGTGTTCTCAAATCCTTAAAGACTCAATCCGATAAGACAACTTCAAAGGGAAAACTCAATCCGTTACAAGAGAGTAGAGGGGGAAAACATCATAAGATCCAACTATAATAGCAAAGGTTGCGATACATCAAGATCGTGTCGAATCAAGAACACGAGAGAGAGAGAGAGAGAGAGAGAGAGAGAGAGAAAGAGAGAGAGAGATCAAACACATAGCTACTGGTACATACCCTCAGCCCCGAGGGTGAACTACTCCCTCCTCGTCATGGAGAGCGCCGGGATGATGATGGCCACCGGTGAGGGATCCCTGAGGGAGTCCTGGATAAGGGGGTATCTGGACAGCCGGACTATATACTTTGGCTGGACTGTTGGACTATGAATATACAAGATTGAAGACTTCGTCCCGTGTCCGGATGGGACTCTCCTTGGCGTGGAAGGCAAGCTTGGTGATTCGGATGTAGATCTCCTTCTCTGTTAACCGACTCTGTGCAACCATAGCCCCCTCCGATGTCTATATAAACCGGAGGGCTTAGTCCGTAGGAAACAACAATCATACCATAGGCTATCTTCTAGGGTTTAGCCTCTCTGATCTCGTGGTAGATCAACTCTTGTAATAGTCATATCATCAAGATCAATCAAGCAGGAAGTAGGGTATTACCTCCATCGAGAGGGCCCGAACCTGGGTAAACATCGTGTCCCCAGCCTCATGTTACCATTAGCTTTAGACGCATATTTCGGGACCCCCTACCCGAGATCCGCCGGTTTTGACACCGACATTGGTGCTTTCATTGAGAGTTCCTATGTGTCGTTGCTGTAAGGCTAGATGGTTCTCCAACCTTCAACCACGTCGTCCTGGGTGAGACCTTCCTCCCCGGATAGATCTTCGTGTTCGGCGGCTTCGCACTGCGGGCCAACTCGCTTGGCCATCTGGAGCAGATCGATAGCTACGCCCCTGGCCATCAGGTCAGGTTTGGAAACCGAAACCACACTGCCAACATCCGTGGAGACTTGATCTTTGACGGATTCGAGCCCATGTCAGGAGCGCCGAACGATCACGACGTGCATGACCTAGATCTGCCAATGGACAGTATCCGGAATATCGCACCTGCTACGGCTCCAGACTTCGTTCTAGAGTAGGTCATGCCTTCCGAGGACGGGTGGATGGACCCCGCCCCAGAGGCCGCACACTCCTCGGTGTTGGAGCCAAACACAGACTCCTCTCCTAAAGGGATCTGTATCTCCGGACCCCCGGACTCATCTCCGGTCGTGTGTTCTGGACCGCGCGCATCCGTGCCCATCGAATCTAACTTGGCTCCTGTTATGGAGTTCGCCGCCGCAGATATCTTTCAGCACTCACCCTTCGGAGACGTGCTAAATTCATTAAGGTCTCTCTCTCTATCAGAAGACTCCTGGCCGAACTATGTCCGGCCCGTGTGGGATACGGAGGATGAAGAAAATCGCAACCCACCAACCACCCACTTTGTCGCCACTGTCGTTGACCTAACAGACATGCTTGACTTCGACCCCAATAACATCAACGGTATGGACGTTGATGTAGGGGACGATATGGAACCACCGCCCAAGGGGCGCTGGACAGCCACATCATCACATGACGTCTATATGGTGGACACGCCTAAAGAAGACAATGGTGACAAAACGGACACAACGGAGGATAAACCCCCCGGACAAAAGCAAAAACGACGGCGTAGGCGTCGCCTTAAGTTTATTCACAGTAAAAATAGCGATAATAACCCAAAACAGGATGACACTCCGGTTGACTCCGAAGGCAACAACGACCATAGGGACCCAGCGATGGAGCAGGATAAGCAAGGTCATGCCGAACACAGCCCGAAGCAGACGCCCGATCACAGAAATCCAGAGGGCCGAACTCATCATACTACCTCCAAAAAGGAGAACTGTCCGGTTGATGATGCGTTCATCATCCCGGAAGAACATTCGGAACAAGATAACCTCCGCAGAAAACTCCTGGCCACAACACGGAGCCTGAAGAAGCAGAAGCAAAGGCTTAAGGCCGCGCAGGATACGCTCAACCGAAGATGGAATAAGGTGCTGGAAACCGAAGGGAAATGTGGCGACGATCGCCACACAACTAGCTACCCAAAGCGCAAACTGCTACCCAAATTCGATGATGAAGCCGCAGCGCCCGTTCGGCCAAAAAACAATACGGCTACTTAGCCGAACCAACCACCTCATGGCCGCAATAGAGCAGCCACCGATACTGCACATGATCTATGAGAGCTCCTGGACAAAAAGGCCAGTGCGGCCAGATCCATCTACGGGTCCAGAGGACGTGCTCCGACACGGGATTATGGTCACCACAACGATCATACTGATCGAATACCAGTCCAGAATCAACACCGGGAGCAACAACAGCCGACAACATGCCGCGACACGACCATATACAGAGGGGCTGTGCACCCCCTGTGCTTCACTGATGAGGTGCTGGATCATGAATTTCCACAGGGATTCAAACCCGTGAATATAGAGTCATACGACGGAATGACGGACCCTGGGGTCTGGATTGAAGATCTTATCCTTCACATACACATGGCTCGTGGGGATGATCTCCACGCCATCAAATACTTCCCCCTCAAGTTAAAAGGACCAGCTCATCATTGGCTGAAAATCCTCCCCGAAAACTCAATTGGAAGTTGGGAGGAACTTGAGGCTGCTTTCAGGGCCAACTTTCAAGGAACCTATGTCCGGCCTCCGGATGCTGACGATTGAAGTCACATAATACAGCAGCCTAGAGAGTCAGCCCACAAGCTTTGGAACAGATTCCTCACTAAGAAGAATCAAATCGTCAACTGTCCGGATGCCAAAGCCTTAGCGGCCTTCAAACACAGTATCCGAGACAAGTGGCTTGCCAGACACCTCGGCCAAGAAAAGCCGAGAACGATGGCAGCCTTAACAAGCCTTATGACCAGATTTTGTGCGGGCGAGGATAGCTGGTTGGCCCATACAGGCACCAATGTCCCAGGCACATCCAAAATTCGAGATGGCATATGGAAGCCACGGCGCACTAAGCACAAACGTTGGAATAACGATAGTCCGGATAACATGGCGGTCGATGCCGGATTCAGGGGCTTTCGACCTGGTCAAGGAAAGAAGCCATTTAAGGGTAGTAAAGAGGGACCGTCCGGCCTGAATAAAGTCCTGGACAGATTGTGCCAAATCCATGGCACTTTTGACAAACCTGCAAATCATACCCACCGAGAATGTTGGGTCTTCAAGCAGGCCGGCAAGTTAAACGCCGAACACAAGGGAAGCCAAACACCAAGCAAAGACGAGGGCAAACCTCGCCAGCCGAACACCGGGGGCCAGAAAAAATTCCCACCGGAAGTCAAAACGGTAAACATGGTACACATAACTCACACAGAGTTCGTAGCCCCCCAATTCAATCCCTGGGCGACTTGCCCGATCACTTTTGATCATAGGGACTACCCGGCCAGTATCCGACACGGAGGATCGGCTGCCTTGGTGGTTGACCCAATAATTGATGGATACCATCTTACTCGTGACCTAATGGAGGGCGGCAGTAGTCTTAATCTAATATATCAAGACACCATCCGCAAGATGGGGGTAGACCCATCCGGAATAAGTCAAAATAACTCCACCTTCAATGGATTGATTCCAGGCGTCGTGGCCCACTGCGAGGGCTCCCTCGTATTATAAGTGACATTCGGTTCTCCCGACAACTTCAGAAGCGAGAACTTACTCTTCAACATCGGTCCCTTCAGCAGCGATTATCATGCAGTGCTTGGAAGAACGGCCTTCACTTGCTTTAACACAATACCGAACTATGCCTGCCTTAAACTCAAGATGCCCGGTCCACGCGGCGTCTTAACGGTTAGCGGAAACACAGAGCAGTATGCGGCAACTCCCGCTGTCGGACTCTAGGCGGCCTCTCCCACCGGAACGCATGACCGGTCGTCAAGACCACGGACACGGTTAGACGAGTCCAGTACACCATTTTTCACAATGTCTCAGATAAACCTAAGCTAGGTGCTGTACATGTGCCCCCATAAATAATACGAGGGGCTGCAAACATGTAACAAAGCCCACAATTCGGCTTGCCTCATTAATAGGCACATATCTCGAACATCCATCGAGCATAACTAACTTTTCGCACGCTTACTCTTTTTCTTCATGAGTTTTTGTTCCTACAGACACTACCAGTGCGACACCCTTCCTGGATACGGCACAACAGAGACAAAGGCGCAGACGTGCAGTAGGGCCCTGTCCACAGGTTTCTCTTTAATTAAGCCTCTGCGAAAACCTTCTTTACTGTCTTTTGTTGCTCGACATCCCATGGGTATTTCATAGGGATACTGGCGTTATAGGATTTTTGCCATGACAGATCAATGCACGTACCTGGAATTACAGGGTCAAGGGCGTTATTCAGCCCAATATATGTTATAAAGTCCGAATACCTTCGGGAATGTTCGGCGTCACGAGTTTGGCCTTATATGCATCAGCTCCGAATCATGTCTTTGGTCAAATGTTGGGTTAGCCCGGCTCCTGGGTTTGCTGCCTTACATTCCATTCTATCGGCTAAGGCGGCCAAAGGAGAACTACTGCGATTGTGCCCTGGTTATTCCGGATGAGCACCTCAGTAGAGAAAGCCAAAAACTGACTATCATGATACAATGAGAGACTGGTCAACCACTCGAGGACTCATCGGAATCTATAGGATTCCTCCGCATTAACAAAGGACCGGTCTCCCGGTCAAGTACACGCACTGTATCCGGACGCTCGCGGAAGTACCAGAGGCTACATAGTAGCCCCACCTTTCAAACTCCTATGGCTAAGTGAAAAGTGTTACAGCTATATAGTCCGGTTGCCTGGTTCGATTTGCAATCACCTCCTTAACGGACCAAGACGTTGGATCAAGTGTGTTCACGCATATTTACTTGAACACACCTGCATTATGTGCGTGGGGGCTAAAGCCGACGACTGCTAACTTTCACGTTATATGCATATACAAACAGCCGCACATGAGACATTATAATACTTTCAGGCAAAAGTATAAAAAATAGCCTCTATAATTAAACACATAATTGTTTACAATTAATAGAATCGTCACTCAAACATGACATTCTTTGAGCACTGAGCCTCTATTCTACGGGCACCTTCTATGACCTGCTCAAAATAGTGCTCGGCTGGGTCTTGGCTTCCTGCCAGACCCTGGGTTGCAATGCTGGTGGCCTCCATGTCCGCCCAGTATGTCTTCACACGGGCAAGGGCCATCCACGCACCCTCTATGCATGCCAACCTCTTCTCGGCATCTATTCGCGCTCTGGCGCCAAATAATTGTTGCACCAAACCAAAGTAACTGTCCGGCTTCAGCCCCTTCGGCCACAGATGGTCTATTATAGACCTCATCGCAAGGCCGAACAGCCTATGGAGCTCGGCTATAGAGGCCATCTTCTCACTCAATGGTAAGGAGCGCGCTGGGGCATTAAATTGCGACCAGAACAACCTTTCTATTTTGTTATCTTCATGGTCCTTGAACAACTTGGTCGCATCAGCCGCACTCTTCGCCAAGTCCGCATACTCATCTGCAGCACTCCACAGCTTATCCAACGGAGCATATTTTGGATCTAAAAACTTCATCCGCAACAAATAAGGATTTCCAGCCGCGATTTCTCCAGCTTGTCGAAGTTCCTCCTGCCCGTCTCCTTAGCCGAATCCAACGCCTTCTTCAGGTCAGCCGCCTTTACTTGATTCTCCTTCTTGAGAAGCTCATACCGGCCGGCGGCGTCCGTCAGCTCCACAACCATCTCGTCTATTTTTTCTTCGCTTCGGAGATGAGCGGCCTGTTCGGCTTTCAAGTGTTCGGCCGCCTTTAGAGCAGCCGCATTGCTGACCCGGGCTTGTTCCTTGGCTAGAGCAAGCTCCGCCCTCAGGGCCTCAATGGCAGCAGCTCCACCTGTAGCCACGTCGCATCATATTACTATTACAAACTCCTTACAATCTCTTAAAGCAAATAACGAAACCGAGCACATACTTTGTGACTCGTCAATCCGCTTATTTATAAGCGTGACGTCAGTATCCACCACATCAATTTGTCGCCTTAGTTCGGCCAGCTCAGCATTCCGGTCTATCGCCGGACCCTTAGCAACCTGCACATCAACACAAGTGCGACGATTACTTGGGATTGTGATCCACTGTTCGCCACCATCGGCTGGCAACCAAAGTCTCAGGGGCTACTATCTATACGGAGCACATCTATCGCATGCAGTGCAACCAAAAATGGCGTATTCCACTGCTTACCTCAAAACCTTTGAGCAAGCTCCTAAAAGCTTCATTTAACCCGCTTGTGGCGGAGGAAATTTTCTCCAACACCGTACCCATTAGTGTACGTTGATCCTCTGAGAGAGTAGCTGACTCTAGGAGGCTCGTCAGTATGTTCGGCCGGGCACCGGACTCTTCCGGACCCTTTTCATTGTCCGCCACAGGAGCAGAACACGCTGGGCTCGGGGTGGCTGAAGGGTTAGCTCTCGGCCCCATTGGATCTGGACTCCTCTGTGACGATACCTCAGGGTCGCCCGCCTCATGGGGCGGAGAGGTAGGTGGGGTTTCACTCTCCATCATCTCCGGAAGAAGATCCCCCGAGGACGAACCCTGTTGAGATGAACTGCTAGCCGGACTGCAAAAAATAGGTCCCGGTTATTACTCTCGGAGGAAAAAGCAATAAGCTTCTAGTTTATTAAACTTACAGCTCGATGGAGGGCTGGCCCGTTAGCGGGCACGATGCGGTAAGAATGCCCTTCGGGGCAGGGATCTTTGGTGAAGTTTTCTTCCCTTGTTTGGGCGCCCCCGTTTCCAAGTCTTCGGAAGCGGTCCTCTTCTTCCCGCGGGGGGAGGAAACCTCAGATTCGCCTCCCCAGTTCTCCTCCTCCATGGAGACATTAATTCCCTCGGTTCGGATGCACAATGTGTGAGGCCCACTCTTGGCCTCCCCACTCTTCCCTTCATCCTTCTCCGGTGGCACTTGACTTAGCGTCCGTTTAAGAATCCTGGCCATTGCCGGACCGGGCGAGCCTTCGGGGAGCGGGGCCAGACACCTGATCCTCTCCGCCTTACTAAGCCAATCCTGGTTGCAGACAGTATTCAGAACAATGCTATGAATATGAGCAAAGTGTTCGGTTATAGGGTTACTTACTTGGGTATCTAGGCGATTGCAGCTCAGGCCCGCATCCTCGGTGGTGTCCGGACACTTTATACGTGGTCCGCAGAACAACTTATACATCCCTTCGGGTGTCATGCCGAAGAAGTGCTGAATGGTTCGCGGGCCTTCTGGATTGAACTCCCACATCCGGAGAGGCTGATGTTTGCACGGCAGGGCCCGCCGAACTAGCATTACCTGGATTATTTTGACAAGACTAATGTCCCTCTCGAGGAGCTCTCGAATGCGTCTTTGTAGCATTGGTACATCATTCACAGACCCCTAGTTCAGTCCCATGTTGGCCCACGATGCTAGTTGAGGTGGAGGGCCCGAGCGGAAGGCGGGCGTGGCCGCCCACTTTGAGCCTCGAGGAGGTGTGACATAGAACCACCTCTGTTGCCATAAATTAGATACCCCCGGGAAGGAGCCTTCGGGCCACGGGGCATCGGCGTTCCTGCTTATTATGGTGCCTCTGCACTCTGCGTGTCGCCCCTCAATCATCTTCGGCTTCACATTGAAAGTCTTGAGCCATAAGACGAAGTGGGGGGTAATGTGGAGGAAGGCTTCACACATGACGATAAACGACGAGGTGTGGAGGATGGAATCCGGAGCTAGATAGTGGAAATCTAGCCCGTAGTAGAAAATGAGCCCCCTCACGAAGGGGTCAAGAGTAAGACCCAAGCCCCGGAGGAAGTGGGAGACAAATACGACGCTCTCATTGGGCTCGGGTGTGGGGATAACCTGTTCGGGAGCAGGAAGCCTGTGCTTGACATCGGCGGTCAAATACCCGGCCTCCCTGAGCTTCGCAATATCCTCCTCTGTGACAGAGGAAGCCATCCACTGGCCTTGATGGTCGGATCCGGACATGATCGAAGATCCGGGGTGCTTAGGCTCGAGCTTTGGGTGTTGGAACTCAGGGTGCGAGAGGCGCGAGCGTGGAGATAGAGGGGTAGGCCTCAACTCCTTTATAAAGGGGGAGAATATCAAGCGTCCCCAGATAACCGTTTGGGACTTGCCTAAAAACATGGAGTCATGCCAACAGGCACGGTTGGGTTACCCATACCAGTATTGATGAGGATCCCGTAGTAAGGGGGACACGATCTCTGCTTTCACAAGACGTGCCAAGAAAACTGCCTTGTGATGTGTGCGGTAGCAGGTTGTAAAAACGGTTTGAATAAAAACCGGACCGTGGCGTGATGTCACTTTTCGAAGAGTTGTCAGCAGATTAGATTCGTGGATTATTATTCTCTCTACGATGGTATATGGAATTTATCTTGCAGAGTCGGACACGGTCCTTGTTTTCGGAATTTACCTTGGAGTATTCAGAGATGGAACCCGCCTCGCAATGCCGAAGACAATCTACACGCCGGACTCATCGTCATTGTAGCCTGGTTTAGGGGCTACTGAGGGAGTCCTGGATAAGGGGGTATCCGGACAGCCGGACTATATACTTTGGCCAGATTGTTGGACTATGAAGATACAAGATTGAAGACTTCGTCCCATGTCCGGATGGGACTCTCCTTGGCTTGGAAGGCAAGCTTGGCGATTCAGATGTAGATCTCCTTCTCTGTGAACCGTCTCTGTGTAACCCTAGCCCCCTCCGATGTCTATATAAACCGGAGGGTTTAGTCCGTAGGAAACAACAATCATACCATAGGCTAGCTTCTAGGGTTTAGCCTCTCTGATCTCGTGGTAGATCAACTCTTGTAATATTCATATCATCAAGGTCAATCAAGCAGGAAGTAGGGTATTACCTCCATCGAGAGGGCCCAAACCTGGGTAAACATCGTGTCCCCAGCCTTCTGTTACCATTAGCCTTAGAAGCACAATTCGGGACCCCCTACCTGATATCCGCTGGTTTTGACATCGACAATCCCCCCTCCGACAGGGAGCCGGAACAGGGTCCCGATTGGTTTTTGGTGGCTACAGAGGCTTGTAGCGGCGGTACTCCCGATCTATTCTTGTCCTCAAAGGTTTTAGGGTATATGGACATATATAGGCGAAAGAAATCGGTCAGGGGAGCATCGAGGGGCCCACGAGGGTGGGGGCGCACCCAGAGGGGGGGGGGGGTGGCGCCTCCCTGCCTCGTGGCCACCTCGAAGCTTCCCTTGCTTCAACTCCAAGTCTCCTGGATATCTTCCGTTCCAAAAATAACTCTCTCGAAGGTTTCATTCCGTTTGGACTCCGTTTGATATTTTTTTCTACGAAACACTAAAATAGGCAAAAAACAGCAATATGGGCTGGGCCTCCGGTTAATAGGTTAGTCCCAAAAATAATATAAAAGTGTATAATAAAGCCCATTAAACAACTAAAACAGATAATATAATAGCATGAATACTTCATAACTTATAGATACGTTGGAGACGTATCAATGCTATCAGCGTGGTCACATATTTATGGAATTCCATCTATATGGAAATCACGATGACTTGTCGTTGAGCCCATCAACAACATTTTATCACCTCCATGATTTGTGTCGAACATCCAGCTGGTCTTGGAAACTTTTAAAAACAATGCCTTCATGTTCCATTCATGAGGTATATGTTCGGACGAGAGAAGTGACTTCCTCTAATTCATGTGCATTCGGTGCAAGTTGCCGCCGCGAATTCGAGAAAGTTTATTTTTGCTTCCTCTGGAATCATCCCAAGTCAGTCATGCATGTGCGAAGTATTCTATGGTCTAATAGACTGATCATCTTCATTCCATATGTATTCCTAGCCCACCAAGTCACTGATTGATTTGTTCAAGGAGAAGAAGTTCCTTCATAAGAGCTAATCATATGACTTATGCAAGGACTTCATTATCCGCAATGATGGTTCCCCCACCTGAACTCGGTAGTGTTTTATTGTAAGACTACCCTGTGGTCATGCTTGTTTGGGACAGTGTGTTCACATGTTTGTAGTAGAACTATCTCATGTTTTGGAGCTTGCTATCATAGTTCATTCCCCGAGAATCTCGCAACGCCATCTAGTCGATTTGTGTTTCAAACTTTCATTTTTCTTTCTAGACTTGATGAGTTTGGAAATCCTGACACCAACCAGATCTGAATCTCAGGAAGATATGATGGTTGGAACATTTCCCAGGAACTATAATATTGGTCTTTCTGTAACCGATAAAGTGGATGTCATGGCCAACACACCCAGCCGGAAGTCCTATTATTGTGGTATCTTGATTGAGGAAGTTGGCCACCTCCCCATAAGGATTTCATAGGATTTACTCCAGTAGTTGTTCCATATGGATTCTCGTGCTCCTGAAGTATGACCTTTACTTGATGTTCTAGATACCAAACCATATCTATAAATGGGTTACACTAGAACATCAAGGAGAACATTAGAAGCGAAGTGCAAAATGCCTCTCGGTCGACCATCCATACTTCATTCCCTTGGTCTCGCTAAGGTGAAATCTGAGTAAGTGTTGTCTTCCTTTGCATCTGCATTGTCCATCACTATTCATCATGGTAGTAAGATGTGTTTCCAGGATCCTCAGCACGGTTGTTAGTAAGACATTGATGAATATGGAAATGCTCAAGTTCTTGAGAGCACGCTCAGTCACTAGGTTATATCCTTGGTATCAACTGGAATGTGCCTTCCATTTGCCGAGTTGTTCCATAATCATAGTTTTCTTTCCAAAATAAGTATGGCATTCCTTTGAATTCCTTCAAATGATCAATTGTGAGTTGCCTCAGGCTGGTATGAAGAGTTTCGTTGATCTATGTATCAAAATTAATTATTTTTGCCACTTAAGGGAATATATCTACGGGCCACCTTCCCTAAGGTGCCCCGTTACGGAATCATGGCATAAAACTTCTTGCTATTCTGAAACCCTCGTCAAATTGTTTCTTTCGTCCTTCCCGATATGTGTTTTGTGTCTCAACTCGAGAGATGTTACCATGTCTCCTTCCGTGAGTTGATCCTATGATCATTAAGATGATCCATCCCTGTAGAGTTATCTCGCTCTTTTGTCATCGTGTTGGATGGAATTCTCAAGCAAGACGTCGAGACAAAGATGATGATTGAAACAACATTCTTATGAAGTGCAACCTGGATCATGAAGATTGTGTTAGCTTTGTGTCCCCTCTATCTTCTTACCTCACGTCTTGAATCTCGGGACGAGATTTTTGTTTAGTGGGGGGTGAGTTGTCACGGCCTAGAATTTGCTTGGAATTAGTTACTTGGGTGAGCATGTTGCATCATGTTTAAAATTCCTTTAAAGTTGAAATGGGGATTGATGAACAAACCCTAGCATTAGAAAGAATTCAAATAGGATCAAATAAAATCATTTTCAATAAACCAAAAATGCCTTTGAAAATGTTCATGAATTCTGATAAAGGCGAAAATCTTTGCCAAAAATGATGAACATATTTTTAGGTAATTTATAGATTTTTGAAATAATCCAATACATATTTGAATTTGAGTAATTTAAATGCCATATATGTTTTAAATGCTCCAATTATTCTGGAATCATTTGTGAGCTTTTGGAATAACCAAATAGTGTCCACAATTTGTCTCAGAAGTTTTAAAAATGAATTAGTATTTTTACTAATTCAAAACAGAATAAAAGAAATAGAAAAACTGAAGAAAAAGAAAAGAGAGAGTGAGAAAGGAAAGCTAACCCGGTAGCCGACCACTGTAGCATCCCAGCCGGCCCATCTGGCCATGCCAGTCGTCCCCTTCCTTGGGACAGAAGGACGCCGAGTGTTTGGGAACGTAGTATTTCAAAAGAATTCCTACGATCACGCAAGATCTATCTATGTGATGCATAGAAACGAGAGGGGAAAGTGTGTCCACGTATCCTCGTAGACCAAAAGCGGAAGTGTTTAGTAATGCGGTTGATGTAGTCGAACGTCTTCGTGATCCAACCGATCCAAGTACCGAACGTATGACACCTCTGCGTTCAGCACATGTTCAGCTCGATGACGTCCCTCGTGCTCTTGATCCAGTTGAGGACGAGGGTGAGTTCCGTCAGCATGACGGCGTGGCAACGGTGATGATGATGTTACAGGTGCAGGGCTTCGCCAAACACTATGATGGTATGATCAAGGTGTGTAATTGTGGAGGGGAGCACCGCACACGGTTAAGAGAAACTTGTGTGTTCTAGGGTGCCCCCTACCCCCGTATATAAATGACGAAGGGGGAGGCCGGCCGGCCCCTGTAGGGCACGCCGGGAGAGGGGAGTCCTACTAGGACTCCAAGTCCTAGTAGGAGTCCACCTCCCGGTAGAAGGGGAAAGGAAGGGAGAGGGGGCCGTGCCCCCACCCCTTGTCCAATTCGGACTGGGCTTAGGGGGGGGGGCGTGCCACCTCCTGGCCGCTGCGTCTCTTCCCACTAAGGCCCACTAAGGCCCAACAACTCGCCGAGGGGTTCCGGTAACCTCCCGGTACAACGAAACATACCCAAACTTCACCGGAACCATTCTGATGTCCAAATATAGCCTTCCAATATATCAATATTTATGTATCAACCATTCTGAGACTCCTCGTCACGTACGTGCTCTCATCTGGGACTTCAAACAACCTTCGGTCATCAAAACACATAACTCATAATACATATCATCATCGAAAGTTAAGCGTGCGGATCCTATGGGTTCGAGAACTATGTAGACATGACCGAGACACATCTCTGATCAATAACCAATAGAGGAACCTGGATGCTCATATTGGCTCCTACATATTCTACGAAGATCTTTATTGGTCAAACTGCATAACAACATACGTTGTTCCCTTTGTCATCGGTTTGTTACTTGCCCGAGATTCGTTCGTCGGTATATTCATACCTAGTTCAATCTCGTTACCGGCAAGTCTCTGTACTTGTTATGTAATGCTTCATCCCCCAACTAAATCATTAGTCACATTGCTTTCAAGGCTTATAGTGATGAGTGATACGTCTCCAACGTATCTAGAATTTATGAAGTATTCATGCTAATATATTATCATTCTTGAATATTTTACAATCATTTTATTGCAACTTTATATCATTTTTTGGGACTAACCTATTGACCTAGTGCCCAGTGCCAGTTGCTGTTTTTTGCTTGTTTTTTACATCGCAGGAAATCAATATCAAACGGAGTCCAAACACATGGACAATTTATGATGATGTTTTATGGACCAGAAGGAACCCAATGTGCCAGAGCTGTACATGAGGGATGCACCGAGGGGGGCACAACCCACCAGGGTGTGCCAGGCCCCCCATGCACGCCCAGGTGGGTTGTGCCCACCTCGATGGCCTCCTGCAACCCCTCTTTACCATATATATTCACAATTATTCTGAAACCCATCGGAGTTAACCTAGATTACAAGTTCCGCCACCGCAAGGCCTCTGTATCCATGAGATCCAATCTATACCCCGTTCCGGCATCCTACCAGAGGGGGGAATCATCTCCGGCGGCCATCTTCATCATCCCGGCGGCCACCATGATGAGGAGGGAGTAGTCCACCATCGGGGTCGAGGGTTTGTACCAGTAGCTATGTGTTTGATCTCTCTCTCGTGATCTATATCATGGGCTTTGTTAATATAGTTGGATCATATGATGTTTCTCCCCTCTATACTCTTGTTATGATGAATTGAATCTTTACCCCTCAAAGTTTTGTCTTATTAGATTGAATATTCAGAGATGAGAACACATGATATATGTCTTGCAATATGAATACTTGAAGTGACAATGAGGTATCTTATTGATTCACTTGATACGTGTTATGGCATTCAACTCGCGGATTCCCATGGTGATATTGGGGTAATCTATGCATAGGGGTTGATGCACGTTTTTCTCCAACAGAAACTTTGGGGTCTCTTTATAGTTCTCTGTGCTGATGGAGTATTATGAATATGAATTTGCTTTGGTGTTATTCTAGTACGAACTCTAGGATAGGTCGATCGGAAAAAAATAGCTTTGTGTTATTTTAGTACGAACTCTTGAATAGATCAAACGGAAAGAATAGCTTTGAGGTGGTTTCGTGACCTACAAACAATTCCTATCTTTTGTCCTCCGCTAATAGGAACTCGGGAGTGATTCTTTACTGCAATTTGAGGGATAATCATATGATCCAACTATGTTAGCATTGTTGAGAGGTTGCACTAGCGAAAGTACGGACCTTAGGCCTCATTTTTAATTATTGCAACACCATTTTTGTGCCCGTTTACTATTGGTTACCTTGCTGTTTTTATAATTTCAGATTACAAAAACCAACATCTACTATCCATACTACACTTATTTTACCATGCCTTCGCCGAACTAGTGCACCTATACAACTTACCATTGTATTGGGTGTGTTGGGGACTGAGGGAGTCCTGGATTAGGGGGTCCTCGGACAGCCGGACTATATACTTTGGCCGGACTGTTGGACTATGAAGATACAAGATTGAAACTTCTTCCCGTGTCTGGGTGGGACTTCCTTTGCATGGAAGGCAAGCTTGGTGATTCGGATGTATAGATCTCCTTCTCTGTAATCGACTCTGTGTAACCCTAGCCCCCTCCGGTGTCTATATAAACCGGAGGGTTTAGTCCGTAGGACAAGAACAATCATAATCATAGGCTAGCTTCTAGGGTTTAGCCTCTACGATCTCGTGGTAGATCAACTCTTGTAATACTCATATCATCAAGATCAATCAAGCAGGAAGTAGGGTATTACCTCCATCAAGAGGGCCCGAACCTGGGTAAACATCGTGTCCCCCGCCTCCTGTTACCATTAGCCTTAGACGCACAGTTCGGGACCCCCTACCCGAGAGCCGCCAGTTTTGACACCGACATTGGTGCTTTCATTGAGAGTTCCACTGTGTCGTCGCGATAAGGCTTGATGGCTCCTTCAATCATCAGTGATGATGCGGTCCAGGGTGAGGTTTTCCTCCCCGGACAGATCTTCATATTCGGCGGCTTCGTACTGCGGGCCAACTCGCTTGGCCGTCTGGAGCAGATCGATAGCTACGCCCTTGGCCATCAGGTCAGGTTGGGAAACTTGAACTACAGAGCCGACATCCGCGGAGACTTGATCTTCAACGGATTCGAGCCCATGTCAGGAGCGCCGAACATTCATGACGGGCATGACTTAGATCTGCCATCGGACGGTGTTCGGGATATCGCACCCGCGGCTGCCCCGGCCTTCGATCTAGAGCAGATCACGCCATCTGAGGATGGGTGGATGGACCCCGTCATGGAGGCCGCACATTCATCGGCGCTGGAGCCGAACACAGACTTCACCTCCAAAGAGATCTGTGTCATCGGACCCTCGGACTCATCTCCGGCTATAGGTTCCGAACTGCGTGCGCTCGTGCCTATCGAATCTGATTGGGCACCGATCATGGAGTTTACCTCCACGGATATCTTTCAGCACTCGCCCCTAGGCGACATGCTAAATTCATTGAGGTCTCTCTCTCTCTCTATCAGGAGACTCTTGGCTGAACTATGTCCGTCTCGAGTGGGAAGCGGACGATGAAGAAATTCGTTCCCCACCCACCACCCACTTAATAGCCGCTGTAGATGACTTAACCGATGTGCTCGACTTCGACTCCGAAGACATCGATGGTATGGACGACGATGCAGGAGAAGAGCAGGAACCACCGGCCACAGGGCGCTGGACAGCCACCTCATCATTTGATATATATATGGTGGACACCCCCACAGAAAACAATGGCGATGAGGCAACGGAGGATAATCCCTGGGGGAAGCAATCAAAGCACTGGCATCACCGGCGCCGCTCTAACCCCTGTCATAGCAAAAATAGTGATACCGGCACAAGAGATGATGATGCCGAAAACGAAAACAACCCTCTCCAGCAAATCACTGAGCAAGCCGGAGGGGAGGATGGGCAAGCTAGCCCGGATGAACATGCAACATATGGAGACTTGGAGGACGACAATTATATGCCTCTCTCCGAAGACGAGGCGAGCCTCGACGACAAAGAATTTATCGTGCCTGAGGATCCTGTCGAGCAGGAGCACTTCAAGCGCCGGCTTATAGCCACTTCAAAAAGCCTGAAGAAAAAACAGCAGCAGCTTCAAGCTGATCAAGATTTGCTAACACATAGATGGACTGAGGTCCTGGCAGCCAAGGAATACAGACTCGAGCGCCCAACCAAAAGTTACCCGAAGCGCAGGTTGCTACCTCAATTCGAAGAGGAGGCACTAGAGCCTGCACTACCAGCACAGGACGAGGCTGAACGGCCACCTCGTGGCCAAGACAAAGCGACGTATCAGCCCGAACATCCGCCCGCACCCCGCCGCCAATCAAACAAAAACACTAAGGCCCGGTGTCGGTGTCATAACCAGCGGATCTCGGGTAGGGGGTCCCGAACTGTGCGTCTAAGGCTAATGGTAACAGGAGGCGGGGGACACGATGTTTACCCAGGTTCGGGCCCTCTCGATGGAGGTAATACCCTACTTCCTGCTTGATTGATCTTGATGATATGAGTATTACAAGAGTTGATCTACCACGAGATCGTAGAGGCTAAACCCTAGAAGCTAGCCTATGATTATGATTGTTCTTGTCCTACGGACTAAACCCTCCGGTTTATATAGACACCGGAGGGGGCTAGGGTTACACAATGTCGATTACAGAGAAGGAGATCTATACATCCGAATCACCAAGCTTGCCTTCCATGCAAAGGAGAGTCCCACCCGGACACGGGACGTAGTTTCAATCTTGTATCTTCATAGTCCAACAGTCCGGCCAAAGTATATAGTCCGGCTGTCCGAGGACCCCCTAATCCAGGAATCCCTTAGTAGCCCCTGAACCAGGCTTCAAAGATGATGAGTCCGGCGCATAGATTGTCTTCGGCATTGCGAGGCGGGTTCCATCTCCAAATACTCCAAGGTAAATTCCGAACACAAGGACCGTGTCCGGCTCTACAAGATAAATTCCAAATACCACCGTAGAGAGAATAATAATCCACGAATCTAATCTGCTGACAACTCTTCGAAAAGTGACATCACGCCATGGTCCGGTTTTTATTCGAACCGTTTTCACAACCTGCTACCGCACACATCACGAGGCGGTTTTGTTGGCACATCTTGTCAAAGCAGAGATCGTGTCCCCCTTACTACGGGATCCTCATCAATACGGGTGTGGGTAATCCAACCATGCATGTTGATACATATCCAACGTATCTATAATTTATGAAGCATTCATGCTATTTTATTATCTGTTTTGAATGATTATGGGCTTTATTATACACTTTTATATTACTTTTGGGACTAACCTATTAACCGGAGGCCCAGCCCATATTGCTGTTTTATTGCATGTTTCAGTATTTCGAAGAAAACAAATATCAAACGGAGTCTAAACGGAATGAAACCTTCGGCAACGTGATTTTTTGGAAGAATATCACCCAGGAGACTTGGAGTTCACGTCTAAAGACCCTCGAGGAGGCTAGGAGATAGGAGGGCGCCCCCTATCTCGTGGGCCCCTCAAGCACCTCCCAACCGACTTCTTTCGCCTATGTAAGCCTACGTGCCCTAAAAACATCGAATATCAAGATAGATCACTAGTTCCACCGCTGCAAGCCTCTGTAGCCACCAGAAACCTCTCGGGAGCACTTCCCGGCACCCTGCCGGAGCGGGGATCCTTCACCGGTGGCCATCTTCATCATCCCGGTGCTCTCCATGACGAGGAGGGAGTAGTTCACCCTCGAGGCTGAGGGTATGTACCCGTAGCTATGTGTTTGATCTCTCTCTCTCTCTCTCTCTCTCTCTCTCTCGTGTTATCTCTCATGTTCCCTCTATGGCACAATCTTGATGTATCCTGAGCTTTGCCATTGTAGTTGGATCTTATGATGTTTCTCCCCCTCTAGTCTCTTGTGATGAATTGAGTTTTCCCTTTGAAGTTATCTTATCGGATTGAGTCTTTTATGAGAACACTTGTTGTATGTCTTCCCGTGCTTATCTGTGGTGACAATGGGATATCATGTGCCACTTGATGTATGTTTTGGTGACCAACTTGCGGGTTCCGCCCATGAACCTATGCATAGGGGTTGGCACACGTTCTTGACTCTCCGGTAGAAACTTTGGGGCACTCTTTGAAGTACTTTGTGTTGGTTGAATAGATGAATCTGAGATTGTGTGATGCATATCGCATAATCATGCCCACGGATACTTGAGGTGACAATGGAGCATCTACGTGACATTAAGGTTTTGGTTGATTTGTGTCTTAAGGTGTTATTCTAGTACAAACTCTTGAATAGATTGATCTGAAAGAATAACTTTGACGTGGTTTCATGCCCTACCATAATCTCTTTGTTTGTTCTCCGCTATTAGTGGCTTTGGAGTGACTCTTTGTTGCATGTTGAGGGATTGTTATATGATCTATCTATGTTATTATTGTTGAGAGAACTTGCACTAGTGAAAGTATGAACCCTAGGCCTTGTTTCCTACCATTGCAATACCGTTTACGCTCACTCTCATCATTAGTTACCTTGCTGTTTTTATAATTTCAGATTACAAATACCTTTATCTACCATCCATATTGCACTTGTATCACCATCTCTTCACCTAACTAGTGCACCTATACAATCAACCATTGTATTGGGTGTGTTGGTGACACAAGAGACTCTTTGTTATTTGGTTGCAGGGTTGTTTGAGAGAGACCATCTTCATCCTACGCCTCCTACGGATTGATAAACCTTACGTCATCCACTTGAGGGAAATTTTCTACTGTCCTACAAACCTGTGCACTTGCAGGCCCAACAACGTCTACAAGAAGAAGGTTGTGTAGTAGACATCAAACTCTTTTCTGGCGCCGTTGCCTGGGAGGCAAGGTAAACGACACTCACACCCCATCAACTAAGCTCTTTTCTGGCGCCGTTGCCGGGGAGGAGAGTGCTTGAAGGTATATCTTTAGATCTTGCAATCGAATCTTTTTGTTTCTTATTTTATCACTAGTTTAGTTTACAAAAAGGAAACTACAAAAAAATGGAATTGAGTTTGTCTCATACGCTTCATCTTTTTAATATCTTTCGTGAGAATGATGGTAAGGAAAATTGTGCTCAAGGGCTAGAAGAAGAAATCTATAAAATGTTTTGCACTAAATCTTTGAATGATGAGCATGATTGCAATGTTATTAGTACAAATTCTTTGAATATCCATGATGCTAATGATATGCAAAGCCACAAGCTTGGGGATGCTATGTTTGATGAATATGATATTTTTTGTCCCCCAAGTTTTGATGAGAATATTTATTATGATGAAAGCATGACTCCTATTTATGATGATTATATTGATGAAAGTGGGTTTGGAAGAGTGTCAACTTTAGGAAGTAGTGATCCCACTATTTTGGAGGATGTTGAATCTTATTGTGATGAACATGAAAGTGGATTTGGAAGAGTGTCAACTTTATTTAGTGATGATTCCACTATTTCGGAAGAGGTTCCAATTGATTATGAGAACAAAGTTGCTATCTATGATGATTATTGTGATGACTTGTATGCTATTAAGAATAATGATAACCATGAAACTTGTCATCATGATTTTAGTTTTCAATTGGATTATGCCTCACATGATAGGTATTTTGTTGAGCTTGCTCCCACTATTATTCGTGAGAATAAATTTGCTTATGTGGAGAGTAATAAAATTTCTATGCTTGTAGATCATGAAAGGAATACTTTAGGTGCTGGTTATATTGTTGAATTCATTCATGATGCTACTAAAAATTATTATGAGGGAGGAACATATGCTTGTAGGAATTGCAATAATTCCAAGTTTCCTCCTCGGAAAGAGAGGATGATCTTCGCAAGGACCACCCGCACCTATTTTTTGACCAACCCGAATCTCGAGGGCGAGATTCATCTTAAGGGGGATAGGTTTGTAACATCCCAAATTTTTAATTTGGAATGTTATACATAGGTCATTCATGCATATCATATTTTATTTCTTTTCCGCTTTGCAATCCTCGAAATCCTAAGCAACTCAAGGACCCTCGGAGAGAGTTGGGGATTTTCCGGTCTCATATTTGGATTTTCGTATGAAATAATGAAACGAGGATTTTGATTTTAATTATTTCTTTCTCCGAAAAATATTTCGTACCAAAAATAAATGAGAGGAGATAATATGACTTCTCCAAAATAATTGAAATATTGGAGGAAAAATGTTAAAATCATTTATTTGACCTTAGTTGATTTTATTCGGATTTTATTTGCATTAGAAAAATTTGCACATTTTCCAAAAATTGCATTTTAGGGCCAAGAAAAATGTTCATCTCGTTCTAAATATTTTATTTAAACGGTGAAAATTTGTTTTGGCATTTTAGGGTTTTATTTTATTTTCTAGGATTTTATTTCTGCCGCGTAATTGTTTAAAAAAAACTTTAAGCGCCCGACTGGGCCGAGGCCCAGCCGAGCCAGGCCGGCCCAACCCCGCGCAGCCGCCTTCCTCCCGCGCGTTGCCGTAGTCGGAGTCCGGCTCGGACTCCGCTGCCGCCTGCCTCCTCCCCCAAGGCACCGACCCCCCTCCTATAAATACCACCGCCCCCCTAGCCACCACCACCAGCCACCGCCCGGAGCCGAAGCCCGAGCCATCGCCGCCGCCCGTCGCCGCAGCCGAGCCGCCGCCGCCGCCGCTTTCTGCAGCCGCCGCCGCCGCTTTCCACCGCCGCCGGAGCCCCGACGCCCCATGCCACCGCCCACCGGAGCCCTGCCTCGCCGGACCCCCCCCCTCGCCGGAGGTATCCACCGGAATCCGAGACCACTGGTTTTTTTTTAAAACCGTTCGGTTTATTTTTTTGAAACCCTAGTTGCGTTTTTTACAGATCGGTTTATTTCTCCGGTTTATTTATTTAGCGAGCGTTCACTCGTCCATTCGTTTTAACGAACGTGTTCTTTGTTTAGTTTCAGTTAACAAACGTTCGTTCGTTAATCTGTTCATCACTTTTTCTTTTGTTAGATTTGTTCCGCGACTTTTCTGATCGCGATTTCTGATCCAATCTTAGTTTCTGTTTATCTTTTCGCTCGTTAGTCGGAATCAGGTGATTCAAAAGCCTGGAGTTTCGTCTCGAGACCCTCTTTCTGCTTAACCAACTTAAACTAAGTTTCGGTACTGTAAAAATTTGACCTTAGTCCAGATTAGTAAACGGATTTTGTTTCTTTCGCCGTTTGAGTTGCGTTGCTCCGGTTGATTCGATTCTTTTTGCTAACCAGAGTTCTTAAGTTGAACTTGCTGGTTCTTTGCTTTCAGTTGAAGTTTTGCTCGTGCATCTTTGCTAGTTGCTTATGTATGTTATTGTTTGTTTGCGATAGAATTCCCGGAGTGCGAAGCCTGTTACTACGAGTCACTAGGTTTCGCGGATCGTCAGCAAGGCAAGTAACACCTTGATCATACTCTTTTCATACCCAGTTTTCATTGCATTAGTTCAATCCTCAAACATTGCATGACTAGGATGTCTTTAACATGTGGGTTTTGGGAAGTAGCTGATGAGGTAGAACCTATTGTCCTGTTTATTATCAAACCCTTGGGAGTTACTTCTACGTTATGCTTATATTGCTATGCTATGCTCATAGACGTGGTTGGGTTCGAGTGTTCCATGGCAGATGTGAGATTGTTAATTAATGGTTCAATCTAAGGTGGCAACTTTAATACACATCTGGGTGGATTGAGGCAACTGGGGATACCAGTGATTGCCTGTGTTTTTTTGGAAATCCCGGGGTTACCGTGTGATTTTCCTATGGACCGCCACCCAGGCTCAAAGGGAACTGCGATGATTCATGCTAGAAACTTCTGTGTGCAGCCACGAGCTATTATGGGCTCTAGCATAGTTGAGTAAGTTACGTGAAGCTCTTGAACAGGTAGATCAGCAGGTAGTGGGTTTTGTAGGTTTGGTATGGTCTACCCGGAGTAGAGAGTTAATGTTTCTGAAAGAATGTGTCTCGGTCATCCGTTTCTCAAACACCATGCAGTGCGAGAAATCAACGGAGGCGATCGAGTCTTGTGGGGAAAAGTGCGCAAACCTCTGCAGAGTGTACAATCTCATCATGGTTAGCCGTGTCCCCGGTTATGGACAATTCTGAGTGTCTAGTACTTGAAGTATCTTATGTATCTCATCACTCTTAATTAATATTGTTGGGTTGTTAATCACTTTAATTGGGATTGAGTTGGGGTTACCTTCTCAATGTTGTTCAACTACCATGATAGTTAAATAAAATTTATTCCTTTGCAGTAGGGAAAAATTGTCTTTATGCAAAACTATAACCGTAGAGCTTTCCACCAGCCAAATATGCATGTAGTGTTAGCATTATTCTGTTTTTACTCTACTGTGTTATATTGTCAGCATATTCCATGTGCTGACCCGTTTCTCGGGCTGCAACGTAATATGTTGCAGACTTTTCATACGAGGAGTAAGGTTCGTTAGGTCGTTGTCGTGCAGCTCAGCTATGCCATTGGAGTTGATGGACTCACTTTATCTTCCAAGCCTTCCGCTGTTTTCGCATTAGATGGCCTTAAGACATATTCTTTTAATAAGTTCTCTTTTGAGACATTCGATGTAATAAGTGTGTGATTGCTACTCTATTATAAATCCTTCGAGTACTGTGCGTGTCAGCATTACTGATCCAGGGATGACACTGATGCACAGAGACTTGACCGTCTGAGGTCGGGTCGCTACAGATGAATATGGTATTTTTTCCCCCAAGTTTTGATGAGAATATTTATTATGATGAAAGCATGACTCCTATTTATGATGATTATATTGATGAAAGTGGGTTTGGAAGAGTGTCAACTTTAGGAAGTAGTGATCCCACTATTTTGGAGGATGTTGAATCTTATTGTGATGAACATGAAAGTGGATTTGGAAGAGTGTCAACTTTATTTAGTGATGATTCCACTATTTCGGAAGAGGTTCCAATTGATTATGAGAACAAAGTTGCTATCTATGATGATTATTGTGATGACTTGTATGATATTAAGAATAATGATAACCATGAAACTTGCCATCATGATTTTAGTTTTCAATTGGATTATGCCTCACATGATAGGTATTTTGTTGAGTTTGCTCCCACTATTATTCGTGAGAATAAATTTGCTTATGTGGAGAGTAATAAAATTTCTATGCTTGTAGATCATGAAAAGAATACTTTAGGTGCTGGTTATATTGTTGAATTCATTCATGATGCTACTGAAAATTATTATGAGGGAGGAACATATGCTTGTAGGAATTGCAATAATTCCAAGTTTCCTCTCTATGTGCTTAAAGTTTTGAAGTTATGCTTGTTTTGCCTTCCTATGCTAGTTGATTGTTGTTCCCATAAGTTGTTTGCTCACAAAATCCCTATGCATAGGAAGTGTATTAGATTTAAATGTGCTATTCATATTCTTCATGATGCTCTCTTTATGTTTCAATTCTTATCTTTTATGTGAGCATCATTGCCATCATCATGCCTAGCTAAAAAAGGCATTAAAGAAAAGCGCTTGTTGGGAGACAACCCAATTTTTATCCTTACTGTTTTTGTGTATACACATGATTATGCTACTGTAGTAATCATGTTTTATAGCTTTTGTTTCAATAAAGTGCCAAGTAGAGCCTTTGGGAAGGCTTGGGTGAAGTCTATATGATCTTGCTGGAAAAAAACAGAAACTTTAGCACTCACGAGATTAGCTGCCATTTTTTACATAAGAGTTCTTTTAGGTTGATTCTTTTTTCAGATGATTAATAGACAAATTACTCAGGTCCACAAAGCTATTTCATAATTTTTGGGGTTCCAGAAGTATACGTTTGATACAGATTACTACAGACTGTTCTGTTTTTGACAGATTCTGTTTTCATTGTGTTGTTTGCTTATTTTGATGAATCTATGGCTAGTATGTAAGGGTATGAACCATAGAGAAGTTGGAATATAGTAGGTTTAACACCAATATGAATTTATAATGAGTTCATTACAGTACCTAAGTGGTGGTTTTATTCTCTTATACTAACGGAGCTTACGAGTTTTGTGTTAAGTTTTGTGTGGTTGAAGTTTTCAAGTTTTGGGTAAAAGATTCGATGGACTATGGAATAAGGAGTGGCAAGAGCCTAAGCTTGGGGATGCACAAGGCAACCCAAGGTAATATTCAAGGACAACCAAGATCCTAAGCTTGGGAATGCCCCAGATGGCATCCCCTCTTTCGTCTTTGTTCATCGGTAACTTTACTTGGAGCTATATTTTTATTCACCACATCATATGTGTTTTTCTTGGAGCGTCATTTTATTTTTTTAGTTTTTTCTTTCTGTTAGTTAGAATAATGTTTTGAATCTTTATTTTCAATAAAAATGTCAAGGATGGCCTTTACCATGCTTATTTTGCTAGTATACATGTTGCTGTTTGAAAACAGAAAGGTTACCGCTGTTGCAAAAATTCCCTAGAAAAGTCAGAGAGTGATATAATGTTGAATAGTTTTGCATAATGAGCTCTGATAAATCGTTTACTGCTTAGTAGTTTTCTTATAATTTTTGGAGTTAGGGAAGTATTGATACTCTTGCATTTTTACAGACTGTACTATTTTGGCAGATTGCTGTTATGTTTGCATTGTTTGCATATGTTTGCTTGTTTAATGATTCTATTTGAGGATAGGAGTATTAAATATGCAGAGACATTTAGTATTAAATGTTGAATAATAATCTTAGTGATTTGTTACAGTAGAAAATAATAAGGTTTTGCATTGGTTTATACTAACCTATCTCACGAGTTCTTGTTGAATTTGTTGTGGATGAAGCTTTTGATAAAAAGAGAAACCATGATATGAGAGGAATTAAGGAGACACAAAAGTTCAAGCTTGGGGATGCCCAAGGCACCCCAAGATAATATTTCAAGAAGTCTCAAGCATCTAAGCTTGGGGATTCCCCGGTAGGCATCCCACCTTTCTTCTTCAACAACTATCAGTTAGTATCGGTTGAGCCTAAGTTTTTGCTTCTTCACATGAGTTGTGCTATCCTTGCAATGTAATTTTGTTTTGTTTTGCTTGCTGTTTGAATACAATACCAAGATCTGAAATTCTTCAATGCGAGAGAGTCTTCACTTAGTTGCATAATTATTTAGCTACTCATTGATCTTCACTTATATATTTTTCGAGTAGTTTGTCATTTACTCGTGTGCTTCACTTATATCCTATGAGTAAATGGGTGAATGAGTTGAATGTCATAAATCTGAAATTATATATGTCTCATTTGCTTATGCCATGTGTAGTAATGACTTCACATCTAAGAAGTAGAAATAATAAGTTTATTGATGGTTAGCAAGCATTGTATTAGTCATTTGAACAATTCCTGAAAGAATATTGAAGGAAGAGAGATTTCACATATAAATATATTATCATAGACATCTTTTATAATTGTGAGCACTCATTAAAGTATGACATGCTAAAGAGTTGAGATTGGACAAGGAAGACACTGTAATGGGTTATGTTTTCTCGCATCTTAGTTAAAGTATATTGTCATGGATCATTCAAACATGTTGAGCTTGCCTCTCCCCCTCATGCTAGCCAAAATTCCTTGCACCAAGTACAAATACTACTTGTGCTTCCAAATATCCTTAAACCCAGTTTTGGCCATGAGAGTCCACAATACCTACGTATGGATTGAGTAAGATCCTTCAAGTAAATTGTCAGCGGTGCAAGCAATAAAAATTTCTCTTTAAATATGCATGACTTATTAGTGTGGAGAAAATAAGCTTTGTACGATCTTGTTATGGAAGCAATAAAAGCGACGGACTGCATAATAAAGGTCCATATACAAGGGGCAATATAAAGTGACGTTCTTTCGCATTAAGATTTTGTGTATCCAACCCTAAAAGCGCATGACAACCTCTGCTTCCCTCTGCGAAGGGCCTATCTTTTACTTTATGTCTTTTACTTTATGCAAGAGTCAAGGTGATCTTCACCTTTCCCTTTTCATTTTATCCTTTGGCAAGCACTTTGTGTTGGGGTGATCCTGATATATATATCCAATTGGATGTACGTTAGCATGAACTATTATTGTTGACATCACCCAAAGGTGAATACATTTGGAGGCTACATTATAAGTCCCAATCTTTCTCTGTGTCTGATTAAAACTTCATAACCACAAGTATTGCGTGAGTGTTAGCAATTGTAGAAGACTATATGATAGTTGAGTATGTGAAGTTTGCTAAATCAAAGCTCTGACATAGACTCTTCCTGAAAGTAAGATGAATTGCAATTGTTTGATGACTAAGAATGAAGTTTGCTAGTTTTCAAGAAAGTTTATGGTCTATGCTTTAACATGTGAATTTCTTCTTACTAGTTCGTGAAAAGTTTTATGAGATGAACTACTGTTATGACATATAATGATGCTAGTAAAGGTGATTGAAATTATCATTGATCAAACTTGTGCACCTCTAGCATTCACACTTCATAAATTCTTTCTTTATCATTTACCTACTCGAGGACGAGCAGGAATTAAGCTTGGGGATGCTGATACGTCTCCAACGTATCTATAATTTATGAAGCATTCATGCTATTTTATTATCTGTTTTGAATGATTATGGGCTTTATTATACACTTTTATATTACTTTTGGGACTAACCTATTAACCGGAGGCCCAGCCCATATTGCTATTTTATTGCCTGTTTCAGTATTTCGAAGAAAAGGAATATCAAACGGAGTCCAAACGGAATGAAACCTTCGACAACGTGATTTTTTGGAAGAATATCACCCAGGAGACTTGCAGTTCACGTCAGAAGACCCTCAAGGAGGCTAGGAGATAGGAGGGCACCCCCTACTAGGCGCGCCCCTCTGTCTCGTGGGCCCCTCGAGCACCTCCCGACCGACTTCTTTCTCCTATATAAGCATACGTACCCTAAAAACATCGAATATCAAGATAGATCAGGAGTTCCGCGCCGCAAGCCTCTGTAGCCACCAGAAACCTCTCGGGAGCACTTCTCGGCACCCTGCTGGAGCGGGGATCCTTCACTGGTGGCCATCTTCATCATCCTGGCGCTCTCCATGACGAGGAGGGAGTAGTTCACCCTCGAGGCTGAGGGTATGTACTAGTAGCTATGTGTTTGATCTCTCTCTCTCTCTCTCATGTTCTCTCTCGTGTTCCCTCTTTGGCACGATCTTGATGTATCCCGAGCTTTGCTATTGTAGTTGGATCTTATGATGTTTCTCCCCCTCTACTCTCTTGTGATGAATTGAGTTTTCTCTTTGAAGTTATCTTATCGGATTGAGTCTTTTATGAGAACACTTGATGTATGTCTTGCCGTGCTTATCTGTGGTGATAATGGTATATCATGTGCCACTTGATGTATGTTTTGGTGACCAACTTGCGGGTTCCGCCCATGAACCTATGCATAGGGGTTGGCACACGTTCTTGACTCTCCGGTAGAAACTTTGGAGCACTCTTTGAAGTACTTTGTGTTGGTTGAATAGATGAATCCGAGATTGTGTGATGCATATCGTATAATCATGCCCATGGATACTTGAGGTGACAATGGAGTATCTAGGTGACATTAGGGTTTTGGTTGATTTGTGTCTTAAGGTGTTATTCTAGTACGAACTCTTGAATAGATTGATCCGAAAGAATAACTTTGACGTGGTTTCGTACCCTACCATAATCTCTTCGTTTGTTCTCTGCTATTAGTGGCTTTGGAGTGACTCTTTGTTGCATGTTAAGGGATTGTTATATGATCTATCTATGTTATTATTGTTGAGAGAACTTGCACTAGTGAAAGTATGAACCCTAGGCCTTGTTTCCTACCATTGCAATACCGTTTACGCTCACTCTCATCATTAGTTACCTTGCTATTTTTATAATTTGAGATTACAAATACCTTTATCTACCATCCATATTGCACTTGTATCACCATCTCTTCGCCGAACTAGTGCACCTATACAATCTACCATTGTATTGGGTGTGTTGGGGACACAAGAGACTCTTTGTTATTTGGTTGCAGGGTTGTTTGAGAGAGACCATCTTCATCCTACACCTCCTACGGATTGATAAACCTTAGGTCATCCACTTGAGGGAAATTTGCTACTGTCCTATAAACCTGTGCACTTGCAGGCCCAACAATGTCTACAAGGAGAAGGTTGTGTAGTAGACATCACCTGTTGGCATGACTCCGTGTTTTAGGAGAGTCCCAAACGGTTATGCTGGGGACGCTTGATATCCCCCCCCGCTTTATAAAGGAGTTGAGGCCTATCCCTCTATCTCCACGCTCGCGCCTCTCGTACCCTGAGTTCCAACACCCAAAGCTTGAGCCTAAGCACCCAGAATCTTCGATCATGTCCGGATCCGACCATCAAGGCCAGTGGATGGCTTCCTCTATCACAGAGGAGGATATTGCGAAGCTCAGGGAGGCCGGGTATTTGACCGCTGATGTCAAGCACAGGCTCCCTGCTCCCGAACAGGTTATCCCCACCCCGAGCCCAATGAGAGCGTCGTATTTGTCTCCCACTTCCTCCGGGGCTTGGGTCTTACTCTTGACCCCTTCGTGAGGGGGCTCATTTTCTACTACGGGCTAGATTTCCACGATCTAGCTCCGGATTCCATCCTCCACACCTCGTCGTTTATCGTCATGTGTGAAGCCTTCCTCCACATTGCCCCCCACTTCGGCATATGGCTCAAGACTTTCAATGTGAAGCCGAAGATGATTGAGGGGCGACACACAAAGTGCGGAGGAACCATAATAAGTAGGAATGCCGATGCCCCGTGGCCTGAAGGCTCCTTCCCGGAGGTATCTGATTTATGGCAACGGAGGTGGTTCTATGTCACAGCTCCTCGAGGCACAAAGTGGGCAGCCGCGCCCGCCCTCCGCTCGGGCCCTCCACCTCAACTGGTGTCGTGGGCCAACGTGGGACTGAACTGGGGGCCTATGAACGATGTACCAATGCTACAAAGCCGCATTCAGGAGCTCCTCTAGAGGGACATTAGTCTTGTCAAAATAATCCAGGTAATGCTAGTTCGGCGGGCTCTGTCGTGCAAACGTCGGCCTCTCCTGATGTGGGAGTTCAATCCAGAAGGCCCGCGAACCATTCAACACTTCTTCGGCATGACGCCCGAAGGGATGTATAAGTTGTTCTTCGGACCACGAATAAAGTGTCTGGGCACCACTAAGGATGCGGGCCTGAGCTGCAATTGCCTAGATACCCAAGTAAGTAACCCTATAACCGAACACTTTGCTTATATTCATATCATTGTTCTGAATACTGCCCGCAACCAGGATTGGCTTAGTAAGGAGGAGAGGATCAGGTGTCCGGCTCCGCTTCCCGAAGGCTCGCCAGGGTCGGCAATGGCCAGGATTCTTAAATGGACACTAAGTCAAGTGCCACTGGAGAAGGATGAAGGGAAGAGTGGGGAGGCCAAGAGTGGGCCTCACACATTGTGCATCCGAACTAGGGGAATTAATGTCTCCACGGAGGAGGAGAACTGGGGAGGTGAATCTGAGGTTTCCTCCCCCCGCGGGAAGAAGAGGACCGCTTCCAAAGACTTGGAAACAGGGGCGCCCAAACAAGGGAAGAAAACTTCACCAAAGAGCCCTGCCCCGAAGGGCGTTCTTACCGCACCGTGCCCGCTAATGGGCCAGCCCTCCACCGAGCTATAAGTTTAATAAACAAGAAGCTTATTGCTTTTTCCTCCAAGAGTAATTACCGGGACCTATTTTTTGCAGTCCAGATAGTAGTTCATCTCAACAGGGTTCGTCCTCAGGGGATCTTCTTCCGGAGATGATGGAGAGTGAAACCCCACCTACCTCTCCGCCCCATGAGGCAGGCGACCCTAAGGTATCGTCACGGAGGAGTCCAGATCCAATGGGGCCGGAAGCTAACTCTTCGGCCGCCCCAAGCCCAGTGCGTTCGGCTCGTGTGGCGGACAATGAAAAGGGTCCGGAAGAGTCCGGTGCCCGGCCGAACATACTGACGGGCCTCCTGGAGTCAGCTGCTCCCTCGGAGGATCACCGTACACTAATGGGTACGGTGTTGGAGAAAATTTCCTCCGCCACAAGCGGGTTAAATGAAGCTTTTAGAAGCTTGCTCAAAGGTTTTGAGGTAAGCAGCGAACATTTTTGCTTGCACTGTATGTGATAGATGTGCTTTGTATAGATAGTAGCCCCTGAGACTTTGGTTGCCAGCCGATGGCGGCGAACAGAGGATCACAATCCCAGGTAATCATCGCACTTGTGTTGATGTGCAGGTTGCTAAGGGTCCGACGATAGACCGGAATGCTGAGCTGGCTGAACTAAGGCGACAAATTGATGTGGTGGATACTGACGTCACACTTATAAATAAGCGGATTGACGAGTCACAAAGTATGTGCTCGTTTTCCTTATTTGCTTTAAGAGATTGTAAGGAGTTTGTAATAGTAATATGATGCAACGTGGCCACAGGCAGAGCTGCTGCCATTGAGGCCCTGAGGGCGGAGCTTGCTCTAGCCAAGGAACAAGCCCGGGTCAGCAATGCGGCTTCTGTAAAGGCGACCGAAGACTTGAAAGCCGAACAGGCCGCTCATCTCCGAAGCGAAGAAATAATAGCCGAGATGGCTATGGAGCCGAGGGACGCCGTCGTCGGTATGAGATTCTCGAGAAGGAGAATCAGGTAAAGGCGGCTGACCTGAAGAAGGTGCTGGATTCGGCTAAGGAGACACGCTCTGAAATTAGAGACACGCGGGAGGAGCTTTGACAAGCCGGAGAAATCGCGGCTGGAAATCCTTATTTGTTGCGGATGAAGTTTTTAGATCCAAAATATGCTCCGTTGGATAAGCTGTGGAGTGCTGCAGATGAGTATGCGGACTTGGCGAAGAGTGCGGCTGATGCGACCAAGTTGTTCAAGGACCATGAAGATAACAAAATAGAAAGGTTGTTCTAGTCGCAATTTAATGCCCCAGCGCGCTCCTTACCCTTGAGTGAGAAGATGACCGCTATAGCCGAGCTCCATAGGCTATCCGGCCTTGCGATGAGGTTTGTAATAGACCATTTGTGGCCGAAGGGGCCGAAGCCGTACAGTTACTTTGGTTTGGTGCAACAATTATTTGGCGCCAAAGCGCGAATAGATGCCGAGAAGAGGTCGGCATCCATAGAGGGTGTGCGGATGGCCCTTGCCCGTGTGAAGACATACTGGGCGGACATGGAGGCCACTAGCATTGCAACCCAGGGTCCGGCAGGAAGCCAAGACCCAGCCGAGCACTATTTTGAGCAGGTCATAGAAGGTGCCCGTAGAATAGAGGCTCAGTGCTCAAAGAATGTCATGTTTGAGTGACGATTCTATTAATTGTAAACAATTATGTGTTTAATTATAGAGGCTATTTTTTATACTTTTGCCTGAAAGTATTATAATGTCTCCTGTGCGGCTGTTTATGTATGCATATAACGTGAAAGTTAGCAGTCGTTGGCTTCAGCCCCCACGCACATAATGCAGGGGTGTTCGAGTAAATATGCGTGAACACACTTGATCCAATGTCTTGGTCCATTAAGGAGGTGATCGCAAATCAAACCAGGCAACCAGACTATATAGCTGTAACACTTTTCACTTAGCCATAGGAGTTTGAAAGGTGGGGCTACTATGTAGCCCCTGGTACTTCCGCGAGCGTCTGGATATGGTGCGCATACTTGACTGGGAGACCAGTCCTTCGTTAATGTGGAGGAATCCTATAGATTCCGACGAGTCCTCGAGTGATTGACCAGTCTCTCGCTGTATCATGACAGTCAGTTTTCGGCTTTCTCTACTGAGGTGCTCATCCGGAATAACCAGGGCACAATCGCAGTAGTTCTCCTTTGGCCGCCTTAGCTGATAGAACGGAACGTAAGGCAGCAAACCAAGGAGCTGGGCTAACCCAACATTTGACCAAAGACATGATTCGGAGCTGATGCATATAAGGCCAAAATCGTGACGTCAAACACTCCTGAAGGTATTCAGACTTTATAACATATATTGGGCTGAATAATGCCCTTGACCCTGTAATTCCAGGTACGTGCATTGATCTGTCGTGGCAAAAAGCCTATAACGCCAGTATCCCTTATAGGTGTATGAAATACCCATGGGATGTCGAGCAACAAAAGACAGTAAAGAAGGTTCATGTAGGGGCTTAATCTAAAGAGAAACCTGTGGGCGGGGCCCTGCTGCATGTCTGCGCCTTTGTCTCTATTGTGCCGTATCCTGGAAGGGTGTCGCACTGGTAGTGTCTGTAGGAACAAAAACCCATGAAGAAAAAGAGTAAGCGTGCAAAAAGTTAGTTATGCTCGATGGATGTTCAAGATATGTGCCTATTAATGAGGCAAGCTGAATTGTGGGCTTTGTTACATGTTTGCAGCCCCTCGTATTATTTATGGGGGCACATGTACAACACCTAGCTCAGGTTTATCCGAGACATTGTGAAAAATGGTGTACTGGACTCGTCTAACCGTGTTCGTGGTCTTGACGACCAGTCATGCGTTCCGGTGGGAGAGGCCGCCTAGAGTTCAGCAGCGGGAGCTGCCGCATACTACTCTATGTTTCCGCTAACCGTTATGACGCCGCGTGGACCGGGCATCTTGAGTTTAAGGCAGACGTAGTTCAGTATTGCGTTAAAGCAAGCAAAGGCCGTTCTTCCAAGCAATGCATTATAACCGCTGCTGAAGGGAGCGATGTTGAAGAGTAAGTTCTCGCTTTTGAAGATGTTGAGAGAACCGAATGTCACTTCTAATACGAGGGAGCCCCCGCATTGGGCCACAACGTCTGGAATCACTCCATTGAAGGTGGCATTATTTTGACTTGTTCTGGATGGGTCTACCCCCATATTGTGGATGGTGTCTTGATATGTCAGATTAAGACTACTGCCGCCGTCCATTAGGACACGAGTAAGATGGTATCCATCAATTATTAGGTCGAGCACCAAGGCGGCCGATCCTCTGTGCCGGATACTGGCTGGGTAGTCCCTGTGATCAAAAGTGATCGGGCAAGTCGCCTAGGGATTGAATTGGGGGGCTACGAACTGTGCATGAGTTACGTGTACCATGTTTACCGTTTTGACTTCCGGTGGGAATTTTTTCTGGCCCCCGGTGTTCGGATGGCGAGGTTTGCCCTCGTCTTCGCTTGGTGTTTGGCTTCCCTTGTGTTCGGCGTTTAACTTGCCAGCCTGCTTGAAGACCCAACATTCTCGGTGGGTATGATTTGCAGGTTTTTCGGAAGTGCCATGGATTTGGCACAATCTGTCCAGGACTTTATTCAGGCCGGATGGTCCCTCTTTAGTGCCCTTAAATGGCTTCTTTCCTTGACCAGGTCGAGAGCCCCTGAATCAGGCGTTAACCGCCATGTTGGTCGGACTATCGTTATTCCGACGTTTGTGCTTAGTGCGTCGTGGCTTCCCATTGCCATCTCGAATTTTGGATGTGCCTGGGTCGCTGGTGCCTCTACGGGCCAACCAGTTGTCCTCGCCCGCACAAAATCGGGTCATAAGTCTTGTTAAGGCTGCCATCGTTCTCGACTTTTCTTGGCCGAGGTGTCTGGCAAGCCACTTGTCTCGGATACTGTGTTTGAAGGCCGCTAAGGCTTCGACATCCGGACAGTCGATGATTTGATTCTTCTTAGTGAGGGATCTATTCCAAAGCTTGCGGGCTGACTCTCCGGGCTGCTGTATTATATGACTTAAATCGGCAGCATCCGGAGGCCGGACATAGGTTCCTTGAAAGTTGGCCCTGAAAGCATCCTCAAGTTCCTCCCAACTTCCAATTGAGTTTTCGAGGAGGCTCTTCAGCCAATTACGAGCTGGTCCTTTTAACTTGAGGGGGAGGTATTTGATGGCGTGGAGGTCATCCCCACGAGCCATGTGTATGTGAAGGATAAAATCTTCAATCCAGACCCCAGGGTCCATCGTTCCGTCGTATGACTCTATATTCACGGGTTTGAATCCCTGTGGAAATTCATGATCTAGCACCTCATCAATGAAGCACAGGGGGTGCACAACCCCTCTGTATCTGGCCGTGTTGCGGCATGTTGTCGGCTATTGTTGCTCCCGTTGTTGATTCTGGACTGGTATTCAATCAGTATGATCGTTGTGGTGATCATAATCCCGCGTCGGAGCACGTCCTCCGGAGCCAAATATGGTTCCGGCCGCACTGGCCTTTTCGTCCAGGAGCTTTCATAAGTCGTGTGCGGTATTGGTGGCTGCTCTATCGCGGCCATGGGGTGGTTGGTCCAGCTGAGTAGCCGTATTGTTTTTTGGCCGAACGGGCACTGCGGCTTCATCGTTGAATTCGAGTAGCAGTTTGCGCTTTGGGTAGCTCTTTGTGTGGTGATCGTCACCACATTTCCCTTCGGTGTCCAGCACCTTATTCCATCTTCGGTTGAGCGTATCCCGCGCGGCCTTAAGCCTTTGCTTCTGTTTCTTCAGGCTCCGCGCTGTGGCCAGGAGTTTTCTGCGGAGGTTATCTTGTTCCGAACGTTCTTCCGAGATGATGAACGCATCGTCAACCGGACTGTTCTCCTCTTTGGAGGTAGTATGATGAGTTCGGCCCTCTAGATTTCTGTGATCGGGCGTCTGCTCCAGGCTGTGTTCGACATGACCTGGCTTATCCTACTCCATCGCTGGGTCCCTATGGTCATTGTTGCCTTCGGAGTCAACCGGAGTGTCATCCTGTTTTGGGTTGTTATCACTATTTTTACTGTGACTGGACTTAAGGCGGCACCTGCGCCATCGTTTTTGCTTTTGTCCGGGGGGTTTATCCTCCGTTGTGTACTTTTTGTAACCCTTGTCTTCTTTAGGCGTGTCCACCATATAGACGTCGTGTGATGAAGTGATTGTCCAGCGCCCCTTGGGCGGTGGTTCCAGATCGTCCCCTGCATCAACGTCCATACCGTCAATGTTATTGGGGTCAAAGTCAAGCATGTATGTTAGGTCATCGACAGTGGCTACAAAGTGGGTGGTGGGTGGGTTGCGATTTTCTTCATCCTCCGTATCCCACACAGGCCGGACATAGTTCGGCCAGGAGTCTTCTGACAGAGAGAGACCTTAGTGAATTTAGCACGTCTCCGAAGGGTGAGTGCTGAAAGATATCCGCGGTGGCGAACTCCATAACCGGAGCCCAGTTAGATTCGATGGGCACGGATGCGCACGGTCCGGAACACATGACCGGAGATGAGTCCGGGGGTCCGGAGATACAGATTCCTTTAGGAGAGGAGTCTGTGTTCGGCTCCAACGCCGAGGAGTGTGCGGCCTCTGGGGCGGGGTCCATCCACCCGTCCTCGGAAGGCACGACCTTCTCTAGAACAAAGTCCGGAGCCGTAGCAGGTGCGATATTCCGGATACCGTCCGTCGGCAGATCTAGGTCATGCACATCGTGACCGTTCGGCGCTCCTGACACGGTCTTGAATCCGTCGAAGATCAAGTCTCCGCGGATGTCGGCAGTGTGGTTTAGGTTTCCAAACCTGACCTGATGGCCAGGGGCGTAACTATCGATCTGCTCCTGATGGCCAAGCGAGTTGGCCCACAGTGCGAAGCCGCCGAACACGAAGATCTGTCCGGGGAGGAAGGTCTCACCCCGGACGGCGTGGTTAAAGGTTGGAGAAGCCATCTAGCCTTACGGCGACGACACAGAGGAACTCTCTATGAAAGCACCACTGTCGGTGTCAAAACCGGCGGATCTCGGGTAGGGGGTCCCGAACTATGTGTCTAAGGCTAATGGTAACAGGAGGCTGGGGACACAATGTTTACCCAGGTTCGGGCCCTCTTGATGGAGGTAATACCCTACTTCCTGCTTGATTGATCTTGATGATATGAATATTACAAGAGTTGATCTACCACGAGATTAGAGAGGCTAAACCCTAGAAGCTAGCCTATGGTATGATTCTTGTTGTGTCCTACGGACTAAACCCTCCAGTTTATATAGACACCGGAGGGGGCTAGGGTTACATAGAGTCGGTTCACAGAGAAGGAGATCTACATCCGAATCGCCAAGCTTGCCTTCCACGCCAAGGAGAGTCCCATCCGGACACGGGACGGAGTCTTCAATCTTGTATCTTCATGGTCCAACAGTCCGGCCAAAGTATATAGTCCGGCTGTCCAAATACCCCCTTATCTACGACTCCCTCAGCGGGCACCTTCAATGCAGATGGACCGCTTAACGACTTCAAGCCACGGACTGGCATTCAACATCTGCTTTACAAGGCCGAAGTAGCTGTTGGGCAGAGGCTCACTAAGCCACAGCCGAACTATGAGGTCCTTCATGGACAGTTCAGCCGGCTTGTGTAGTTCGACCAGTTGCTTCAGCTGGTCACTCAAGGGCATCGGATGTTCAGTCCCAGTATGAACAACTTCTCCGTCGAGCTCCCTTCTTTGGCACGGTAGAACTCCGTGGCATCCGATATGCTGCGTGGCAGATTTGCGAACGCTCCTTGAGAGCTCCGAATTCGGGTAAGTAAAAGGAAAGTCTCCTTCACATGCTTGCTTTGCATAATGAATGCCTTACCCACCGCTATCTTCTTGGCCACCTGAATATCCTGGAGGGCCTTTTGGGCTTCGGACTTGGCGTCTTGCATGCTCTGGAGGGCCTTCGCAAGCTCAAACTTTTGCGTCTTGGAGTCACGCTCCAAGGACTCAATTTTTTTGACAAAGTCCTGGAGCTTGATACGTATCCAATGTATCTACAATTTTTGATTGTTCCATGCTATTATATTACCTGTTTTGGATGTTTATGGGCTTTATTCTACACATTTATATCATTTTTGGGACTAACCTACTAACCGGAGGCCCATCCCATATTGCTGTTTTTTTGCCTATTTCAGTATTTCGAAGAAAAGGAATATCAAACGGAGTCCAAATGGAATGAAACCTTCGGGAGCGTTATTTTTGGAACAAATCTGATCCGGAGAGCCTGGAGTGCAAGTCAAGAAAGTTTTGAGGGCCCCACGAGATAGGAGGGCGCCCCACCTGTAGGGCGCGCCCCCCTGTCTCATGGGCCCCTCGGGCGTCCACCAACGTACTTCTTCCTCCTATACATATCCACGGACCCCGAAAACATCCAGGGGCACCACGAAACACAATTTCCACCACCGTAACCTTCTATATCCGCGAGATCCCATCTTGGAGCCTTCGCCAGCACTCCGCCGAAGGGGGAATCGACCATGAAGGGCCTCTACATCAACATCCTTGCCCCTCCTATGAGTTGTGAGTAGTTCACCACAGACCTACGGGTCCATAGTTATTAGCTAGATGGCTTCTTCTCTCTTTTTGGATCTCAATACAATGTTCTCCCCCTCTCTTGTGGAGATCTATTCGATGTAATCTCTTTTTGCAGTGTGTTTGTCGAGATCCGATGAATTGTGGGTTTATGATCAGATTTATCTATGGATATTAATTGAATCTTCTCTGAGTTATTTTATGTATGATTGAGTTATCTTTGCAAGTATCTTTGAATTATCGGTTTGGTTTGCTCTACTAGATTAATCTTTCTTGCCATGGGAGAAGTGCTTAGCTTTGGGTTCAATCTTGCGGTGTTCTTACCCAGTGACAGAAAAGGTTGCAAGACACGTATTGTATTGTTGCCATCGAGGATAACAAGATGGGGTTTATATCATATTGCATGAGTTTATCCCTCTACATCATGTCATCTTGCTTAATGCGTTACTCCGTTCTTATGAACTTAATACTCTAAATGCATGCTGGATAGCGGTCGATGTGTGGAGTAATAGTAGTAGATGCAGGAAGGATTCGGCCTACTTGTTATGGACGTGATGCCTATATACATGATCATGCCTAGATAACGTCATAATTATTCACTTTTCTATCAATTGCTTGACAGTAATTTGTTCACCCACCGTAATACTTATGCTCTCGAGAGAAGCCTCTAGTGAAACCTATGGCCCCCGGGTCTATCTCTTATCATATTTGCTTTCAATCTACTTTTATTTGCCTCTTTACTTTCTTGCATCTATATCATAAAATACCAAAAATATATTTATCTTATCATACTATCTCTATTAGATCTCACTTTCGCAAGTGGCCATGAAGGGATTGACAACCCCTTTATTGCGTTGGTTGCGAGTTCTCAATTTGTTTGTGTAGGTGCATGGGACTTTGGAGGAGCCTCCTAATGGATTGATACCTTGGTTCTCAAAAACCGAGGGAAATACTTACGCTACACTTGCTGCATCACCCTATCCTCTTCGGGGAAAACCAACGCTAGCTCAAGATGTAGCAAGAAGGATTTCTGGCGCCGTTGCCGGGGAGGTCTTCGCTCAAGTCAAGACATACAAGGTACCCAGCACAAACTCATCTCCCTCGCATTTACATTATTTGCCATTTGCCTCTTGTTTTCCTCTGCCCCACTTCACCCCTGTCGTTTTATTCGCCCTCTCTTTCCCAATCTCCTCCTCCCTTTTTTGCTTGCCTCCTTTTGTGTTCTTGTTTGCTTGCTTGACCTTATGGCTGCGCCTAAGGGACCTGAACACCTTCTCAGAAGGATGGATGAGATTGAATCAAATATTAGAAGCTTTATGAATTTGCAATTTGAGCATAATAATTTCTTTAGAAATGAGCTTAAGGAACAAAAAAGTTTTTTTGGGTTTATGAACAAAGAGCTTGATGATATGAATAAAGAATTCTATGGTGTTAACGCTCAAATTACCCGGCTTGAAAATGCTATAGCCAAAATTTCTGACAAGCAAGCCACCTTAGAAATAAGATGGCCGCTAAACCAGAAAAATTACATCAAAATAATGATGAGGATCTTAAAGTTATTGATGCGTCTCCTATTAGATCTATGTTTTGCAATATGAATTTTGATGATTATGGGATTGGTGATGAATCAACTTTGCCTAGAAGGCGTCCCAAGAATTCGGAGTCTTTAGATCTTAATACTAAATTTGGTAAAAGAGAGATTGGAGAATCCTCAACTTCTAATAGTATTGAACCTACTATCTCGGATTTCAAGGAATTTGATTATGATAATTGTTCTTTAAAAGGTTGTATTTCCTTGTTGCAATCCGTTGTAAATTCTCCTCATGCTTATAGTCAAAACAAAGCTTTCACCAAACATATTGTTGATGCCTGTCGGGGAAACTGATCCACCAACACCTATGGGGACCGGGCCCCTTTCGGTTCGGAGGGGGGCGGAGGCTGCACAAAGAGCGGATCGAGGCAGTACACGCGAGCAGTTTTACCCAGCTTCGGGCCGCACGGATGCGTAAAACCCTACTGCTGTTTGTTTGTGTGTATTGAATTCTTGCTCAGGAGCGATGGATGCTGCCAGACCGAGCGTGAAAGTGTTCCTGATGTTTCGAATGAGCCGAACCCCTTCTACGTTGCGCTTGGGCCTCCTTTTATACTTTCAAGGGGTCACCGACAGGTGGCAACGTAGACTAGAAGGGTAAAAATGGAAAAGGATGCGGTAGGTGCAGCTACCACTACTGTGGACACAGTGCACCCTACCTAACTCTGACGGCAGGGGACAAGGTCATTGAATGCCCATATGAGTTGCCTAAACAGTGCAAAAAGTGACCGTTAGGAGCGCCACCGTTTGCCACGATGGCCTTCTCTTCATCTCCGCTTGCCACCACGTACCCCTGGCTGCACAGGCTCCCGCCACGCGCCCCTGAGGAAGCCTCATGGCGACACGCGGGTGGGTGCGCTGGAGCGTGGGTACAGAGTGGCAGCGGGCCCCCGGCGAGTACCTTGTCGGGGTCGTCGTCTTGTCGAGTCCAGAAGCTTGTCGCTCACCGGACCTTGCCGGGACGTGCGGTGCATCGCGGCAAGTTTCTTGAAGTGCCGTGGTTGGCCTTCCCGGCAAGCTCCTCTTGCCGGGGCCTTGTCTCTTCCCGGCAAGATCCTCTTGCCGGGGCCTTGTCTCTTCATCTTGAATGCTTTGTTCTTGAATGGCTCCAAAGGAACCCACGGAGGACTCTGGCGGTCGTCCGGCAAGCCTTGCCGCGCGGCGCTGCAACTGCCCGTGCACAAGTTCGGGATACTAGGGTACCCCTACTCTAGTACACCGACAGGAGCCCCCGGGCCTGGGCCACACACGGTGCCGAGCGCTGTTGGGCCAGGCCCAAAACAGGGCACGGGCACGCGCGGAGCCTGGGTTATGCCGAATCTAACTCCGTATCCACCGCGCCCCCCGTAACGGCACGCGTCAATCGCGGAGTCGTGGGAGAGATCGTGGGTGGTTGTTTATTTGGAAGGCCGAAATGTCCGCCCCGTCCCTCTTTATAAGCAGGGGAAACAGGGGCATTTCCCCCACCTTCGCCCTTCGCTGCTGCAATCTCAGAAATCTCCGCCGCCCTCCTCCGCTTGCAGAGTTGAAAGAGGGCAGCGCTCCGCCCCCGTCGCTGCCGCCACCACCAGCGCCGTCGATCTCCCCCACCGCCTCCGCCATGCCTCCGAAGCCCGGGAAGGGGAAGGCCACGAAGGCCGCGGCCGCGAAAGCTGTGAAGTCGACCGAAGCGCAGCGGCTTGAGGCGCTGCGGAAGGAGCGGGCCACTTTCCCCCCCGAGCTCTCCGCGAAGGAGCTGAGGGAGTGGTACTATCTCTTCTGGTCGACGGAGACGCGGGCGCATCCGCGCACGAAGGTACTCTCCGCCGTCGCCTCGCAAGCAGCTCCAGTTGGCGGATATCCTTTCTTCGCCGTGTTCTTCTACTGCGGGCTCTGCCCGCCATTCTCTGATTTCTTTTGCGACGTCATGAACACCTATGGACTCCACCTCCTTGACTTCACCCCCAACGCCGTTCTGACCATGGCAGTTTTCGCCCATCTATGCGAAAACTTTGTCGGAGTCCACCCCAACGTAGCTCTCTTCCGCCATTTCTTTATGCCTCGTGTCGAGAGAGGGGAACCTCTTGCCGGCGGGATCGCCTGGATCTCGCGGGCCGGCAAGAAGGAGACCTATCTGGAGGGGGAGCTCCGCAGCAAGTGGGACGAGTGGAGAGCAGATTGGTGCTGGGTTGTAGAAGAGAGCCCGCAGCCGTTCACCGCCCTGCGCCAAGCCCCAGCAGTGCGTGGCAATGACTGGAGCGCTCTGTCCGTGGACGACGACAAGCTGAAGATCGCCACCACTCGGATCTTGCGTCTCAGGCTTGCCGGGCTGACTGTAGGAGCTGTCGGCGCAGATTTCCTTCGCCGGCGCATCGCCCCTCTGCAGGCGAGGGGGAGACCCGCCTGGGAATTTGGAGGCCCGGCAGATATCATGAGGTTGCGCCCAGGCCTCAACTTCAATTTCACCGTCATAGAGTTGGACGGGATACTCAAGGAGATATTCAAGCACGACCCACAGCATCCCGAGTGGTTCAGGTTGCCGGCAGGCGTCGTTCCTCTGTGCAACAACTCCTCGCGCGACCGCATCTGCGCCATGATGCCGTTGTGTGATTCGCACGGGATCGCTCCAACTTGGCAAGAGCCTGCCGGAGACGTTGTGCAGCAGTTCTTCGACAGCCTAGTGGAAGTAGCGGTCAATGCTGACGACAAGAAGCTCCTCACCCGCGACACCACCGATCAAGAGATGGAACGCATCGCCACCAGGGCGGAAGAGGCGGCGGCAGCCGCAGCCGCGGGTGAATTTGGGTTCACGGTGGAGGAAGCGGACGCGGCATCGGCGATGAGTCTTGCTGAGCGGGAGTGGCCCGAAGACGAAGAAGAGCTTGCCGCGCCCGACGCCGAGTTGAGTGAGCCCGCCGAGGGTGCGAGCGGCCCGCCATCTCCGGGGAGCTTGCCGGGAACAGGGCCCGGAACGCAGCCCCCAGTGCAGCCAAGAAGGCGCCTCCGCAGGATCGGGGACGCAGCAGGGCGGCAAGCTGGTCAACAGCCGCAGCGCCGCGCGACGCGCTCCTGCCGCGGCAAGTACGGTTGCCGCGGGTGCGCCTCCCGCCGCAGTGGCAACTGGGGCGGGGTCATCTCGGGCTGGCGCCGCAGTCCCCGCCAAGCGGCCAAGGGATCCCACCCCTCCACCTCGTCGCGCCGGAGGTGGGCCGAACTTCGACCTCTCCGCGCTCAGCTCCGACGAGGAAGAGGAAGAAGAGTAAGATTCCCTTGTTGTTCTTGTAGTTCTTCAACTTGCCATTCCTGTTTTGCATCTGATCTGACCAACCCTGGACTCTCCCTTTTCAGGACTCTAGCTCAGAGGGCGGCGAAGAGGGCCAAGGCTCAGGTGGTGGTCATCGAGGACGAGCCCACTGCGACGACAGGAGGCGCGCCCGAGACCACCTTGCCGGATCCGGCCATCACTTCGCAGAGCAGCCCCCAGCGCAGCCCCCAGCGTAAGCATATGGTTTACTTTCTGCTTCTGGGTGCGCGTGGTTGCTCTTTTCCTTTGTTGACATCTGATCACTGGTTTGTTAGCGCAGGAGCAGAACAGCTTCATCAGGAGGGCATGGTGATCTCCTCCGACTCGTCGTCAGCTTTGACTGCGCCGCCAAGGGCGGACTCCCCGGCAAGGGAGTGTTCTCCGGTAAGGGAGGAGCCTCCGGCAAGGGAGGAGTCTCCGGCAAGGGACAACGCTGACGATCCGCCGGTGGTGGAGTTTATGACAGCGGTTCCCAGCACAGGTAATCCTTCCTGCCTGAAACTTTCTTTGTATTCTTCTGCTGATTTTTCTTCTTGAGTGCTTGTTTGACTTCTCATTCTTCTCCGGTCGTCAGGTCCACCCTCCGCGGATCCGATGGAGACCGAGGCGGGCGACGGAGAGGACGCGCGCGGCAACACTGATGATGCCGCGGCCGCCGAAGACGGAGCTGGTGCCGATGTGCCTGCCGGTGAAGAGGCCGCCAAGGCTGCCGCCGAGGAAGCTGGCGGGGGATCTGGCGATCGCACTGACGGCCCTGAGGCCGCAGGAGCGTCAGGCGCTGCACCGACCGCCGATCCCTCCGCCGCTGCCGCAGCGTCAGGCTCTGAGGAGCCCCAGCCCGGCGCCTATCTGAAGGCTGGCGAGGGCATCTTCATCAAGCTCCCTTGGGCGTCAAGCTCCAAGGCGCCGGTGGAAGGAGAAGTTTTGGATGGGGAGGTGCTTGCCTCCGCCGGGTTGTCGATCGTTGACGCGCCGGGAAGCAGCAGTGACGAGCCCGAGGAGGAGCGGCTGCTGCGGAGGCTGCTGGCGCTCTATCGCGCCCGTCAAGTCAAGTTGGAGTCCCGGGAAGCGCTCGTCGCGAAAGCGAGCGTGGATATAGAGAAGCGCGCGGAGGAGCTCCGGGGTTTTCGCCAGGAAGCTCTCCGGGCCTTGGCGGAGGAGCGGGAGCAGCTTGCTGAAGAGCGGAAGGCCTTCCTCCTCGAGAAGGCCGAAGCTGAAGAGCAGCAGCGGCTCACCGGCGAGAAGCTGTACGCGCGAGAAGGCGAGCTGGCTCAGCGGAAAGTGAACCTCGACAGCCACGAGGAGGAGCTTGCCGCGCGCGAACGGGCACTTGGCGGGTCGCTCCAAGAGGCAAAGGATGCGGCTGCGGCTGCCGAGACCGCCAAGAAGGAATTGGAAGTAAAGGTGGCGCAGCTGGAGGCTGATCTAAAGGTGGGTGGCGAAGAGCTTGCCGCGCTCAAGCTGGAGCGCGAGAAGGACGCCCTTGCCCACGGTGAGCTGCAGGGCCAACTCTCCAAGAAGGGCAAAGAGCTGCGCGCGCCAAGAATTCCAATGCTGATCTGGAGCTGAAGCTGGCCACCCTAACGGAGACGTTGGACGGCGCCAAGAAACGGGAGGCGGACTTGAAGAAGGACATCAAGGCCAACGAGGCGCTGCTAGCGAGGGCCGCCGAAACCCAGAATCTTCTCAAAGATACTGTGGCGCTCTGGACGGAGGGCCTCGTGAACATTGCTGCATTCATCGAAGAGGAGCTGGTGCAATTGGGGGTGGAAGGCTTCGGGTACTCCTCCGACGAGAACCTCCAACCCAGCGCCAAGCTCACTCTGTTCTTCAAAGGCGTGGCGGCGGCGCTCCAGCAACTCCGGGAATGGATCCCAAAGCAGTTGGCCGACGAGTCACGCTCAATTTGTGCCGGAGTTCTGGAGAAGGTGCTGGTGAAGGTGGCCTTCCGCAATCCGGGCCTCAACCTCACCAACGTCCTCAAGAGGCTGCCGGCGGACGCTGATCTTGACGCACTTAAGGCCCTCGTCGCACCCATTGTGGACAGGGTGAACGAGGTCAAAAGGGTTGACGGCGGTCGCGTAGATTAGGCCGTCCGTTTTCTTCTTTTCTTGTCGCTGCCAGTCATGTCATGGGAACACTTTATTAGAGGTGCGACAAGTTATTTTTGTAATATAACTCTATCTTAGGCAAAAAAATTGCTGTGTTACTTCCTTTACTCGACTCTTGGCTTTGTATGGTTCTGCCCTACGCTTTCTAGGGAAACTTGCCGGTGCAGGCACCCTTGCCGCGAGCGCTGAGTGCGGAACTTCAGCAGCCTGCTGGCGGGGTCGCTACCGACAAGCAACCTTGTCGCAACTAGTTGCAGCTCACTTAAGTTGTTGAGCGGACTCGAAACAAAGTAAGGGCGCAGCTAGCTACGAGTTGGTTCCTCCGCGCACAGGTTTTCCATACAAAGCACGGTCGTTCAAGGAAAATAACTCAAAAACTTAAAAAACTGATTGCTCAAACTTTAGCAACTTAGCTTTTCTGTCGTCTGCTTCCCGGCAAGGAGAAACTTTCTTGAACGGCCTGGTCCACACCATTATCTTCTCCTTCCCCCCCTGGTAAACCTTGTGGGCGAGGGAACCTTCCTTCTTTTGAGAAAGAAACAGAGAAATAAAGTAATGATATGGAGCCTTGGGCTCGTTATCGCTTACCGGGGTCTGGTGCTGCACAAAGTGTCAGATAACATACGCAAAAAAGGATTATAGCATAAAAACTGACAAGATGTGCGGGGCACATGAACTTTACTGGTGCACGGGGTCTGTGCCCGGCTTTGTACAAAGGATTACATGCAACAGCGGCAAGACTTGTACAAAAGGTGGTTGCCGGAAAAGCTTCCGGCAACCACGCCCTACGGGTAAAACTTACGAAGATGTTCAATGTTCCAGGAGTTGCTCACCGGAATGCCATCTTCGGTCTCAAGGCGGACAACGCCGGGCCTAGTGACTCGTTTCACCCGATAAGGGCCTTCCCACTTCGGCGTCAACTTGTTTGAATTCTTGGCGGACTGAACACGCCGAAGAACAAGGTCGCCTTCCTCGAAGCTCCTGGCTTTAACTTTGCGGCTATGGTAGCGACGCAAAGCTTGCTGGTAGCGAGCGGCTCGCACAGCAGCCTGAAGACGGTCTTCCTCAAGGAGCAGCGCGTCATCTTGGCGCAACTGCTCTTGCTCAAGCTCATCATAAGTGAGCACTCGAGGTGACCCATAAACGAGTTCCGTGGGGAGAACTGCCTCCGCTCCGTAGACTAGAGCGAAGGGTGTCTGGCCAGTGGCTCGATTTGGCGTCGTCCTGATCGCCCAAAGAACCACCGGCAGCTCCTCGATCCAGTTTCTTCCGCACTTGTGCAGCCTGTCGAAAGTTCTGGTCTTGAGGCCTTGCAGCACTTCAGCATTTGCCCTCTCTGCTTGACCGTTGCTTCTCGGATGAGCAACAGAAGCGAAGCAGACCTTGGCGCCAAGATCTTGGACGTATTGCATGAAGGTGCGGCTCGTAAATTGTGTGCCGTTGTCGGTGATGATCCTGTTAGGGATCCCGAAACGACAAACAATCGACCTGAAGAACTTGACTGCTGACTGTCTGTCACCTTCCTCACTGGTTCCACTTCCGGCCACTTTGTGAACTTGTCGATGGCGATGTACAAGAACTCAAAGCCCCCGACAGCTCGGGGAAAGGGGCCGAGGATGTCGAGCCCCCAGACCAAAAATGGCCAGGATAAAGGGATCGTCTAGAGAGCTTGAGCTGGCTGGTGTATCTGTTTGGAATGGAACTGGCACGCTTCACACTTGGTTACTTGTGCAGTTGCATCCTGGAGGGCTGTAGGCCAGAAGTAACCTTGTCGGAAAGCTTTGCCGGCAAGTGCTCTTGCGCCAATGTGGTGACCACATATGCCTCCATGTATCTCTGCCAACAGCCGTTGTCCATCTTCCCGGCGAATGCACTTCAATTTCACACCATTGAGTCATATTCTGTACAGTGTGTTGTCGACAAACTTGTACATACTTGACTGCCGGGATACTCTTTCCGCTTCTTCTTGCTCTTAGGGAAGCTCTCCTGTCTGAAGGAAATGGACAATCTGCTGCGCCCATGCTGGAGCTTGTGGCTCGACAACAAGGAATAAAGGCACATCTGCTGCTGCGGGAACATCTGCTTCTACGGCAAGGCGCCAGCCCGAGATGACCCCGCCCCAGTTGCCACTGTGGCGGGAGGCGCACCCGCGGCAACCGTACTTGCCGCGGTGGAGCGCGTCGCGCGGCGCAGCGGCTTTTGACCAGCTTGCCGCCCTGCTGCGTCCGCGATCCTGCTGGAAACTGATCCACCAACACCTATGCGGACCGGGCCCCTTTCGGTTCGGAGGGGGGCGGAGGCTGCACAAAGAGCGGATCGAGGCAGTACACGCGAGCAGTTTTACCCAGCTTCGGGCCGCACGGATGCGTAAAACCCTACTGCTGCTTGTTTGTGTGTATTGAATTCTTGCTCAGGAGCGATGGACGCTGCCAGACCGAGCATGAGAGTGTTCCTGATGTTTCGAATGAGCCGAACCCCTTCTACGTTGCGCTTGGGCCTCCTTTTTTACTTTCAAGGGGTCACCGACAGGTGGCAACGTAGACTAGAAGGGTAAAAATGGAAAAGGATGCGGTAGGTGCAGCTACCGCTACTGTGGACACAGTGCACCCTACCTAACTCTGACGGCAGGGGACAAGGTCATTGAATGCCCGTCTGAGTTGCCTAAACAGTGCAAAAAGTGACCGTTAGGAGCGCCACCGTTTGCCACGATGGCCTTCTCTTCATCTCCGCTTGCCACCGCGTACCCCTGGCTGCACAGGCTCCCGCCACGCGCCCCTGAGGAAGCCTGATGGCGACACGCGGGTGGGTGCGCTGGAGCGTGGGTTCAAAGTGGCAGCGGGCCCCCAGCGAGTACCTTGTCGGGGTCGTCATCTTGTCAAGTCCAGAAGCTTGTCGCTTCACCGGACCTTGCCGGGACGTGTGGTGCATCGCAGCAAGTTTCTTGAAGTGCCGTGGTTGGGCTTCCCGGCAAGCTCCTCTTGCTGGGGCCTTGTCTCTTCCCGGCAAGATCCTCTTGCCGGGGCCTTGTCTCTTCATATTGAATGCTTTGTTCTTGAATGGCTCCAAAGGAACCCACGAAGGACTCTGGCGATCGTCCGGCAAGCCTTGCCGCGCGGCGCTGCAACTGCCCGTGCACAAGTTCGGGATACTAGGGTACCCCTACTCTAGTACACCGACAGGAGCCCCCGGGCCTGGGCCACACACGGTGCCGAGCGCTGTTGGGCCAGGCCCAAAACAGGGCACGGGCACGCGCGGAGCCTGGGTTATGCCGAATATAACTCCGTATACACCGCGCCCCTCGTAACGGCACACGTCAATCGCGGAGTCGTGGGAGAGATCGTGGGTGGTTGCTTATTTGGAAGGCCGAAATGTCCGCCCCGTCCCTCTTTATAAGCAGGGGAAACAGGGGCATTTCCCCCACCTTCGCCGTTCGCTGCTGCAATCTCAGAAATCTCCGCCGCCCTCCTCCGCTTGCAGAGTTGAAAGAGGGCAGCGCTCCGCCCCCGTCGCTACCGCCACCACCAGCGCCGTCGATCTCCCCCACCGCCTCCGCCATGCCTCTGAAGTACGGGAAGGGGAAGGCCACGAAGGCCGCGGCCGCGAAAGCTGTGAAGTCGACCGAAGCGCAGCGGCTCGAGGCGCTGCGGAAGGAGCGGGCCACTTCCCCCCCCCCCGAGCTCTCCGCGAAGGAGCTGAGGGAGTGGTACTATCTCTTCTGGTCGACGGAGACGCGGGCGCATCCGCGCACGAAGGTACTCTCCGCCGTCGCCTCGCAGGCAGCTCCAGTTGGCGGATATCCTTTCTTCGCCGTGGTCTTCTACTGCGGGCTCTGCCCGCCACTCTCTGATTTCTTTTGCGACGTCATGAACAGCTATGGGCTCCACCTCCTTGACTTCACCCCCAACGCCGTTCTGACCATGGCAGTTTTCGCCCATCTATGCGAAAACTTTGTCGGAGTCCACCCCAACGTAGCTCTCTTCCGCCATTTCTTTATGCCTCGTGTCGAGAGAGGGGAACCTCTTGCCGGCGGGATCGCCTGGATCTCGCGGGCCGGCAAGAAGGAGACCTATCTGGAGGGGGAGCTCCGCAGCAAGTGGGACGAGTGGAGAGCAGATTGGTGCTGGGTTGTAGAAGAGAGCCCGCAGCCGTTCACCGCCCTGCGCCAAGCCCCAGCAGTGCGTGGCAATGACTGGAGCGCTCTGTCCGTGGACGACGACAAGCTGAAGATCGCCACCACTCGGATCTTGCGTCTCAGGCTTGCCGGGCTGACTGTAGGAGCTGTCGGCGCAGATTTCCTTCGCCGGCGCATCGCCCCTCTACAGGCGAGGGGGAGACCCGCCTGGGAATTTGGAGGCCCGGCAGATATCATGAGGTTGCGCCCAGGCCTCAACTTCAATTTCACCGTCATAGAGTTGGACGGGATACTCAAGGAGATATTCAAGCACGACCCACAGCATCCCGAGTGGTTCAGGTTGCCGGCAGGCGTCGTTCCTCTGTGCAACAACTCCTCGCGCGACCGCATCTGCGCCATGATGCCGTTGTGTGATTCGCACGGGATCGCTCCAACTTGGCAAGAGCCTGCCGGAGACGTTGTGCAGCAGTTCTTCGACAGCCTAGTGGAAGTAGCGGTCAATGCTGACGACAAGAAGCTCCTCACCCGCGACACCACCGATCAAGAGATGGAACGCATCGCCACCAGGGCGGAAGAGGCGGCGGCAGCCGCAGCCGCGGGTGAATTTGGGTTCACGGTGGAGGAAGCGGACGCGGCATCGGCGATGAGTCTTGCTGAGCGGGAGTGGCCCGAAGACGAAGAAGAGCTTGCCGCGCCCGACGCCGAGTTGAGTGAGCCCGCCGAGGGTGCGAGCGGCCCGCCATCTCCGGGGAGCTTGCCGGGAACAGGGCCCGGAACGCAGCCCCCAGTGCAGCCAAGAAGGCGCCTCCGCAGGATCGGGGACGCAGCAGGGCGGCAAGCTGGTCAACAGCCGCAGCGCCGCGCGACGCGCTCCGCCGCGGCAAGTACGGTTGCCGCGGGTGCGCCTCCCGCCGCAGTGGCAACTGGGGCGGGGTCATCTCGGGCTGGCGCCGCAGTCCCCGCCAAGCGGCCAAGGGATCCCACCCCTCCACCTCGTCGCGCCGGAGGTGGGCCGAACTTCGACCTCTCCGCGCTCAGCTCCGACGAGGAAGAGGAAGAAGAGTAAGATTCCCTTGTTGTTCTTGTAGTTCTTCAACTTGCCATTCCTGTCTTGCATCTGATCTGACCCACCCTGGACTCTCCCTTTTCATGACTCTGGCTCAGAGGGCGGCGAAGAGGGCCAAGGCTCAGGTGGTGGTCATCGAGGACGAGCCCACTGCGACGACAGGAGGCGCGCCCGAGACCACCTTGCCGGATCCGGCCATCACTTCGCAGAGCAGCCCCAGCGCAGCCCCCAGCGTAAGCATATGGTTTACTTTCTGCTTCTGGGTGCGCGTGGTTGCTCTTTTCCTTTGTTGACATCTAATCACTGGTTTGTTTGCATAGGAGCAGAACAGCTTCATCAGGAGGGCATGGTGATCTCCTCCGACTCGTCGTCTTCTTCGACTGCGCCGCCAAGGGCGGACTCCCCGGCAAGGGAGCATTCTCCGGTAAGGGAGGAGCCTCCGGCAAGGGAGGAGTCTCCGGCAAGGGACAGCGCTAACGATCCGCCGGTGGTGGAGCTTATGACAGCGGATTCCCAGCACAGGTAATCCTTCCTGCCCGAAACTTTCTTTGTATTCTTCTGCTGATTTTTCTTCTTGAGTGCTTGTTTGACTTCTCATTCTTCTCCGGTCGTCAGGTCCACCCTCCGCGGATCCGATGGAGACCGAGGCGGGCGGCGGAGAGGACGCGCGCGGCAACACTAATGATGCCGCGGCCGCCGAAGACGGAGCTGGTGCCGATGTGCCTGCCGGTGAAGAGGCCGCCAAGGCTGCCGCCGAGGAGGCTGGCGGGGGATCTGGCGATCGCACTGACGGCCCTGAGGCCGCAGGAGCGTCAGGCGCTGCACCGACCGCCGATCCCTCCGCCGCTGCCGCAGCGTCAGGCTCTGAGGAGCCCCAGCCCGGCGCCTATCTGAAGGCTGGCGAGGGCATCTTCATCAAGCTCCCTTGGGCGTCGAGCTCCAAGGCGCCGGTGGAAGGAGAAGTTTTGGATGGGGAGGTGCTTGCCTCCGCCGGGTTGTCGATCGTTGATGCACCGGGAAGCAGCAGTGACGTGCCCGAGGAGGAGCGGCTGCTGCGGAGGCTGCTGGCGCTCTATCGCGCCCGTCAAGTCAAGTTGGAGTCCCGGGATGCGCTCATCGCGAAAGCGAGCGTGGATATAGAGAAGCGCGCGGAGGAGCTCCGGGGTTTTTGCCAGGAAGCTCTCCGGGCCTTGGCGGAGGAGCGGGAGCAGCTTGCTGAAGAGCGGAAGGCCTTCCTCCTCGAGAAGGCCGAAGCTGAAGAGCAGCAGCGGCTCACCGGCGAGAAGCTATATGCGCGAGAAGGCGAGCTGACTCAGCGGAAAGTGAACCTCGACAGCCACAAGGAGGAGCTTGCCGCGCGCGAACGGGCACTTGGCGGGTCGCTCCAAGAGGCAAAGGATGCGGCTGCGGCTGCCGAGACCGCCAAGAAGGAATTGGAAGTAAAGGTGGCGCAGCTGGAGGCTGATCTAAAGGTGGGCGGCGAAGAGCTTGCCGCGCTCAAGCTGGAGCGCGAGAAGGACGCCCTTGCCCACGGTGAGCTGCAGGGCCAACTCTCCGAGAAGGGCAAAGAGCTGCGCGCCGCCAAGAATTCCAATGCTGATCTGGAGCTGAAGCTGGCCACCCTGACGGAGACGTTGGACGGCGCCAAGAAACGGGAGGCGGACTTGAAGAAGGATATCAAGGCCAACGAGGCGCTGCTAGCGAGGGCCGCCGAAACCCAGAATCTTCTCAGAGATACTGTGGAGCTCTGGACGGAGGGCCTCGTGAACATTGCTGTAGTCATCGAAGAGGAGATGGTGCAATTGGGGGTGGAAGGCTTCGGGTACTCCTCCGACGAGAACCTCCAACCCAGCGCCAAGCTCACTCTGTTCTTCAAAGGCGTGGCGGCGGCGCTCTAGCAACTTCGGGAACGGATCCCAAAGCAGTTGGCCGACGAGTCACGCTCAATCTGTGCCGGAGTTCTGGAGAAGATGCTGGTGAAGGTGGCCTTCCGCAATCCGGGCCTCAACCTCACCAACGTCCTCAAGAGGCTGCCGGCGGACGCTGATCTTGACGCACTTAAGGCCCTCGTCGCACCCATTGTGGACAGGGTGAACGAGGTCAAAAGGGTTGACGGTGGTCGCGTAGATTAGGCCGTCCGTTTTCTTCTTTTCTTGTCGTTGCCAGTCATGTCATGGGAACACTTTATTAGACGCGCGACAAGTTATTTTTGTAATATAACTCTATCTTAGGAAAAAAATTGCTGTGTTACTTCCTTTACTCGACTCTTGGCTTTGTATGGTTCTGCCCTACGCTTTCTAGGGAAACTTGCCGGTGCAGGCACCCTTGCCGCGAGCGCCGAGTGCGGAACTTCAGCAGCCTGCTGGCGGGGTCGCTACCGACAAGCAACCTTGTCGCAACTAGTTGCAGCTCACTTAAGTTGTTGAGCGGACTCGAAACAAAGTAAGGGCGCAGCTAGCTACGAGTTGGTTCCTCCGCGCACAGGTTTTCCATACAAAGCACGGTCGTTCAAGGAAATAACTCAAAAACTTAAAAAACTGATTGCTCAAACTTTAGCAACTTAGCTTTTCCGTCGTCTGCTTCCCGGCAAGGAGAAACTTTCTTGAATGGCCTGGTCCACACCATAATATTCTCCTTCCCCCCCTGGTAAACCTTGTGGGCGAGGGAACCTTCCTTCTTTTGAGAAAGAAACAGAGAAATAAAGTAATGATATGGAGCCTTGGGCTCGTTATCGCTTACCGGGGTCTGGTGCTGCACAAAGTGTCAGATAACATATGCAAAAAAGGATTATAGCATAAAAACTGACAAGATGTGCGGGGCACATGAACTTTACTGGTGCACGGGGTTTGCGCCCGGCTTTGTACAAAGGATTACATGCAACAACGGCAAGACTTGTACAAAAGGTGGTTACCGAAAAAGCTTCCGGCAACCGCGCCCTACGGGTAAAACTTACGAAGATGTTCAATGTTCCAGGAGTTGCTCACCGGAATGCCATCTTCGGTCTCAAGGCGGACAGCGCCGGGCCTAGTGACTCGTTTCACCCGATAAGGGCCTTCCCACTTCGGCGTCAACTTGTTTGAATTCTTGGCGGACTGAACACGCCGAAGAACAAGGTCGCCTTCCTCGAAGCTCCTGGCTTTAACTTTGCGGCTATGGTAGCGACGCAAAGCTTGCTGGTAGCGAGCGGCTCGCACAGCAGCCTGAAGACGGTCTTCCTCAAGGAGCAGCGCGTCATCTTGGCGCAACTGCTCTTGCTCAAGCTCATCATAAGCGAGCACTCGAGGTGACCCGTAAATGAGTTCCGTGGGGAGAACTGCCTCCGCTCCGTAGACTAGAGCGAAGGGTGTCTGGCCAGTGGCTCGATTTGGCGTCGTCCTGATTGACCAAAGAACCACCGGCAGCTCCTCGATCCAGTTTCTTCCGCACTTGTGCAGCCTGTCGAAAGTTTTGGTCTTGAGGCCTCGCAGCACTTCAGCATTTGCCCTCTCCGCTTGACCGTTGCTTCTCGGATGAGCAACAGAAGCGAAGCAGACCTTGGCGCCAAGATCTTGGACGTATTGCATGAAGGTGCGGCTCGTAAATTGCGTGCCGTTGTCGGTGATGATCCTGTTAGGGATCCCGAAATGGCAAACAATCGACCTGAAGAACTTGACTGCTGACTGTGCTGTCACCTTCCTCACTGGTTCCACTTCCGGCCACTTTATGAACTTGTGGATGGCGACGTACAAGAACTCAAAGCCCCCGACAGCTTGGGGAAAGGGGCCGAGGATGTCGAGCCCCCAGACCGAAAATGGCCAGGATAAAGGCATCGTCTGGAGAGCTTGAGCTGGCTGGTGTATCTATTTGGAATGGAACTGGCACGCTTCACACTTGGTTACTTGTGCAGTTGCATCCTGGAGGGCTGTCGGCCAGAAGAAACCTTGTCGGAATGCTTTGCCGGCAAGTGCTCTTGCGCCAATGTGGTGACCACATATGCCTCCATGTATCTCTGCCAACAGCTGTTGTCCATCTTCCCGGCGAATGCACTTCAATTTCACAACGTTGAGTCTTATTCTGTACAGTGTGTTGTCGACAAACTTGTACATACTTGACTGCCGGGCTACTCTTTCCGCTTCTTCTTACTCTTCGGGAAGCTCTCCTGTCTGAAGGAAATGGACAATCTGCTGTGCCCATGCTGGAGCTTGTGGCTCGACAACAAGGACTAAAGGCACATCTGCTTCTGCGGGAACATCTGCTTCTACGGCAAGGACTTGCGGCCCTGCCGGAGCTTGATGCTCCCCGGCAAGCTTGCCGGAGCAAAACTTATCGTGAGCATCTGCTTCAACGGAACAAACCATAAGGCTTGCCGGAGCAGACTGCCCCTCAGCACTCTTGGCGTCGATCTTGAGGACCTTCTTGGCGGCGGCTTCGGGAAGCTCTGCCGAAAAGTAGTCATCAGAAACCAACTTCCTCTTCTTTCTCTGTCCAGTCGACGGTGTTACGGATGGTTGAGTCAGCTTGAGCACAAAAATCCTTGGTTCCACAGGTAACTTTAGTGCTGCGCACTTTGACAGGCCATTAGCAATATCGTTCTGAGCTCGTGGAACGTGTTCCATTTGTAGGCCGTCAAAGTGTGCTTCTAGCTTCCTTACTTCATCAACATATGCTTCTATCAACGGACTCTGATAGCTTTTGTTTACTTGGCGGACGACCAACTGCGAGTCACCCCTAACAATGAGCTTGTTGATCCCAAGGTCTACCGCGATTCTGAGTCCGGCAAGCAAACCTTCATACTCTGCGATATTGTTCGTTGCTTGCTCCTTGGGAAAATGCATCTGAACTACGTACTTGAGGTGCTCTCCGGTGGGTGCGATAAGCAGCACGCCTGCGCCGGCGCCTTGCAGCGAGAAGGCACCATCAAAGTACATCAGCCACTCTTTGCTTGTCTCCTTGACGGGGATGCTCGTCTCTGGAATTTCTTCGTCTGGGGTTGGCGTCCACTCTGCTATGAACTCTGCCAATGCCCTGCTTTGGATCGTTGCAGTGCTCTCAAACTTGAGGCCAAAGCTTGACAGTTCCAATGCCCACTCGACAATCCTGCCTGTTGCTTCTAGATTCTGCAGTATCCTCTTCAACGGAAAGCGAGTGACAACTGTGATCTCGTGTGCCTGGAAGTAATGGCGCAGCTTTCTCGAGGCCATGAGAAGGCCGAAAAGCAATTTTTGCACACCAGAGTACCTCGACCTAGCCCCCTGGAGAAGGGAGCTGACAAAGTAAACTGGGCGCTGCACCATCTTCTTCTGCACCTCCTTGCATGTCTGCTTGGCCGAGACTGCGGCGCCAGCCCGAGATGACCCCGCCCCAGTTGCCACTGCGGCGGGAGGCGCACCCGCGGCAACCGTACTTGCCGCGGCGGAGCGCGTCGCGCGGCGCTGCGGCTGTTGACCAGCTTGCCGCCCTGCTGCGTCCCCGATCCTGCGGAGGCGCCTTCTTGGCTGCACTGGGGGCTGCATTCCGGGCCCTGTTCCCGGCAAGCTCCCCGGAGATGGCGGGCCGCTCGCACCCTCGGCGGACTCACTCAACTCGGCGTCGGGCGCGGCAAGCTCTTCTTCGTCTTCGGGCCACTCCCGCTCAGCAAGACTCATTGCCGATGCCGCGTCCGCTTCCTCCACCGTGAACCCAAATTCACCCGCGGCTGCGGCTGCCGCCGCCTCTTCCGCCCTGGTGGCGATGCGTTCCATCTCTTGATCGGTGGTGTCGCGGGTGAGGAGCTTCTTGTCGTCAGCATTGACCGCTACTTCCACTAGGCTGTCGAAGAACTGCTGTACAATGTCTCCGGCAGGCTCTTGCCAAGTTGGAGCGATCCCGTGCGAATCACACAACGGCATCATGGCGCAGATGCGGTCGCGCGAGGAGTTGTTGCACAGAGGAACGACGCCTGCCGGCAACCTGAACCACTCGGGATGCTGTGGGTCGTGCTTGAATATCTCCTTGAGTATCCCGTCCAGCTCTATGACGGTGAAATTGAAGTTGAGGCCTGGGCGCAACCTCATGATATCTGCCGGGCCTCCAAATTCCCAGGCGGGTCTCCCCCTCGCCTGTAGAGGGGCGATGCGCCGGCGAAGGAAATCTGCACCGACAGCTCCTACAGTCAGCCCGGCAAGCCTGAGACGAAAGATCCGAGTGGTGGCGATCTTCAGCTTGTCGTCGTCCACGGACAGAGCGCTCCAGTCATTGCCACGCACTGCTGGGGCTTGGCGCAGGGCAGTGAACGGCTGCGGGCTCTCTTCTACAACCCAGCACCAATCTGCTCTCCACTCGTCCCACTTGCTGCGGAGCTCCCCCTCTAGATAGGTCTCCTTCTTGCCGGCCCGCGAGATCCAGGCGATCCCGCTAGCAAGAGGTTCCCCTCTCTCGACACGAGGCATAAAGAAATGGCGGAAGAGAGCTACGTTGGGGTGGACTCCGACAAAGTTTTCGCATAGATGGGCAAAAACTGCCATGGTCAGAACGACGTTGGGGGTGAAGTCAAGGAGGTGGAGTCCATAGGTGTTCATGACGTCGCAAAAGAAATCAGAGAGTGGCGGGCAGAGCCCGCAGTAGAAGAACACGGCGAAGAAAGGATATCCGCCAACTGGAGCTGCCTGCGAGGCGACGGCGGAGAGTACCGTCGTGCGCGGATGCGCCCGTGTCTCCGTCGACCAGAAGAGATAGTACCACTCCCTCAGCTCCTTCGCGGAGAGGTCGGGGGGGGGGGGGAAAGTGGCCCGCTCCTTCCGCAGCGCCTCAAGCCGCTGCGCCTCAAGCCGCCGCGCTTCGGTCGACTTCACAGCTTTCGCGGCCGCGGCCTTTGTGGCCTTCCCCTTCCCAGGCTTCGGAGGCATGGTGGAGGCGGTGGGGGAGATCGACGGCGCCGGTGGTGGCGGCAGCGAAGGGGGCGGAGCGCTGCCCTTTTTCAACTCTGCAAGCAGAGGAGGGCGGCGAAGATTTCTGAGATTGCAGCAGCGAAGGGCGAAGGTGGGGGAAATGCCCCTGTTTCCCCTGCTTATAAAGAGGGACAGGGCGGACATTTCGGCCTTCCAAATAAACAACCACCCACGATCTCTCCCACGACTCCGCGATTGACGCGTGCCGTTACGGGAGGCGCGGTGGATACGGAGTTAGATTCGGCATAACCCAGGCTCCGCACGTGCCCGTGCCCTGTTTTGGGCCTGGCCCAACAGCGCTCGGCACCGTGTGTGGCCCAGGCCTGGGGGCTCCTGTCGGTGTACTAGAGTAGGGGTACCCTAGTATCCTGAACTTGTGCTCGGGCAGTTGCAGCGCCGCGCGGCAAGGCTTGCCGGACGATCGCCAGAGTCCTCCGTGGGTTCCTTTGGAGCCATTCAAGAACAAAGCATTCAAGATGAAGAGACAAGGCCCCGGCAAGAGGATCTTGCCGGGAAGAGACAAGGCCCCGGCAAGAGGAGCTTGCCGGGAAGGCCAACCACGACACTTCATGAAACTTGCCACGATGCACCGCACGTCCCGGCAAGGTCCGGTGAGCGACAAGCTTCTGGACTCGCCAAGACGACGACCCCGACAAGGTACTCGCCGGGGGCCCGCTGCCACTCTGTACCCACGCTCCAGTGCACCCACCCGCGTGTCGCCATGAGGCTTCCTCAGGGGAGCGTGGCGGGAGCCTGTGCAGCCAGGGGTACGCGGTGGCAAGCGGAGATGAAGAGAAGGCCATCGTGGCAAACGGTGGCGCTCCTAACGGTCACTTTTTGCGCTGTTTAGGCAACTCAGACGGGCATTCAATGACCTTGTCCCCTTCCGTCAGAGTTAGGTAGGGTGCACTGTGTCCACAGTAGCGGTAGCTGCACCTACCGCATCCTTTTCCATTTTTACCCTTCTAGTCTACGTTGCCACCTGTCGGTGACCCCTTGAAAGTATAAAAGGTGGCCCAGGCGCAACGTAGAGGGGGTTCGGCTCATTCGAAACATCAGGAACACTCTCATGCTCGGTCTGGCAGCGTCCATCGCTCCTGAGCAAGAATTCAATACACACAAACAAGCAGCAGTAGGGTTTTACGCATCCGTGCGGCCCGAAGCTGGGTAAAACTGCTCGCGTGTACTGCCTCGATCCGCTCTTTGTGCAGCCTCCTCCCCCCTCCGAACCGAAAGGGGCCCGGTCCCCATAGGTGAAACTGATCCACCAACACCTATGGGGACCGGGCCCCTTTCGGTTCGGAGGGGGGCGGAGGCTGCACAAAGAGCGGATCGAGGCAGTACACGCGAGCAGTTTTACCCAGCTTCGGGCCGCACGGATGCGTAAAACCCTACTGCTGCTTGTTTGTGTGTATTGAATTCTTGCTCAGGAGCGATGGACGCTGCCAGACCGAGCGTGAGAGTGTTCCTGATGTTTCGAATGAGCCGAACCCCTTCTACGTTGCGCTTGGGCCTCCTTTTATACTTTCAAGGGGTCACCGACAGGTGGCAACGTAGACTAGAAGGGTAAAAATGGAAAAGGATGCAGTAGGTGCAGCTACCGCTACTGTGGACACAGTGCACCCTACCTAACTCTGACGGCAGGGGACAAGGTCATTGAATGCCCGTCTGAGTTGCCTAAACAGTGCAAAAAGTGACCGTTAGGAGCGCCACCATTTGCCACGATGGCCTTCTCTTCATCTCCGCTTGCCACCGCGTACCCCTGGCTGCACAGGCTCCCGCCACGCGCCCCTGAGGAAGCCTCATGGCGACACGCGGGTGGGTGCGCTGGAGCATGGGTTCAGAGTGGCAGCGGGCCCCCGGCGAGTACCTTGTCGGGGTCGTCGTCTTGTCGAGTCCAGAAGCTTGTCGCTTCACCGGACCTTGCCGGGACGTGTGGTGCATCGCGGCAAGTTTCTTGAAGTGCCGTGGTTGGCCTTCCCGGCAAGCTCCTCTTGCCAAGGCCTTGTCTCTTCCCGGCAAGATCCTCTTGCCGGGGCCTTGTCTCTTCATCTTGAATGCTTTGTTCTTGAATGGCTCCAAAGGAACCCACGGAGGACTCTGGCGATCGTCCGGCAAGCCTTGCCGCACGGCGCTGCAACTGCCCGTGCACAAGTTCGGGATACTAGGGTACCCCTACTCTAGTACACCGACAATGCCTTGATGCAATCTTATGATGAAAAACTTAATTTGGAAGTTTCTATAGCTAGAAAACTTAATGATGAGTGGGAACCTACTCTAAAGATTAGAATTAAAGATTTTGAGTGTTTTCCTTTGTGTGATTTGGGTGCTAGTGTTTCCACAATTCCGAAAACTTTATGTGATACTCTAGATTTCCATGATCTTGATGATTGCTCTTTAAATTTGCACCTTGAGGATTCCACCATTAAAAAGCCTATGGGAAGGATCAAAGATGATCTTATTGTTGCAAATATAAATTTGGTTCCCGTAGATTTTATCGTTCTTGATATAGATTGCAATCTTTCTTGCCCTATTATTCTTGGTAGACCTTTCCTTAGAATGATTGGTGCGATTATCGATATGAAAGAAGGGAACATTAGATTCTAATTTCCCTTAAAGAAAGGCATCGAGCACTTTCCAAGAAATAAAGTCAAATTACCTTATGAATCTATCATGCGTGCTACTTATGAATCAAATGCCAAAGATGGCACTACTTAGATCTATCCTTGCTTTTATGCCTAGCTAGGGGCGTTAAACGATAGCGCTCGTTGGGAGGCAACCCAGTTTTCTTTATGTTATTTGTTTTTGTTCCTGTTTAGTGCTAAATTTTGTTTCTACTTTCTGTTTAGATGTGTTTTTATCTTTTGTTTAGTGTTTGTGCCAAGTAGAACCTATAGGATAAACTATGATGATGGTTGATTTGATTCTTCTTAAAAACAGAAACTTTGCGCTCACGAGAAAAAATTCAATAAATCACAGAAAAGAGATTTTGCATTGATTCTTTTTTCTTCTGATCAATAAACAAATTTTCCAGTACGTCCTAGTTTGGTAGGATTTTTAGAGTTCCAGAAGTTTGCGTTAGTTACAGATTGCTACAGACTGTTCTGTTTTTGACATATTCTGTTTTTTGTGTGTTGTTTGCTTATTTCAATGCATCTATGGCTAATAAATTAGTTTATAAACCATAAGGAAGTTGGAATACAGTAGGTTTAACACCAAAATAAATAAATAATGAGTTAATTACAGTACCTTATGTGGTGGTTTTATTTTCTTTCACTAACGGAGCTTATAAGATTTCCTGTTGAGTTTTGTGTTTTGAAGTTTTCAAGTTTTGGGTAAAGCTTTTATGGACTATGGAATAAAGAGTGGCAAGAGCCTAAACTTGGGGATGCCCAAGGCACCCCAAGATATTCAAGAATAGCCAAAAGCCTAAGCTTGGGGATGCCCCAGGAAGGCATCCCCTCTTTCGTCTTCGTTCATTGGTAACTTTACTTGGAGCTATATTTTTATTCGCCACATGATATGTGTTTTACTTGGAGCATCGTGTATTATATTGGTATTTTCTTGTTAGTTTACCACAATCATCCTTTCTGTAACACACCTTTTGGGAGAAGCCTATTTGATTAGAATTTTCTAGAATACTCTATGTGCTTCACTTATATATTTTGAGCTTGTTAGTTTTTGCTCTAGTACTTCACTTATATCTTTTAGAGCATGGTGGTGGATTAATTTTATAGAAATTGCTAGTCTCTCATGCTTCACTTATATTATTTTGAGAGTCTCTTATAACAGCATGGTATTTGCTATGGTTTTAATTTGGTCCTAGAATGATGAGCATGCAAGTTGGGTATAATAAAAACTATCATAGAAAGTGAATTGGATGCTATGATCAATTTGATGCTTGATAATTGTTTTGAGATATGGAGGTAGTAATATTAAAGTCATGCTAGTTGGGTAATTATGGATTTAAAGAATGCTTGTGTTGAAGTTTGTGATTCCCGTAGCATGCACGTATGGTGAACCACTTTGTGATGAAGTTGGAGCACAATTTTATTTATTGAATGTCTTCCTTATGAGTGGCAGTCGGGACGAGCGATGGTCTTTTCCTACCAATCTATCCCCCTAGGAGCATGCACGTAGTGCTTTGGTTTTTGATGACTTCTAAATTTTTACAACAAGCATATGAGTTCTTTTGACTAATGTTGAGTCCATGGATTATACGCACCCTTTCACCCCTCCATTATTGCTAGCCTCTCTTGCACCGTGCAAATTTTCGCCGGCACCATACACCCACCATATACCTTCCTCAAAACACCCACCATACCTACCTATTATGGCATTTCCATAGCCATTCCGAGATATATTGCCATGCAACTTTCCACCGTTCCATTTATTATGACACGTTTCATCATTGTCATATTGCTCTTTGCATGATCATGTAGTTGACATTGTATTTGTGGCAAAGCCACTATCATAATCTTCATACATGTCGCTCTTGATTCATTGCATATCCCGGTATATCTCCGGAGGCATTCACATAGAGTCATATCTTGTTCTAGCTTTGAGTTGTAAATCCATAAAAGTGTGATGATCTTCATTATTAGAGCATTGTCCTAGTGAGGAAAGGATGATGAAGACTATGATTCCCCCACAAGTCGGGATGAGACTTCGGACTTTACAAAAAAAAAGAGAAAGGCCAAAAAAAAAGAAAAAAAAGAATGAGAGAAAAAGAGAGAAGGGACAATGCTACCATCTCTTTTTCCACACTTGTGCTTCAAAATAGCACCATGATCTTCATGATAGAGAGTCTCATATGTTGTCAGTTTCATATACTAGTGGGAATTTTTCATTATAGAACTTGGCTTGTATATTCCAATGATGGGCTTCCTCAAAATTCCCTAGGTCTTCGTGAGCAAGCAAGTTGGATGCACACCCACTAGTTTTCTTTTGTTGAGCTTTCATATATTTATAGATCTAGTGCATCCGTTACATGGCAATCCCTACTCACTCACATTGATATCTATTAATGGGCATCTCCATAGCCCGTTGATACGCCTAGTTGATGTGAGACTTTCTTCTCCTTTTTTGTCTTCTCCACAACCACCATTCTATTCCACATATAGTGCTATGTCCATGGCTCACGCTCATGTATTGCGTGAAAGTTGAAAGAGTTTGAGATTATTAAAGTATGAAACAGTTGCTTGGATCGTCATCGGGGTTGTGCATGATTAAATACTTTGTGTGATGAAGATGAAGCATAGCCAGACTATATAATTTTGTAGGGATAACTTTCTTTTGGCCATGCTATTTTGAGAAGACATGATTACTTGCTTAGTATGCTTGAAGTATTACTGTTTCTTATGTCAATATGAACTTTTATTTTGTATTATTTGGATCTGAACATTGATGCCACAATAAAAGAAAATTACATTATGAATTATGCTAGGTAGCATTCCACATCAAAAATTCTCTTTTTATCATTTACCTACTCGAGGACGAGCAGGAATTAAGCTTGGGGATGCTTGATACGTCTCCAACGTATCTATAATTTTTGATTGTTCCATGCTATTATATTACCTGTTTTGGATGTTTATGGGCTTTATTCTACACATTTATATCATTTTTGGACTAACCTACTAACCAAGGCCCAGCCATATTGCTGTTTTTTTGCCTATTTCAGTATTTCGAAGAAAAGGAATATCAAACGGAGTCCAAACGGAATGAAACCTTCGGGAGCGTTATTTTTGGAACAAATCTGATCCGGAGAGCCAGAGCGCAAGTCAAGATAGCTCCGAGGGCCCCACAAGATAGGAGGGCGCGCCCCCCTGTCTCGTGGGCCCCTTGGGCGTCCACCGACGTACTTCTTCCTCCTATATATATCCATGGACCCCGAAAACATCCAGGGGCACCACGAAACACAATTTCCACCACCATAACCTTCTGTATCCGCGAGATCCCATCTTGGAGCCTTTGCCGGCACTCTGCCGGAGGGGGAATCGACCACGGAGGGCCTCTACATCAACATCCTTGCCCCTCCTATGAGTTGTGAGTAGTTTACCACAGACCTACGTGTCCATAGTTATTAGCTAGATGGCTTCTTCTCTCTTTTTGGATCTCAATACAATGTTCTCCCCCTCTCTTGTGGAGATCTATTCGATGTAATCTCTTTTTGCGGTGTGTTTGTCGAGATCCAATGAATTGTGGGTTTATGATCAGATTTATCTATGGATATTAATTGAATCTTCTCTGAATTCTTTTATATATGATTGAGTTATCTTTGCAAGTCTATTCGAACTATCGGTTTGGTATGGCCTACTAGATTGATCTTTCTTGCCATGGGAGAAGTGCTTAGCTTTGGGTTCAATCTTGCGGTGTTCTTACCCAGTGACAGAAAGGGTTGCAAGACACGTATTGTATTGTTGCCATCAAGGATAATAAGATGGGGTTTATATCATATTGCATGAGTTTATCCCTCTACATCATGTCATCTTGCTTAATGCGTTACTCCGTTCTTATGAACTTAATACTCTAGATGCATGCTGGATAGCGATCGATGTGTGGAGTAATAATAGTAGATGCAGGCAGGAGTCGGTCTACTTGTTATGGACGTGATGCCTATATACATGATCATGCCTAGATAACGTCATAATTATTCGCTTTTCTATCAATTGCTTGACAGTAATTTGTTCACCCACCGTAATACTTATGCTCTCGAGAGAAGCCTCTAGTGAAACCTATGGCACCCGGGTCTATCTCTTACCATATTTTCTTTCAATCTACTTTTATTTGCATCTTTACTTTCTTGCATCTATATCATAAAATACCAAAAATATATTTATCTTATCATACTATCTCTATTAGATCTCACTTTTGCAAGTGGCCGTGAAGGGATTGACAACCCCTTTATTGTGTTGGTTGCAAGTTCTCAGTTTGTTTGTGTAGGTGCGTGGGACTTTGGAGGAGCCTCCTACTGGATTGATAGCTTGGTTCGCAAAAACTGAGGGAAATACTTACGCTACACTTGCTGCATCACCCTCTCCTCTTCGGGGAAAACCAACGCTAGCTCAAGACGTAGCAGAGCTCTTGCTGGACCTCATTAACTCGAGCCTCCTGTTTCCGACGCTCGGTGCGCTCCTTGGCCGCCTTGTCTTCAGCCTCGGACATCGCTTTCTTAAGGGCCGCCACTTCGGTCGCGGCCCCTATTAAAATTGATGATGCTTCTGTTAGCATCAATGATTTTTCCTTTATATAACACACTGACGGGGTATCCCTTACCTTTGTTCTCATCGAGCTGCCTCTTCACGAGGCTGAGCTCTCATTCGGCTCGCTCCAGGTCCCGCCTCAGTCTGGAGACCTCTGCAGTACGAGCGACAATAGCCAGCAGCAACGCCTGCTTGTTCACGTAGACATTTTCTGTTAGACTCCTGCGGATATCAGTTGACCCTCTGTTTGGCTTTTCTTTCCGAACACCAAACAGAGTATCAGGGGCTACTGTCTATAATGTGATATTTTCTTACACTTTTGTTACCTACCTCAAATCATGTTAGGAGGCTGGCGCAGGCTTCGGACAATCCGTTTTTGGCAGACCGGACCTTCTCAATCACCACACTCATAAGAGTATGGTGTTCGTCATCAATGGAAGCGCCGGGAAGCACTTCTAGCAAGTTATCCGACGCATCTGGATGGACAAAGGTCATCAATACAGGTGGCTTGCCATCCTTAGCGAGGGGCTGCCTGCCTGAGTTCGGAACCTCCGAGGGTTCCGAAGCCGTCTTCGGCTGGGGGCCAAATTCACTGCGGCCCCCGGTATTAGAGTCCATAGGGGTCTTTCCCCCCATGTGTCCGGTGGCTGGGATCTCGCCTTGGGGCATCCCCAGAACTTTCTCCCCCTGGTCCGGCATCCTCTGGGACAACATTTCAGTGTCATCCATAGGCCTGGGGAGCAGGCCGTCGGGAGTGACTCGCTGTTCATCACCGACGGGTCCAGGGACTCCTCCGAAGAGGATACCTCGATGTGGGACTTGGCCAGACTGCATATGCGTGTTCAACATTACAAGAAGCAGTGAAGCTAAATAGACTGAAAGTACTATGGAGTACGGATACTTACAACTTCGCAAGGGGCTTGTCCCTGGGCAACCACTCTAGTCGCTGTAGGCGGCCATGGTGGAGTGGTCCGGAAGGGATGTCTTTCCCTTCTTAGGCATTCTGGCCTGCCCCTGTGGGGTGGCCTTCCTCTTATTCTCCCTCCCGGTTGGGGGAGGGGGGATTTCTTCTTCCTCCTCCCTGTCTTCGTGGGAGGAGTGCATCTCGGTGTGCTCAGACGACGAGTCCGATACAACCTTGCACCGGATACCTTTCCTGGTCCCCACGGTCGTCTTCTTGGCCTTCTTCTCCGGCACCTCATAGGGCACCGGAAACAACATCCTTGTTAGAAGCTCCGACTCTGGATCTTCCTGTAACGGAGCCGGGCAGTCGATCCTCTCCGCTACTACTACCCAATCCTGCAGAAACAACGTAAAAGGCTTAGGATCCTCCTCTAGATGTGCTGATGAAAAGCACATCCTGCAAAACACATGAACTTACCGGATTGGTGGGGCGCTTGATGCTGAGTCTGCGGTCTTCGGTTATGGTTGGTGGTACCTCGTTGGTCTTGAACAACAATTTCCAGATGTCTTCGTGTGTCATGCCGAAGATCTCTTGTAGTGTCTGGTGTTCGGCCGGGTTGAACTCCCACAGATTGCAAACCCTTTGTTGGGACCAAAGGATCCGGCGGAAGAGCATAACCTATACTATGTTGACGAGCTTGATCTTCTTGCTTTTCATGTTCCGGACATAGTTCCAAAGTTCGGACAGCTCTACCGCGGACCCCCAGGCTAAGCCCTTCTCTGTCCAGGAGGTGAGCCACATGGGGGCGCTGGATCAAATTTGGGGGCCGCTGCCCAGTTGGCGTTGCATGGCTCGGTGATGTAGAACCACCCTGATTGCCACCCCTTTACGGTCTCCACGAAGGAGCCCTCGGGCCAAGTGACACTGGGCATCTTACCCACTATGGCACTCCCGCACTCCACTTGCTGGCTGCCCACCACCTTTGGCTTCACATTGAAGGTCTTCAGCCATAGGCCAAAGTGGGGCAGGATACGGAGGAAAGCCTCGCACACGACAATGAACGCCGAGATGTTGAGGATGAAGTTGGGGGCCAGATCATGAAAATAGAGCCCGTAGTAAAACATAAGCACGCGGACGAATGGCTGGAGGGGAAATCCCAGTACGCGGATGTAATGAGAGAGGAACACTACCCTCTCCCGAGGTTTCGGGGTGGGGATGATCTGCCCCTCGGCCGGAAGCGTGTGCGCGATGTTTGCGGCCAGGTATCCGGCCTCCCGTAGCTTCGTTATGTCCTCCTCCGTGATGGAAGAGGCCATCCACTTGCCTCCGACTCCGGACATGCTTGAATGACTTTGCGGAGGATGTGAGGGCTTGGGTGCTAGAGCTCGAGCGAGAGGGAATGGATGATCAGAGGGACAAGAAGGCGTGGGTGAAAAGGGGAATCCTTATCTCTTTATAAAGGCGGTAGAAACTGTGCGCCTCCCCACTTTCCCTGTAAACTCGCTTATTTCCCAAGCGTCATATTGATGGCGCAGTTGGGTTACCCACACCCGTGTTGATGAGAATACCGTGATAAGGGGAACACGATCTGTGCTTCGACAAGGCGTGCCAATAAAACCGCCTCGCGATACGTGTAGTGGCAGGCTGGGAAAAATGGTTCGTAATAACCGGGCCGTGATACGTCTCCGTCGTATGTACGTTTCCTAACACTTTTGCCCTTGTTCTGGACTCTAACTTGTATGATTTGAATGGAACTAACCCGGACTGACGCTGTTTTCAGCAGAACTGCCATGGTGTTGTTTTTGTGCAGAAAATAAAGATTCTCGGAATGTCCTAAAACTCCACGGAACGCCTTAGAAAAAATAAAGAAAAATCCTCGCAAAAGATGAAGACCAGGGGGCCCACACCCTTCTCACGAGGGTGGGGGGCGCCCCCCTACCTCGTGGGCCCCCTGGTGGCCCTCCGACGCCAACTCCAACTCCATATATTGGCCTTCGGGGAGGAAAAAATCAGAGAGAAGAAATCATCGCGTTTTATGATACGGAGCCGCCGCCAAGCCCTAATCTCTCTCGGGAGGGCTGATCTGGAGTCCGTTTGGGGCTCCGGAGAGGGGGATTCGTCACCGTCGTCATCATCAACCATCCTCCATCACCAATTTCATGATGCTCACCGCCGTGCGTGAGTAATTCCATCGTAGGCTTGCTGGACGGTGATGGGTTGGATGAGATTTATCATGTAATCGAGTTAGTTTTGTTAGGGTTTGATCCCTAGTATCCACTATGTTCTGAGATTGATGTTGCTATGACTTTGCTATGCTTAGTGCTTGTCAATAGGGCTCGAGTGCCATGATTTCAGATCTGAACCTATTATGTCTTCATGAATATATGTGAGTTCTTGATTCTATCTTGCAAGTCTATAGTCACCTACTATGTGTTATGATTCGGCAACTCTGAAGTGACAATAATCGGAACCACTCCCGGTGATGACCATAGTTTGAGGAGTTCATGTATTCAGTATGTGCTAATGCTTTGTTCTCGTTCTCTATTAAAAGGAGGCCCTAATATCTCTTAGTTTCCAATAGGACTCCGCTGCCACGGGAGGGTAGGACAAAAGATGTCATGCAAGTTCTTTTCCATAAGCACGTATGACTATATTCGGAATACATGCCTACATTACATTGATGAACTGGAGCTAGTTCCGTGTCACCCTATGTTATGACTGTTACATGATGAACCACATCCGGCATAATTATCCATCATTGATCCGGTGCCTATGAGTTTTCCATATACTGGTTCTCGCTTAATTACTTTTCCGTTGTTACTGTTACAATCACTACAAAATACCAAAAACATTACTTTTGCTGTCTTTACTTTCGTTACCGTTACCCCCACTATCATATTACTTTGCTACTAAACACTTTGTTGCAGATACTAAGTTTCCAGGTGTGGTTGAATTGACAACTCAGCTGCTAATACTTGAGAATATTCTTTGGCTCCCCTTGTGTCGAGTCAACAAATTTGGGTTGAATACTCTACCCTCGAAAACTGTTGCGACCCCCTATACTTGTGGGTTATCAAGACTATCTTCTGGCGCCGTTGCCGGGGAGCATAGCTCTATTCTTTTAGTCACTTGGGATTTATATCTGCTGGACACTATGAAGAACTTGAAAGATGCTAAGACCAAGATTTTGCCCTCAACTACGAGGGGAGGTAAGGAACTGCCATCTAGCTCTGCACTAGATTCTCCTTCTGTTATAAGTAAGCTTGCGACGCCTAAACCTGCTAGCGCTATGAATTCTGATATGTCGCATGTTATTGATGATGCCACTTCTATGCTTGATACTACTGTGCCCCTTGGCGAATTTCTTGATGAGCAAATTGCTAGGTCTAAAGAAAGAGAAATTATTGCACCTGAATACAATGATGAGAGTGATGATGAAAATATGCCTCATATCCCTGAAGGTTATCTTTTTGATGCAGAATCTTCTGCCGCTATTTTTGCTTGCCAGGATAGATATGAACTTAAGAGGTTGCTAATTAAATGGGGTAAAGAATCTCTTAGAGATAGAATGAGACCCGACCCTGCTTTTGCCACTTCACCTATTTGTGTTCCCGATAAGGATTATTATGATTTTTCTGTTGATCTAGATATAATTACTTTGGTTGAATCCAATCCTTTTTATGGCTATGAATCTGAAACTGTTGTGGCACATCTTACTAAGTTGAATGATATAGCTGCCCTGTTTACTAATAATGAGAGATTAATGAGAGATCGCGCTATCTTTATTTACTCAAAATATTTCCGTTCTCGTTAAAGGGTGATGCTAAGATATGGTATAATTCTCTTGATCCTGGTTGTGTGCAAAGTCCCAAGGATATGATTTATTACTTCTCTGCTAAATATTTCCCTGCTCATAAGAAACAAAATGCTTTGAGGGAAATATACAATTTTGGAAGAGAGTCTCCCACAAGCTTGGGGGAGGCTTCTCAAGTTACTTAATGCTTTGCCTGATCATCCTCTTAAGAAACCTGAAATATTTGATATCTTTTATAATGGACTAACTGATGCTTCCAGAGATTACCTGGATAGTTGTGCTGGTTCTCTTTTCAGGGAAAGAACACCGGATGACGCTGAAATTCTATTGAATAATATGTTGGCTAATGAAAATAATTGGGCACCTCCCGATCTACCTCCCGAGCTACCTCCTGAGCCAGTTCCTGAGCCAATTACTGAGCCTATTCCTAAACCAACTCCGAAGAAGAGAGGTGTTCTATTTCTCAGTCCTGAAGATATGCAAGAGGCAAAGAAATCTATGAAAGAAAAAGGTATTAAAGCCGAAGATGTTAAGAATTTACCTCCTATTGAAGAAATACACGGTCTTAATTTACCACCTGTTGAAGAAGTATATTATCTCAATTACTTATTTACTGAAGAACCTCCCGATATCCCGACACAGGTAGTAAAGGTAAATTCTCTCTATAGATATGATAAAGCTGAAGTCCCTCCTACTAAAATTGCTAGTCAGTGCTTGGATGAGTTTGATAACTTTATGTTTAAGTAAGATGACTTTAATGCTTATTTTTGTATACAATTAAAACAAGATGCCTATATGATTAAACGCTTGGGTGATTATATGGATGATATTAGAGGTGAACTTAAACTTGTTAGCAAACATGCTTCTATGGTTACCACTCAAGTAGAACAAGCACTTAAAGCTCAAAAAGAAGCGCTTGATGAAATGAATAGTAAGAAAAATGATTATGCTGTTAGAGTGGCTACTAGAACCGGTAGAATGACTCAGGAACCTTTGTATCCTGAAGGCCACCCTAAGAGAATTGAGCAAGATTCTCAGAGAAATGATATTGATGTACCTAGTTCTTCTAAAAAGAAGAAAAAGAAAAATTATAGGACTTTGCAAACTTCTAGTGAACCTATCGCTGAGCCACCTGAGAATCCAAATGATATTTCTATTTCTGATGCTAAAACACAATCAGGTGATGAACATGAACCTAGTGATAATGTTAATGATAATGTTCATGTTGATGCTCAACCTAGTAATGATAATGATGTAGAAGTTGGACCTGCTATTGACCTTGATAACCCACAATCAAGGAATCAACGCTATGATAAAAGAGACTCCGTTGCTAGGAAACATAGTAAAGAAAGGGAACCATGGGTTCAAAAACCCATGCCTTTTCCCTCGAAACCATCCAAGAAAAAGGATGATGAGGATTTTGAGCACTTTGCTTAAATGATTAGACCTATCTTTTTGCGTATGCGATTAACTGATGTGCTCAAAACAAATCCTTATTCTAAGTATATGAAGGATAGTATTACTAATAAAAGAAAGATACCTGAAGCTGAAATTTCCACCATGCTTGCTAATTATACTTTTAAGGGTGGAGTACCAAAGAAACTTGGAGATCCCGGAGTACATACTATACCATGCTCCATTAAGAGAAATTACGTTAAAACTGCTTTGTGTGATCTTGGAGCCGGTGTTAGTGTTATGCCTCTCTCTTTATATCGCAAACTTGACTTGAATAAGTTGACACCTACTGAAATATCTTTGCAAATGGCTGATAAATCAACTGCTATACCTGTCGGTATTTGTGAGGATGTGCCTGTTGTGGTTGCAAACGTTACTATTTTAGCGGACTTTGTTATTCTTGATATTCCTGAGGATGATAGTATGTCTATTATTCTTGGAAGACCTTTCCTTAATACTGCATGGGCTGTTATTGATTGCAACAAAGGCAATGTCACTTTTCATGTCAATGGCAATGAACATACGGTACATTTTTCGAGGAAACAACCTCAAGTTTATAGTATCAACACTATTGGAAAAGTTCCATTGATAATATTTGGAGGTTTCGAATTTCCTCTCCCTACTGTCAAGAAAAAGTATGATATACTTATTATTGGGGATTTTCATATCCCTGTTGAGGTAACTTAGTGTCATTCAAAATTTCTCCGGTTCCGTGATTACTCGGAATGAGTTTATTAACAAGACTTGATCAACCTTATTAGTGGATTCATTTTGATGATCACGAGATGGATGAAACTAGAAGCACAACCTTCTGTACCCTATTTATATTTTCTGTTATTTAGTAGAAATAAAGTAAAATAGTATTTTTCTGTCTATCTCCTGACTTATCCGCTCAATATAAAAATATCCCAAAAATAAAAGTCCTCAGAATGCCATGCCAATTTAATATGATTTTTTCGAGAATATTTAAGAATTTACTATGCAAAAATCACCGCGGGGGGAGCTGCCACCTGGCCACGAGGGTGGAGGGCACGCCCTACCCCCCTGGGCGCGCCCCCTGCCTCGTGGGCCCACGGTGGCCCTCCTCCACTTATTCTTGCACCCATCTTCTTCCTCTATCTCACACAAACACGAAAAACAAACTCAAGCACGAGTTCCAGCCCCCGTAGCTGTGATTTTTGATCTCCTTGCTCAAAGCACCTCTCGCAAAACTGCTTGGGGAGATTGCTCCTTGGTATGTGACTCCTCCATTGGTCCAATTAGTTTTTGTTCTAGTGCTCTATTCATTGCAAATTTGTGCTTCATAGGTGACCCTGTTCTTGAGCTTGCATGTCACATTTATATGGTTCCAATTAGTACCAATGCTTTATATAGGCTCTAGGCACCTGTAGGAGTTGTTACTATCAATTTTACTGAAGTTGGTTCACTTTTATTTGAAGTCACTAAAAATTTCAGATTGTTTCAGAATTTATGAAGAGATTTTTGAGGGGCTCGTCAAGCCGAAGCGCTAAGGAAAAGTAAAAGGAAGAGGAACAGAAGCCCAAATTTAATTTGCCTCGCACCGTGAAGGTCCGGCCATGTGAATGGCCTTCCGATGACTTCTTGAGGAGAGCTGGCATTTATGAAGACTTCTATTTATTAATCAAGAATGCTGGCTCACCGACTTCCTCCATGACCAACGTCATCAGTATCTCTTACTCACAAATACTTTTGTGCAAAATTTCTACTTTTCCCTAAGAGTTCACCTCCATCGGTAGAATTTCATTTATATGACGTTGTTAAGAGGATGCCATTAGCTGAATTTTGCGAGGTATGCAAAATACCTTTTGAGGGCACCTTGGATGAACCACACCGTAATGAAGTAGAAGCTTTTATTAACACTATCAGGGTGGGAGAAACCAGGAAGATTTCTGATGCAAGAATCACTAGCATACATTTTCCTGTTTTACGATACTTTGCCTTATTTGCTAGTCGTTGCCTGATAGGTCGTGGAAACTATGGAAACCTTAGTATCCCTGATGTTATCATTTTGTTCCATGGTTTATATCGAAGTAACTCTGTTAGTGTGGGTGGAATTGTTGCTAGGCGGTTAAGTCTGAACCGTACTAAAGGCCCCATCTTTGGAGGTATTTATGCCTCACGCCTAGCTGAAAATTTTGAAATACCTATTAGGCATGAGGAGGAAGAGGAAACATCGCTGCCTCATGCTTATTTAGATTATAGGAGTATGCTAGCGCATGATTTTCTTATTAAGAGTCGTGAAGGGGAACTCAAATATAAATTGTACTTTGATAAACATCACCCTGAGATTATTACTTTGCGTGCGCCCTCTTTGTTTAACTTGTCTGCAGGTCCTCACATCGTTCCGTGGGCAGCCATTCAAGCCTATCGAAATCTTGCACCCGCCCCGGAACCGGAACCGCAAGATGAGCCTCCACGACTATCTGTTTATTCTTGGGATCCAGAGGAGGCTGCCAGCCAGTGGCAGTCGGAGCCTTCTTCATCGTAGTATGACCCCAACTTCACTTATGGGTATCCGCCAGGCCATCCCTGGCAATAGACCAACTTAGGCTAAAACCTAAGCTTGGGGGAGTACGTATTTCCCACCGACATTACATTCATGTTTACACACACTCATTGCTAGATGTCGGTGTTCATACTCTTTCACTGTAATATCCATACTAGTTTATTTTCTTTTTCCTGCTTTGTTCTTGTGTGTTTAATAAAACTTAAGAAAAACAAAAAAAATTAGTAGTACTTTATTTCTTTGCTGTAGTAATTAAAATGGAAAACCCAAAAATATTTCCCGTTCTTCTTTTGTTTGTTGGGAGCTTTCCCGTGTAAATAATTTTTTTCCTTTCTTTGGAGGTCGAGAAGACCATATTGAAAATGCTTAGTGGCTCATATATGCATAAATGATTATTTAACTTAGAGCCCATATTACTTGTCTTCTCTCTTGAGTTGAATGCTTGCAGATTCCAGCTTAGTCCAATGCACGTGCACTCTTACTATTATTCACAACATTCGGTTGTGCAAGTGAAAGGCAATAATGATGGTATATGATGGACTTATTGGGATGAGAAAGGCTGGTATGAACTCGACCTCTCTTGTTTTTGTAAATATGATGATTCATCGTTCCTGAGTTAGCTATTATGAAGTAAACATATTTGCAATGACATTTGGAGATTATAGTTGCTTGTGCCATGCTTGATTAGCTATGAGTTATAATGGTTTACCTTGCATGCCAACATGCTATTAGAATGATTATGATGTGGTATGATGGGATGGTATCCTCATTTAAATGAATTGAGTGACTGGACTTGGCACATGTTCACGCATGTAGTTGAATCAAATCAACATAGCCTTCATGATATTTATGTTCATGGTGGATTATATCCTACTCATGCTTGTATTCGGTGTAAATTAATTTTGATGCATGTTTACGACTGTTGTCGCTCTCCCAGTTGGTCGCTTCCCAGTCTCTTGCTAGCCTTCACCTGTACTAAGCGGGAATACTGCTTGTGCATCCAAACTCCTTAAACCCCAAAGTTGTTCCATATGAGTCCACTATACCTTCCTATATGCGGTATTTACCTGCCGTTCCAAGTAAATTTGTATGTGCCAAACTCCAAACCTTCAAATAAAATTCTGTTTTGTACACTCGAGCAGCTCATGTTTCAACTAGGGCTGCCTTTATCTTCCATGTTCGGCAGTTATTCTCAAGAGGAGTGGACTCCGCTCCTCATTCACGAGAAAAATGGCTGGTCACCGGGATGCCCAGTCCTATGCTTTATGCAAACTCAATCAAAATAATTGCAAACAAAACTCCCCTTGGGACCCGTTGAATGTTGGAGGCACTCATTGTTTCGAGCAAGCCATGGATTGATGCTTGTGGAGGAAGGGGAGTATAAACTTTACCATTCTGTTTGGGAACCACCTATAATTTGTTTAGCATGGAAGATATCGTCATCTCATAGTTGTTGCGTTGACAACAAAAGTATGCCGCTCAAAATGTTATTCAATCTCTATTTTAAAAGCGAGCTGTGGCACCTCTACAAACCCCTGCTTCCCTCTGCGAAGGGCCTATCTATTTACTTTTATGTTGAGTCATCATCCTTCTTATTAAAAAGCACCCACTGGAGAGCAGACTGTCGTTTGCATTCATTATTATTGGTTTATTTCGGGTATAACTTGACTGGATCTCTTTTACCATGAATAAAAATGTTTAGTCAGTCCTTGATCTTTAAAGGTGCTCTGCATTTATGTTTTGCGGTCTCAGAAAGGGCTAGCGAGATACCATTCTGTTATATCATATCATAATTGTTTTGAGAAAGTGTTGTCATCCGAGTTTTGTTATTATAGCTCGCTAGCTGATTTTGCTATTGATATCAGTAATTGTGAGACCTTTATGTTATTGTGAGAATGGTTAGTTCATAATATTTGCTGAAACTTGAGTGCTGGCTTTTCATGTTTACAACAAGAAGAGAAAATAGAGTTTGTAAAAGTTTTTCTTTTTCCCTTTCAGTTTGACAACTGAATTGCTTGAGGACAAGCAAGGGTTTAAGCTTGGGGGAGTTGATACGTCTCCGTCGTATCTACTTTTCCAAACACTTTTGCCCTTGTTTTGGACTCTAACTTGTATGATTTGAATGGAACTAACCCGGACTGACGCTGTTTTCAGCAGAACTGCCATGGTGTTGTTTTTGTGCAGAAAATAAAGATTCTCGGAATGTCCTGAAACTCCACGGAACGCCTTAGAAAAAATAAAGAAAAATCCTCGCAAAAGATGAAGACCAGGGGGCCCACACCCTGCTCACGAGGGTGGGGGGGGGGGGCGCCCCCTGGGTGCGCCCCCTACCTCGTGGGCCCCCTGGTGGCCCTCCGACGCCAACTCCAACTCCATATATTGGCCTTCGGGGAGGAAAAAACCAGAGAGAAGAAATCATCGCGTTTTACAATACGGAGCCGCCGCCAAGCCCTAATCTCTCTTGGGAGGGCTGATCTGGAGTCCGTTCGGGGCTCTGGAGAGGGGGATTCGTCACCGTCATCATCATCAACCATCCTCCATCACCAATTTCATGATGCTCACCGCCGTGGGTGAGTAATTCCATCATAGGCTTGCTGGACAGTGATGGGTTGGTTGAGATTTATCATGTAATCGAGTTAGTTTTGTTAGGGTTTGATCCCTAGTATCCACTATGTTCTGAGATTGATGTTGCTATGACTTTGCTATGCTTAATGCTTGTCACTAGGGCCCGAGTGCCATGATTTCAGATCTGAACCTATTATGTTTTCATGAATATATGTGAGTTCTTGATCCTATCTTGCAAGTCTATAGTCACCTACTATGTGTTATGATCTGGCAACCCCGAGTGACAATAATCGGAACCACTCCCGGTGATGACCATAGTTTGAGGAGTTCATGTATTCACTATGTGCTAATGCTTTGTTCCGGTTCTCTATTAAAAGGAGGCCTTAATATCCCTTAGTTTCCAATAGGACCCCGCTGCCACGGGAGGGTAGGACAAAAGATGTCATGCAAGTTCTTTTCCATAAGCACATATGACTATATTCGGAATACATGCCTACATTACATTGAAGAACTGGAGCTAGTTCTGTGTCACCCTATGTTATGACTGTTACATGATGAACCACATCCGGCATAATTATCCATCATTGATCCGGTGCCTATGAGTTTTCCATAGACTGGTTCTCGCTTAATTACTTTTCCATTGTTACTGTTACAATCACTACAAAATACCAAAAACATTACTTTTGTTGTCTTTACTTTCGGTACCGTTACCACCACTATCATATTACTTTGCTACTAAACACTTTGCTGCAGATACTAAGTTTCCAGGTGTGGTTGAATTGACAACTCAGCTGCTAATACTTGAGAATATTCTTTGGCTCCCCTTGTGTCGAATCAAGAAATTTGGGTTGAATACTCTACCCTCGAAAACTATTGCGATCCCCTATACTTGTGGGTTATCAGGCCGCAACATGGTCTCATGCTATGAAAAGGTGTCAGCACATTAGATTTGTGGAATATTGTGCTTTCTACGGGGGTATGTGGAATTTATTTTGCAGAGACGGACACGATTCATGTGTTCAAAATCTACCTCGGAGTATTCGGAGATGGAACCCGCCTTGCAATGCCGAAGATAATCTGCGTGCTGGACTCAACGTGATTGAAGCCTGGTTCAGGGGCTACTGAGGGAGTCCTGGATTAGGGGGTCCTCAGACAGCCGGACTATAAACTTTGGCCGGACTTTTGGACTATGAAGATACAAGATTGAAGACTTCGTCCCGTGTCCGGGTGAGACTCTCCTTTGTGTGGAAGGCAAGCTTGGCGATTCGGATGTATAGATCTCCTTCTCTGTAACCGACTCTGTGTAACCCTAGCCCCCTCTGGTGTCTATATAAACCAGAGGGTTTAGTCTCTAGGACAAGTACAATCATAATCATTGGCTAGCTTCTAGGGTTTAGCCTCTACGATCTCGTGGTAGATCAACTCTTGTAATACTCATATCATCAAGATCAATCAAGCAGGAAGTAGGGTATTACCTCCAACGAGAGGGCCCGAACCTGGGTAAACATCGTGTCCCCCGCCTCCTGTTACCATTAGCCTTAGACGCACAGTTCGGGACCCCCTACCCAAGATCCGCCAGTTTTGACACCGACAGGGACACAAGAGATTTCTTGTATTTGGTTACAAGGTCGTTTGAGAGAGACCATTTTCATACTACACCTCTCACGGATTGATAAACCTTAGGTCATCCACTTGAGGGAAAATTTCTACTGTCCTACAAAACTCTGCGCTTGGAGGCCCACCACGTGTCTACAAGAATAAAGTTGCATAGTAGACATCAAGCTATTTTCTGGCACCGTTGCCGGGGAGGTGAGTGCTTGAAGGTATATCTTTAGATCTTGCAACTGAATCTTTTAGTTTCCTGTTTATCACTAGTTTGGTTCATAAAAGAAAACTACAAAAAATGGAATTGAGGTTGCATCATATTATTGATCATCTTTATAATATCTTTCTTGAAAATGATGGATCAGAATATTGTGCTCAATTGTTAGAAGAAGATTGCTATAAAATTTTTGCCACACAATATTTGATTCATGATCATCATTGCAATGTTGTTAGTATGAATTCTTTGAATATCCATGATGCTAATGATATGCAAAGCCATAAGCTTGGGGATGCTATATTTGATGAAGATGATATTTTTAGTCCCCCAAGTTTTGATGAGAAAATTTGTTATGATGAAAGCATGCCTCCTATCTATCATGATTATGTTGATGACATGTATGCTGTAAAGAATAGTGATAACCATGAAACTTGTCATCATGATTTTAATTTTCAATCACATGATAGTTTTTTTGTTGAGTTTGCTCCCACTACTATTGATGAGAATAAATTTGCTTGTGTGGAGAGTAATAAATTTTATATGGTTGTGGATCATGAAAAGAATGCTTTATGTGATAGTTATGTTGTTGAATTAATTCATGATGCCACTAAAAATTATTATGAGGGAGGAACATATGCTTGTAGGAATTGCAATAATATCAAGTTTCCTCTCTTTATGTTGAAAGTTTTGAAGTTGTGCTTGTTTTGCCTTCCTATTCTAGTTGATTCTTGCTTCCATAAATTGTTTGCTCACAAAATACCTATACATAGGAAGTGGTTAGACTTAAATGTGCTAGTCATATGCTTCATGATGCTCTCTTTGTGTTTCAATTCTTTACTTTTATGCGAGCATCATTGAAATCATCATGCCTAGCTTAAAAGGCATAAAAGAAAAGCACTTGTTGGGAGACAACCCAACATTTACCCCTACTATTTTGTTTCTTCACTTTATTACTCTACTTTATTAATAATGTTTTATAGCTTTTTGTTTCAATAAAGTGCCAAGTAAAGCCTTTTGGATCATGTTGGGTGGTAGTTAATTTGATCTTGCTGAAAAATAGAAACTTTTGCGCTCATGAAAGTATCTATAATTTTTTTTACAGAAGAGTGATTTTGATTTGATTATTTTTGCATAAGATTAATATACAAATTTCTCACGTGGTGATATTTGTTTCATAATTTTTGGAGTGGAAGAAGTATGGTTTGAGTACAGATTACTACACGCTGTTATGTTTTTGACAGATTCTATCTTCAATGCATAGTTTGCTTGTTTCCTTGTATCTATGGCTTATATTGATCAATACAAATTGTAGAAATGACATGCTACAGTAGTCATTGTGTGGAAACAATTATGAGTCTTGTTTTTGACAGTACCAACATGAAACGGTTTGGTCTTTATGATACTAACCTATCTCACAAAGTTCCGTTAAGTTTTGTGTGATTGAAGTTTTCAAGTTTTGGGTGAGGCATCGATATAAGGAGAATAAGGAGTGACAATACCCTAATATTGGGGATTCCCAAGGCACCCCAAGGTAATATTCAAGTATTATCCAAGTAACTAAGCTTGGGGATGCCCCAGAAGGCATCCCCTCTTTCGTCTCCAACATTATCGGTAACCTCACTTGGAGCTATGTTTTCATAAGTCACATGATATGTGTTTTGCTTGGAGCGTCAATTTATTTTGTTAGTATTTGCTTGCGGTTATTTAAAATAATGTTTTGCATCTTTTATTTCAATAAAAGTGGCAATGATAGCCTTTGCCTTGCTTATTTTGCAAGTTTACATGTTGCTATTTCAAAATAGAAAGTTTATCGATGTTGCAAAAATTCCCTAGAAAAGTCAGAATATGATAAATTGTTGAAACGTTTTAAAAAATAAGCTTGATAAATTTCCTACAGTTTGGTATTTTTCTCATAATTTTTGGGATTAGGGAAGTATGATGAATCTTGCATCCTTTACAGACTCTACTGTTTTGGGCAGATTGCTATTATGTTTGCATTGTTTACATATGTTTGCTTGTTTAATGATTCTATTTGAGGATAGGAATATTAAATATGCAGATAAATTTAGTATTCAATGTTGAATAATAATTTTAGTAATTTGCTACAGTAGAGAATGATAAGGTTTTTGCATTGGTTTATACTAACTTATCTCACGAGTTCTTGTTGAGTTTTGTGTGGATGAAGCTTTTGAGATTTAGGAAAACCGTGATATGAGAGGAATTAAGGAGACACAAAAGGTCAAGCTTGGGGATTCCCAAGGAACCCCAAGATAATATTTCAAGAAGTCTCAAGCATCTAAGCTTGGGGATGCCCCCGTAGGCATCCCACCTTTCTTCTTCAACAATTATCGGTTAGTATAGGTTGAGCCTAAGTTTTTGCTTCTTCACATGAGTTGTGCTATGTTTGGAATGTCATTTTGTTTTATTTTGCTTGTTTTTTTAATAAAATACTTAGACCTCAAAGTTTTTAAATAAAATATAGTCCTCAAATAGTTGCCGGGGAGGTGAGGAAACCGACACTCACACTTCGACAACGAAGCTCTTTTCTATGGAATTGCTCTAGTGCTTCACTTGTATCTTTTTGAGCACGGTGTGCTTTAGTATTTTTGAAGAAATTATCTCTTGCTTCACTTAAATTAATTTGAGTGCAAGAAATATTATCCTCATGATCTTCACTTATATCTTTTTGGAGTAGATTGTCATTTACTCTTATGCTTCACTTATATCCTATGAGTAAATTGTTGAATAAACTGAATGTCATGAAGTTGAAATCATATCATGCCTAGTGGTAGCTTCACATTGGGTTTAGAAAGTGAAATCTTTTGAGGCTTGTCAATCACAATATTGGTCACACAAGCAATTCACAAATAATTAGTGTAAGGCAGAGAACTTTCACATGCAAATACACTATCTTGGAAATCTTTTGTGATTGTGAGCCCCCATCAAAATATTATATGCAAAAATTGTTGACGTTGGACAAGGAAGACAACATAATGATTTATGTTTGTTCATATTCACATAGAAGTTATATTGTCATAGATCCTTCAACTTGTGGTGCTTGCCCCCCTATCTTTGCTAGCCAAAAATTCCGCACCAAGTAGAGATACTACTTGTGCATCCAAACCCTTAAACCCAAATCTTGTTTTGAGAGTCCACCATACCTACCTATGGATTGAGTAAGATCCTTCAAGTAAGTTATCATCGGTGCAATAAGGCAATAAAAATTGCTTCTTAAAGTGTTAGATCATTTAGTGTAAGAGAAAGTTGAGCATTGTACGAACTTGTGATGGCAAAGAATAAAAGCGACAGACTGCATAATAAAGGTTGCTATCATAAGAGGCAATATAAGGTGACATTCTTTTGCACTAAGGGGTTGAGCATACAAACAAATAAGCACATGGAAACCTCTGCTTCCCTCTGCGAAGGGCCTATCTTTTACGTTTCAGTATTTATTTTCATGCAAGAGTCAAAGTTTTTCTCTCTATTCCTTTTTATTTTTCTCCTTTGGCAAGCATCATGTGGTGAGGAAAGATATAGGCACATATGTCCAGCTGAATATGGGTAGCATGAGTTATTATTATTGACATCACCCAAAGGTGAATATGTTGGGAGGCAAAATTATAAGCCCCTATCTTTCTATGGGTCCGGTTGAAATGTTTTGCTCATGTGTATGCGGTGAGTGTTAGCAATCATAGAAGACTATGTGATGGTTGAGTATGTGGAGCTCTTACTTAGACTCCTTTGAATAAGTTGAATTGCAATTGCTAATTGGTGACTGAGAACATAGGTTGTTGAGTTTCAAGAGAATTCATTGTTTGAACCTTAACACGTGAATTGGTTGCTACTATAACATGAGAAATTTTGTAAGAAAGAGTTGTTGTCATGATGCTAGGAAAAGTGATTGAAATTTACATTGATCAAACTTATGCACTTTGCTAGCATTGACACTTCATAAATTATTTCTTTTATCATTTACCTACTCGAGGACGAGTAGAAATTAAGCTTGGGGACGCTGATACGTCTCCAACGTATCTATAATTTGTGAAATATTCATGCTAATATATTATCATTCTTGAATGTTTTACAATCATTTTATAGCAACTTTACATCATTTTTTGGGACTAACATATTGACCCAGTGCCCAGTGTCAGTTGCTGTTTTTTGCTTGTTTATTACTACATCGCAGGAAATCAATATCAAACGGAGTCCAAACACTGCGACGATTTACAATGATTTCTTATGGACCAGAAGGAACCCAATGGGCCAGAGCTGCACCTGGCGGGGGTGCCCCGAGGGGGGCACAACCCAATAGGGCGCGCCAGGTCCCCCTGGCGTGCCCAGGTGGGTTGTGCCCACCTCGGTGGCCTCCTGCGGCCCCTCTTTACCCAATAAATTCACAAATATTCCGAAACACATCGGGGTTAACCTAGATCAGAAGTTTTGTTGCTGCAAGGCCTTTGTATCCACGAGATCCAATCTAGACCCCGTTCCGGCACCCTGTCGGAGGGGGGAATCATCTCCGGTGGCCATCTTCATCATCCCGACGGCCACCACGATGAGGAGGGAGTAGTCCACCCTCGGGGTTGAGGGTTTGTACCAGTAGCTATGTGTTTGATCTCTCTCTCTCTCTCTCTCTTTCTCTCTCTCTCTCTCGTGATCCATATCATGGGCTTTGTTAATATAGTTGGATCATATGATGTTTCTCCCCTCTATACTCTTGTTATAATGAATTGAATCTTTACCCTTCAAAGTTTTGTCTTGTCGGATTGAATATTCAGAGATGACAACACATGATATATGTCTTGCAATATGAATACCTGAGGTGAAAATGAGGTATCTTATTGATTCACTTGATATGTGTTATGGCATTCAACTCGCGGATTCCCGTGGTGATATTGGGGTAATCTATGCATAGGGGTTGATGCACGTTTTTCTCCAACGAAAACTTTGGGGTCTCTTTATAGTTCTATGTGTTGATGGAGTATTATGAATTTGAATTTGCTTTGGTGTTACTCTAGTAGCAAATCTAGGATAGATCGAACAAAAAAATAGCTTTGTGTTATTTTGGTACGAATTCTTGAATAGATCGAACAACAATAATAGCTTTGAGGTGGTTTCGTGACCTACAAACAATTCCTATCTTTTGTCCTCCGCTAATAGGAACTCGGGAGTGATTCTTTACTGCAGTTTGAGGGATAATCATATGATCCAACTATGTTAGCATTGTTCAGAGGTTGCACTAGCGAAAGTACGGACCCTAAGCCTCATTTTTAAGCATTGCAACACCATTTTTGTGCCCGTTTACTATTGGTTACCATGCTGTTTTTATAATTTCATATTACAAAAACCAACATCTACTATCCATACTACACTTATTTTACCATCTCTTCACCGAACTAGTGCACCTATACAACTTACCATTGCATTGGGTGTGTTGGGGACACAAGAGATTTATTGTATTTGGTTGCAGGGTCGTTTGAGAGAGACCATCTTCATCCTACACCTCTCACGGATTGATAAACCGTAGGTCATCCACTTGAGGGAAAATTGCTACTGTCCTACAAAACTCTGTGCTTGGAGGCCCAACACGTGTCTACAAGAATAAAGTTGCGTAGTAGACATGAATGAGCATTACCGAGAGGGCCCAGAGATACCTCTCCGATACACGGAGTGACAAATCCTAATCTCGATCTATGCCAACCCAACAAACACCTTCGGAGACAACTATAGAGCATCTTTATAATCACCCAGTTACGTTGTGATGTTTGATAGCACACAAGGTGTTCCTTCGATATTCGGGAATTGCATGATCTCATAGTTCGAGGAACATGTATAAGTCATCAAGAAAGCAATAGCAATAAACTTAATGATCATTATGCTAAGCTAACGGATGTGTCATGTTCATCACATCATTCTATAATGATGTGATCATGTTCATCAAATGACAACACATGTCTATGGTTAGGAAACATAAGCATCTTTGATTAATGAGCTAGTCTAGTAGAGGCATACTAGGGACTGATACGTCTCCAATGTATCTATAATTTTTGATTGTTCCATCCTATTATATTACCTGTTTTGGATGTTTATGGGCTTTACTCTACACTTTTATATCATTTTTGGGACTAACCTACTAACCTGAGGCCCAACCCGAATTGCTGTTTTTGCCTATTTCAGTATATCGAAGGAAAGGAATATCAAACGGAGTCCAAATGGAATGAGTCCTTCGGGAGCGATCTTTTTGGAACAAACACAATCCAGGAGACTTGGAGTGGATGTCAAGAAGCAGCCGAGGAGGTCATGAGGGTGGCCGGCGTGCCTAGTAAGGGTGGGCGCGCCTCCTGCCTCATGGGCCCCTCGTGGCTCCCCTGACCAACTTCCTTCGCCTATATATATCCACGTACCCCGAAAACATCCAGGAGCACCACGAAAAACTATTTCCACCGACGCAACCTTCTGTATCCGCGAGATCCCATATTGGAGCCTTTGCCGGTGCCCCGCCGGAGGGGGAATTGACCATAGATGGCCTCTCCGTCACCACCAAGGCCTCTCCGATGAGTTGTGAGTAGTTTACCACAGACCTTCGGGTCCATAGTTATTAGCTAGATGGCTTCTTCTCTCTCTTTGATTCTCAATACAAAGTTCTCCTTCCTCTTCTTGGAGATCTATTCGATGTAACTCTTTTTGCAGTGTGTTTGTCGAGATCCGATGAATTTTGGGTTTATGATCAAGAAATATTTGCATCTCCTCTGAATTCTTTTATGTATGATTGGTTATCTTTGCAAGTCTCTTCGAATTATCAGTTTGGTTAGGCCTACTAGATTGATCTTTCTTACCATGGGAGAAGTGCTTAGCTTTGGGTTCAATCTTGTGGTGTCCTTTCCCAGTGACAGCAGGGGAAACAAGGCACGTATTGTATTGTTGCCATCAAGATTAAAAAGATGGGGTTTTGTCGGTGTACTAGAGTAGGGGTACCCTAGTATCCCGAACTTGTGCACGGGCAGTGACAGCACCCCGCGGCAAGGCTTGCCAGGTGACCGCCAAGGTCCTCCATGGTTCCTTTGGAGCCATTCAAGAACAAAGTATTCAAGCCAAGGAGACAAGGCCCCGGCAAGAGGAGCTTGCCGGGAAGGCCAACCAAGGCTTCTCAAGGAACTTGCCGCGACGCGCCACGCGTCCCGGCGAGGCCCGGTGAGCGACAAGCTTCCGGACGCGACAAGACAACGACCGCGGCAAAGCGCTTGCCGCGGCAAGCTACCACTCTGTACCTGCGCTCCAGCACATCTACCAACGTGTCGCCCTGGGGCCTTCCCAGGCACGCGTGGCAAGAGGCTGTGCAGCCAGCGGTGCGTGGTGGCAAGCGACGCTGACAAGATTGCCATCGTGGCGAGCGGTGGCATCCCTGACGGTCCCTTTTTGCGCTATTTAGGCGACGTAGACGGGCATTTAATGCCTTTGTCCCCTGCCGTCAGGGTTAGGTATGATACACTGTACAGGTAGTTGTACCAACCGCAATTCCTTTTCCATTTTTACCCTTGTCTACGTTGCCACCTGTCGAAGACCCATTTAGCGTATAAAAGGAGGCCCATGCGCAACGTAGAGGGGGGTTCGAAGGCAGAAAAACACTCACGCTCGGTCTCGTTAGCAGCTAGTGTGTACTGTAGCACTCAGCGCTCCCGAGCAAGAACTCAATACACTCAGACATGCAGCAGTAGGAGTATTATCTCTCCGGAGAGCTCCGAAGCTGGGTAAACCGCTCGTGTGCTTCGCCTCGATCCGCTCTTCGTGCGATCTCCGCCCCCCGCCGAACCGAAAGGGGCTCGGTCCGCCGGTCCCATAGGTGTTCGTGGATCAGCTTCCCCGACATCTTTGGCGCGCCAGGTAGGGGGCGTCGAGGTTGTGTGAACCTGATCCGGCATTCACACGAGCTAGATCTTCATCTTCTTCATTGACATGCCACCGAAGAAGAAGGCTTCAGCCGCAGCTGTTCCGTCCACGTCAATCTCACCACCACCAGAACAAATGGGTGGTGGGGTGGACGCCGGCGGAAGAACGTGCATCGACGAGGGAGCTCACGACGCTGCCAGGTCCAAGGACAAGGCTGCGCAGACCTCGGCGTCCGTACATGCACCGCGCCCATCTCAGGAGGCGCAGGACCGACAGCGTCATGGTATTCGCAGTGCCATACGTTTGTTGGACCAAGATCGAGCGGGTGGATCTCGGGGTGCTCAAGACCAGCATGCACGTCAACATGCTGGCACGAGCGAGACACGGTCGCCTGGACGGGATACTGCTCCTTCTAACATAGTTAGAAGTCCGAGCATATCCCGCTCCTCGCACCGTTCGCCACTGCCGCCCACCACTCCAGCAGAAGCTTTGGCGCGAGCTCAACTGCTCCTGGATTACCCTCCAACGGCAGACAAGATCGATGAATGGAGGGCCACCATTCAGAGTCTCATCGGCTTCGCCAACGGCGACACTCCGCGGCAGCCGAGTACATCGCTGCCGCGGCAGGACTGCCAGGCACGAGCCGATGGCGACGAAACCGGTGGGGGTGCAACCACCATGCACTCTCCACCCCGAAGGCCAAGATCGCCGACTCGCCGGATCCACCTCGACAGCGACTCCACCGCATCATCAGATCCACGAGCTCGTCGCGATCAGCGCCAAGTTCTTCACGAACGACAGCAAGAAGACGCTCGAACTCGCATCGAGCGCCGAAGAGAAGCGCGGCGTCAATCGGACCAGCGCGCTGGGCCCTCTGTCGACATGCATGCACCAGGGGAACCAGGCGACTTGCCGTACGCGGTAGGTTGCCCTGCGTTCACTCGTGAGCTGCGGCAAGTCCAGTGGCCCAGCACGAAGAATTTCAAGCCAGACGTACCAGAGAAGTACGACGGCAAGTCGCATCCGTCGGAGTTCCTCAGCATCTACACCATCGCGGTGCAAGCTGCCGGGGGGCGGGACGACAAGATCCTGGCCAACTACTTCCCGCTGGTGCTCAAGCCCAATGTCAGATCCTGGCTCATGCACTTGCCGGACAACTCCATATCCTCCTGGGCAGACCTATGCCATCAGTTTGTCGGCGCCTTTACAGGCGGCCACAAGCCTCATGGCCAAGAGAGCGACCTTCATCTGCTCGCCCAGAAGGAAGGAGAGCCCCTGCGCAAGTACATTCAGAGATTCAGCCGCGTACAGCACAACATCCCAGATGTCCACCCTGCCGCGGTAATCAGCGCGTTCCATCAGAACGTGCGAAACCGCAGGATGCGGGAGGAGATGGCGATGTGCAAGATCAGAGACGTCAGTGAGCTATATGCCCTGGCCGACAAGTGTGCACGTGCTGAGGAAGGGAGGAAACTCCCCGGAGAGAATACAGAAGCAGGAGGATCTGATAGTGAGGAGGCTGCCCCGGCAAAGAAAAACCGGCGGCGGAACAACAGGAAGAAGAAAGGCAAAGATGTGCTAGTCGTTGAGCAGTCCGGCAACGGAGGTGGCGCCAAGAAAGCCAAAGCTGGTAGCTCCGGCGAGGAGATTGCCGCAGGCACCAACTACCAGGCTGTGGCGGTCGCCGACAAGCAGGACGGCACCAACAAGCAGTACTGCAAGATCCACCGCACCAAGGGCCATGACCTCCAGAGCTGCAAGAAGGTCGAGCAGCTTGTCGAGCAGCAAAAGGCTGAATACGAGCGACGCGACAAGGAGAAGGCCCAGGAAGGTGCTGGAGGAGCCGGCAAGAAACGCCCCGGCCGAGGAGGACGCCGCGGCAAGGCCAAGCAGCGGCAAGGAGATAGACCTCCCCGCGGCCGCGACAAGGATGAAGATGACGACGACGATGAAGATATGGATGATGACGAGACCGATGAGCAGGAGTTCCAGAAAGCCACAGAGGTCCTGTGCGTTGACGGCGGTGCTTCTCTGCATACTTCACACCGCCAGCTCAAGCAGTGGGTGCGGGAAGTCAATGCGGCAGAACCACCCGTCGAGTCACGCAAGCCTCTGAAATGGTCCAGCACGCCTATCATCTTTGATATTGAGGACCACCCTGATCGCATAACTGCGGTCGGGTGCTTGCCGATGTTGGTTTCACCAACTATCCGCAACCTCAAGGTCACTAAGATGCTAGTTGACGGCGGGGCCGGCTTGAACCTGATCTCCTCCGCGGTACTCCAGAAACTCCAGATCCCTGATGGCGAGCTCGAAGAGACCGGCACATTCCAAGGAATCAATCCGGGAAGGAGCAAGCCGAAGGGAAAGATCACGTTGCCGGTGACATTTGGCAGCGAGTTGAACTTCAGGACTGAGAGGGTCACTTTTGACGTTGCTGACTTTCCATTGCCTTACAATGGGATACTCGGCCGTCCAGCACTCGCCAAATTCATGGCAGCCTCTCACTATGCATACAACATGCTGAAGATGCCAGGCCCGATAAGTGTCATCTCTGTCCCTGGCGACAAGAAGGATGCTCTTATCTGCGCCGACAAGATCTACCGGGAAGCAGCAGCCGCAACAGATCGCAAGTCACTTGCCGTTGAAGCTCCCGGGGCGAAGAAGAAGACCAAGTCCGGCAAGAGTTCTGATGCCCACTCCGGCAAGCGCACCTCTTCGGAGTGCTGCGCTACCGTCGAGGACGCACCATCGAGCTCCACCGGCAAGTGTAAGAAGACAATGGCAGCTCCACCAGAGACCAAGAAGGTGTCCGCCAAGGAGGATGGCACTGGTGGTACCTTCACCATCAGTGCCACTCTCGACCCTAAATAGGAAAGCGCGCTCGTTGCTTTCCTGCGGGCGAACGTCGACGTATTTGCGTGGCAACCGTCTGACATCCCCGGTGTTCCCAGGAAAGTAATCGAGCACCATCTTGCCGTCTGTCCTCATGCGCGGCCCGTCAAGCAGAAAGTTAGGAAGCAGGCAGTGGAGCGCCAAGAATTCATCGCAGAAGAAATCAAGAAATTGGAAGCAGCAGGCCTTGTCAGAGGAGTGCTCCATCCTACGTGGTTGGCCAACCCTGTAGTCGTGCGCAAGGCAAACGGGAAATGGAGGCTTTGTATCGACTTTACCGATGTCAATAAAGCTTGTCCCAAAGACCCATTTCCCTTGCCGCGCATCGACCAGATTGTTGACTCCACGGCCGGATGTGACTTGCTTTCATTTCTTGATGCATACTCAGGATACCATCAGATCTTCATGGCAGAAGAGGATGAGGAGAAGACCGCATTCATCACCCCATGTGGCACATACTGTTTCGTACGGATGCCTTTCGGTTTAAAGAATGCTGGTTCAACATTTGCAAGGGTAGTCCATGACGCTTTTGAGCCGCAAATGCACAGAAATGTGGAAGCCTACATGGATGACATAGTGGTCAAGAGCAAGGACAAGGCGACTCTGATTCAAGATTTAGACGAAACCTTTGCAAATCTGCGCAAGATCAACCTCAAGCTTAACCCCGAGAAGTGTGTGTTTGGAGTCCCCTCCGGCAAGCTTCTCGGGTTCTTCGTGTCTCAGCGGGGAATTGAAGCCAATCCCGACAAGATCAAGGCCATTGAGCAGATTGAAGCACCAAAGCGCGTCAAGGATGTACGAAGACTTGCCGGTTGCGTAGCTGCTCTCAGCAGGTTTATCTCTAGGTCTGCTGAGCGCGCCCTGCCATTTTTCAAAATATTGAAAAAGGCAGGTCCAATGAAATGGACTCCGGAAGCGGAGGCTGCACTGCAGGACTTAAAGAGATACCTGTCCTCCACTCCAACACTTGTCGCACCTAAGCCACAAGAGAAGTTGCTGCTATATATAGCGGCAACCAATCAAGTGGTTAGTGCTGCGTTAGTAGCGGAGAGGGAGGCGGATGATGAGCCAGCAACCACGGCAGATGCATCCAGCGACAAGCAGGGGACTTCACCGGCAAGCTCTGGTCCCGACAAAGATGGATCTGCGCAGGCGCGTGAGAAGATGCAGAAAAGAATGGTGCAGCGCCCAGTTTACTTTGTCAGTTCCCTTCTGCAGGGGGCTAGGTCAAGGTACTCTGGTGTGCAGAAATTGCTTTTCGGCCTTCTCATGGCCTCGAGAAAGCTGCGCCATTACTTCCAAGCACATGAGATCACAGTCGTCACTCGTTTTCCGCTGAAGAGGATACTGCAAAATCCAGAAGCAACAGGCAGGATTGTCGAGTGGGCACTGGAACTGTCAAGCTTTGGCCTCAAGTTTGAGAGCACTTCAACTATCCAAAGCAGAGCATTGGCGGAGTTCATAGCAGAATGGACGCCAACACAAGATGAAGAAATTCCAGAAACGAGCATCCCCGTCAAGGAAGCAAGCAAAGAGTGGCTGATGTACTTTGATGGTGCCTTCTCGCTGCAAGGCGCCGGTGCGGGCGTGCTACTTGTTGCACCCACCGGAGAGCACCTCAAGTACGTAGTCCAGATGCACTTTCCCAAGGAGCAAGCAACGAACAATACCGCAGAGTATGAAGGTTTGCTTGCCGGTCTCAGGATCGCAGCAGACCTTGGGATCAAGAAGCTCATTGTCAGGGGTGACTCACAGCTTGTCGTCCGCCAAGTGAACAAGAATTATCAGAGTCCGTTGATGGAAGCTTACGTTGATGAAGTGAGAAAGCTAGAAGAGCACTTTGACGGCCTACAGATGGAACATGTTCCAAGAGCTCAGAACGACATTGCCGATGGCCTGTCGAAGTGCGCCGCACTTAAGTTACCTGTGGAACCAGGGATCTTTGTGCTCAAACTGACTCAACCATCTGTAACGCCATCAACTGGACAGAGCAAGAAGAGGAAGTTGATTTCTGGTGACTATTTTCCGGCAGAGCTCCCCGAAGCCGCCGCCAAGAAGGTCCTCAAGATCAACACCAAGGGTGCTGAGGAGCAGTCTGCTCCGGCAAGCCCTAGGGTTTGTTCCGTTGAAGCAGACGCTCCCGACAAGTTTTGCTCCGGCAAGCTTGCCGGGGAACGTCAAGCTCCGGCTGAGCCGCAGGTTCTCGCCATAGAAGCGGATGTTCCCGCAGCAGCAGATGTGCCTTTAGTCCTTGTTGTCGAGCCGCAAGCTCCAGCATGGGCACAGCAGATTGTCCGTTTCCTTCAGACATGAGAACTTCCCGAAGAGCAAGAAGAAGCGGAAAGAGTAGGCCGGCAGTCAAGTATGTACCAGTTTGTCGACAACACACTGTACAGAAGAAGACTCAACGGCGTGAAATTGAAGTGTATTCACCGGGAAGACGGACAAAAGCTGTTGGCAGAGATACATGGAGGCATATGTGGTCACCACATTGGTGCAAGAGCACTTGCCGGCAAAGCGTTCCGGCAAGGTTTGTTTTGGCCGACAGCCCTCCAGGATGCAACTGCACAAGTAACCAAGTGTGAAGCGTGCCTTTATCCTGGCCATTTTCTGTCTGGGGGCTCGACATCCTCGACCCCTTTCCCCGAGCAGTCGGGGGCTTTGAGTACTTGTACGTTGCAATCGACAAGTTCACAAAGTGGCCAGAAGTGGAAGCAGTGAGGAAGGTGACAGCACAGTCAGCAGTCAAGTTCTTCAGGTCGATTGTTTGCCGCCTCGGGATCCCTAACAGGATCATCACCGACAATGGCACACAATTCACGAGCCGCACCTTCATGCAGTACGTCCAAGATCTTGGCGCCAAGGTCTGCTTCGCTTCTGTTGCTCATCCGAGAAGTAACGGTCAAGCGGAGAGGGCGAATGCTGAAGTGCTGCGCGGGCTCAAGACCAGGACTTTCGACAGGCTGCGCAAGTGCGGAAAGAATTGGATTGAGGAGCTGCCGGTGGTTCTTTGGTCGGTCAGGACGACGCCAAATCGAGCCACTGGCCAGACACCTTTTGCTCTAGTCTATGGAGCAGAGGCAGTTCTCCCCATAGAACTCGTATACGGGTCACCTCGAGTGCTCGCTTATGATGAGCTTGAGCAAGAGCAGTTGCGACAAGATGACGCGCTGCTCCTTGAGGAGGACCGTCTTCAGGCCGCTGTACGAGCTGCTCGATACCAGCAAGCTTTGCGCCGCTACCATAGCCGCAAAGTTAATGCCAGAAGTCTCGAGGAAGGCGACCTTGTTCTTCGGCGCGTTCAGTCCGCCAAGAATTCCAACAAGTTGACGCCGAAGTGGGAAGGCCCTTACCGGGTGAAACGAGTCACTAGGCCTGGCGCTGTCCGCCTTGAGACCGAAGATGGCATTCCGGTGAGCAACTCCTGGAACATTGAGCATCTTCGTAAGTTTTACCCGTAGGCGCGGTTGCCGGAACCTGTTCCGGCAACCACCTTTTGTACAAGTCTTGCCGATGTTGCATGTAATCCTTTGTACAAAGCCGGGCGCAGACCCCGTGCATAAGTAAAGCTCATGTGCTCCGCACATCTTGTCAATTTCATGCTTTCTACTTTTCTTTGCATGCATTATCTGACACTTTGTGCAGCACCTACCCCCGGTAAGCAATAACGAGCCGTAAGGCTCCATATCTTTATTTTCTCTTCTTTCTCTTTCTCAAAGGAAGGAAGGTTCCCTCGCCCACAAGTTTGCCGGGGGGAAAGGAGAAGATAATGGTGTGGACCAGGCGTCGTTCAAGGAAGTTTCGCCTTACCGGAAGCAAACGACAGAAAAGCTAAGTTGCCAAAGTTTGAGCAATCAGTTTTAAAATTTTAAGTTATCTTCCTCGAACGACCGTGCTTTGTATGGAAAACCTGTGCGCGGAGGAACCAACTCGTAGCTAGTTGCGCCCTTACTTTGTTTCGAGTCCGCTCAACAACTTAAGTGAGCTGCGACTAGTTGCGACAAGGTTTCTTGTCGGTAACGGCACCGCCAGCAGGCTGCTGACGTCCCGCACTCAGCGCTCGCGGCTAAGGTGCCTGCGCCGACAAGTTCCCTAAAAGCGTAGGGCAAAAACATACAAAGGAAGGAATCAAGTAAAGGAAATAACATAGCAATCGCTACCCAAAATAGAGTCATATTACAAGATAGCTTGTCGCAGCTCTAACAGATTGTTCTCATAACATGACCAGCAGCGACAAGAAAAAGAGAAAACAGGCGGTCTAATCTACGCGATCGCCCTCAACCCTCTTGATCCTGCTCACCTTGTCCACAATGGGTGCGACAAGGGTCTTGAGCGCTTCTAGATCAGCATCCGGCGGCAAGGTCCTGAGGACGTTGGTGAGGTTGAGGCCTGGGTTGCGGAAGGCCACCTTCACCAGCACCTTTTGAAGAGCTCCCGCGCAGATCTTGCGCGACTCGTCGGCCAGCTGCTTTGGGATCTTCTCCCGGAGTCGCTGGAGGGCCGTCGCCACGCCTTTGAAGAACAAGCTGAGCTTGGCGCTGGGTTGGAGGTGCTCATCGGAGGAATACCTGAGATCCTCCATCCCCAGCTGCGCCAGCTCCCCGTCGATGGCTGCGGCAACATCCACGAGACCCTCGGTCCAGTGCTCCACATTCTCCCTAAAAGTGTTCTGGGTGGCAGCAGCACTGGCCAGCAGCGCCTCGTCGGCCTTGATCTTCTCCTTCAAGACCACCTCCTGCTCCCTGGCGTCGTTCAGCGTCTTGGTCAAAGTAGTCAGCTTCAACTCGAGATCTGCGTTGGAGTCCTTGGCGGCGCTAAGCTCCTTGCTCTTCTCGGGAAGACGACCCTGCAGCTCGCCATGGGTGTAGGCGTCCTTCTCGCGCTCATGCTTGAGCGCAGCAAGCTCCTCGCCGCTCACCTTGAGATCGGCCTCCAGCTGCGCCACCTTCGTCTCCAGCTCCTTCTTGGCGGCCTCGGTAGCTGCGGCAGCATCCTCCGCTTCCTTGAGAGCCCCGCCGAATGTTTGCTCACGCGCGGCAAGTTCCTCCTCGTGGCTGTCAAGGTTAACCTTCCGTTGCGCCAACTCGCCTTCCCGCGCAGACAGCTTCTCGGCAGCAAGCCGCTGTTGCTCTTCAACTTCAGCCTTCTTGAGGAGGAAGGCTTTCCGCTCCTCGGCGACTTGCTCCCGCTCCTCTACCAGGGACCAGAGAGTTTCCTGCCTGAAACCCCGGAGCTCCTCCGCGCGCTTCTCGATGTCCACTCCCGCCTTCGCGACAAGCGCTTCTCGGGATACCAGCTTGGCCTGTCGGGCGCGGTAGAGCGACAACAGCTTCCGCAGCAGCTCCTCCTCCTCAGGCTCGTCGCTGCTGCTGCTTGGCGTGTCGACCAGCGTCAGCCCAGCGGAGGCGAGCACCTCTCCATCCAAGATCTCTCCTTCGACCGGCGCCCTGGAGCTTGACGCCCAGGGGAGCTTGATGAAGATGCCATCGCCGGCCTTCAAATAGGCGCCGGGCTGGGGCTCTTCGGAGCCTGGCGCTGCAGCAGCGGCGGAGGGATCGGCGGTCGGCGTAGCGCCTGACGCTCCTGCGGCCTCGGGGCCGTCAGTGCGATCGCCGGACCCCTTGCCTGCTTCCGCGGCGGCAGCTTTGGCGGCCTCTTCGCCGGCGGGATCATCAGCGCCGGCTTCTCCTTCGGTGGCAACGGCGTCGTCGGTATTGCTGCGCGCATTCTCCTCGCCGGCGACCTCGGTTTCCATCGGCTCCATGGTAGATGGATCTGACGAACGGAAAAAGAAGAAAAATCAAGCAAATATCCAAAAAGAAAATCAGAAGAAGAAGAACCCAAGGGAAGTTTTCAAGCAAGAGGATTACCTGCACTAGGACCTGCAGTCGTGGTCTCAACCACCGGAGGGTCGCTGGTGCTGTCCCTTGCCGGAGAACTGTCCCTTGCCGGAGAATTCTCCCTTGCCGGAGAACGCTCCCTTGCCGGGGAATCCTCCCTTGGCGGTGTAGTTGAAGCAGATGGCATTTCGGGAGCGGCTTCCAGGCACTCCTGGTGAAGCTGCTCTGCTCCTACACAAACCAACAGTCAGATATCAGCAAAGAAAGAGCACCCATGCGCGACTAACAGCAGGAAGTAAACCATATACTTACGCTGGGGGCTGCGCTGGGGGCTGCTTTGGGGAATAGTTACCGGGTCCGGCAAGGTGGTCTTGGAAACACCCCCTGCTGTCGCGGTGGGTTCGTCCTCGATGACAATCACCGGGACCTTGGCTCTCTTCGCCGCTCTCTGGGCCAGCGTCCTGAAAAGGAATGGGTTCAGAGTGAAGCAAATCAGATACAAGACAAAGCAACAAAATTGAAGAACTACAAGTACAACAAAGAATCTTACTCTTCTTCTTCCTCGTCGGAGCTGAGCGCGGAGAGATCAAAGTCCGGCTCGCCTCCGGTGCGACAAGGCGGAGGAGTAGGTTCCCTTGTCCGCTTGGCAGGAGCAGTAGCGGTGGACCGGGAAGACCCCACTCCAGTTGCCGCAGCGGCGTGAGGCGCTCCCGCGGCAACAGTGCTTGCCGCGGTAGAGCGTGTCGCACGGCACGGCGGCTGTGGACTCGTCTACCGCCCCGCTACGTCCCCGGCCTTGCGGAGATGCCTTCTTGGTGGAGCTGGGGGCTCCGCTTGCGGCGAGCTAGCTGAAGGTGGGGAGGAGGAGGAGCCGATCTTCAACGGGTCGCTCGCGCCCTCAGCAGGCTTGCACGACTCAGCTTCAGGCCCGACAAGCTCTTCCTCGCCGGCAAGCTTCTCTCGCTCGACAAGGCTTGCCGCCTCTACTGCCTCTGCCTCCTCCACGGTGAATCCGAACTCACCCGCGGCAGCGGCTGCTGCCGCCTCTTCTAGCCTGGTGGCGATGCGCTGCATCTCATCATCGGTGGTGTCGCGGGTGAGGCTCTTTTGTTCATTAGGGCAGACTGGCACTTCTACCAGGCCGTCAAAGAACTCCTGCACGACGTCATCTGCAAGCTCTTGCCAAGTTGGGACAATTCCATGCGAATCGCACAGCGGCATCATTGCACGGATGCGGTCGAGCGAGGACTTGTTGCACAGCGGAACGACACCCCTCGGCAACATGAACGCTTCGGGATGTTGAGGATCGCGCTTGAATAGTTCCAGGATCATCGCTTCCAGTTCCAAGACAGTGAAGTTGAAGTTGAGGCCCGGGCGCAGCCTCATGATATCCGCCGCATTCTGGAACTCCCAGGCGGGTCTCCTCCTCTCCTGCAGGGGGGCGATGCGGCGGCGAAGAAAATCTGCGCCAACGGCGCCTACGGTGAGCCCGGCAAGCCTGAGGCGTAGGATCCGGGTGACGGCAATCTTCAGCCTATCGTCTTCCGGGGCCACGTTGCTCCAATCGTTGCCGCGCGCTATTGGGGCTTGGCGTTGGGCGGTAAATGGCTGCGGGTTCTCCTCGACAATCCAGCACCAGTCTGCTCTCCATTCCTCCCACTTGCTGCGGAGCTCTCCCTCCAGATAAGCTTCCTTCTTGCCAACTCTCGAGATCCAGGCGATTCCGCCGGATAAAGGCTCCCCTCTCTCAACTCGGGGCATAAAGAAGTGGCGAAAAAGAGCTACATTTGGATAGACTCCGACAAAGTTTTCGCAGAGATGTGCGAAAACTGCCATGGTCAGAACAACATTGGGGGTGAAGTCAAGGAGGCGGAACCCGTAGGTGTTCATAATATCGCAGAAAAATTCAGAGAAAGGCGGGCAGAGCCCGCAGTAGAAGAACAACGCGAAGAAAGGGTATCCATTCGGAGCCAGTTCCGAAGCGGCAGCTGGGAGTACCTTCGTACGCGGATGCGCTCGCGTCTCCGTCGACCAGAAGAGGTAGTAGTACTCCCTCAGCTCCTTCGCGGCCAGCTGGGGGTGGGGGGGAGATTGCCCGCTCCTTTCGCAGCGCCGCGAGCCGCTGCGCCTCGGCCGACTTCACGACCTTCCCCTTGTCGGCTTTCGGAGCCATGGCGGAGGTGGTGGGGGAGATCGACGGTGTTGGTGATGCTGGTGGCGATGGTGGGCGGAGTGCTGCTCTCTTTCAGCTTTGGGAAGAAGGGGGAGCGGCAGAGATTTCTGAGATTGGAGTAACAACCGGCGAGATGGGTGAACTGTCCCTGTTTCCCCTGTTTATAAAGAGGGAGGGGGCGGGCGTTCCGTCTTTCCAAATAAAGAAAACACCCACGATCTCTCCCACGACACCGCATTCGACGCGTGCCGTTCCAGGAGGGCACGGTGGGTACAAAGTGAAATACGGCGTAACCCAGGCCGCACGTGCCCGTGCCCTGTTTTGGGCCTGGCCCAACAGCGCTCGGCACCATGTGTGGCCCAGGCCCGGGGGCTCCTGTCGGTGTACTAGAGTAGGGGTACCCTAGTATCCCGAACTTGTGCACGGGCAGTGACAGCACCCCGCGGCAAGGCTTGCCGGGTGACCGCCAAGGTCCTCCATGGTTCCTTTGGAGCCATTCAAGAACAAAGTATTCAAGCCAAGGAGACAAGGCCCCGGCAAGAGGAGCTTGCCGGGAAGGCCAACCAAGGCATCTCAAGGAACTTGCCGCGACGCGCCACGCGTCCCGGCGAGGCCCGATGAGCGACAAGCTTTCGGACACGACAAGACAACGACCACGGCAAAGCGCTTGCCGCGGCAAGCTACCACTCTATACCTGCGCTCCAGCACATCTACCAACGTGTCGCCCTGGGGCCTTCCCAGGCGCGCGTGGCAAGAGGCTGTGCAGCCAGCGGTACGCGGTGGCAAGTGAGCTGACAAGATTGCCATCGTGGTGAGCGGTGGTGTCCCTGACGGTCCCTTTTTGCACTATTTAGGCGACGTAGACGGGCATTTAATGCCTTTGTCCCCTGCCGTCAGGGTTAGGTATGATACACTGTACAGGTAGTTGTACCAACCGCAATTCATTTTCCATTTTTACCCTTGTCTACGTTGCCACCTGTCGGAGACCCCTTTAGCATATAAAAGGAGGCCCATGCGCAACGTAGAGGGGGGTTCGAAGGCAGAAAAACACTCACGCTCGGTCTTGTTAGCAGCTAGGGTGTACTGTTGCACTCAGCGCTCCCGAGCGAGAACTCAATACACTCAGACATGCATCAGTAGGAGTATTATCTCTCCGTAGAGCTCCGAAGCTGGGTAAACTGCTCGTGTGCTTCGCCTCGATCCGCTCTTCGCGCGATCTCCGCCCCCCGCCGAACCGAAAGGGTCCCGGTCCGCCGGTCCCATAGGTGTTCGTGGATCAGCTTCCCCGATAGGTTTATATCATATTGCATAAGTTTATCCCTCTACATCATGTCATCTTGCTTAATGCGTTACTCTGTTCTTATGAACTTAATACTCTAGATGTAGGCAGGAGTCGGTCGATGTGTGGAGTAATAGTAGTAGATGCAGAATCATTTCGATCTACTTGTTGCGGACGTGATGCCTATATACATGACCATGCCTAGATATTCTCATAACTATGCACTTTTCTACCAATTGCTCAACAGTAATGTGTTCACCCACCTTAATACTTATGCTATCTTAAGAGAAGCCACTAGTGAAACCTATGGCCCTGGGTCTATCTTTTATCATATAAGTTTTCCATCTACTTTTATTTGCATCTTTTACTTTCCAACCTATATCATAAAAATACCAAAAATATTTATCTTATCATATTATCTCTATCAGATCTCACTTTCGCAAGTTTCCGTGAAGGGATTGACAACCCCTTTATCGCATTGGTTGCGAGGTTCTTGTTTGTTTGTGTAGGCGCGTGGGACTTGTGAGGAGCCTCCTACAGGATTGATACCTTGGTTCTCAAAACTGAGGGAAATACTTACGCTACTTTGCTGCATGACCCTTTCCTCTTCAAGGGAAAAACCAACACATGCTCAAGAGGTAGCAGGGACCATATGTTTTGTCTATGTATTCACACATGTACTAAGTTTCCGGTTAATACAATTCTAGCGTCAATAATAATCATTATCATGATATAAGGAAATATAAATAACAACTTTATTATTGCCTCTAGGGCATATTTCCTTCAGCCTCCCACTTGCACTAGAGTCAATAATCTAGATTACATAGTAATGATTCTAACACATATGGAGTCTTGGTGCTGATCATGTTTTTCTCGTGGAAGAGGCTTACTCAATGGGTCTGCAACATTCAGATCCGTATGTACTTTGAAAATTTCTATGTCTCCCTCCTTGACTAGATTGCGGATGGAATTGAAGCATCTCTTGATGTGTTTGGTTCCCTTATGAAATCTGGATTCCTTCGCCAAGGCAATTGCTCCATTATTGTCACAAAAGATTTTCATTGGACCCGACACACTAGGATTACACCTAGATCAGATATGAACTCCTTCATCCAGACTCCTTCATTTGCTGCTTCCGAAGCAGCTATGTACTCCGCTTCACACGTAGATCCCGCCACGATGCTCTGCTTGGAACTGCACCAACTGGCAGCTCCACCATTCAATATAAATACGTACCCGGATTGCGACTTAGAGTCATCCGGATCAATGTCAAAGCTTGCATCATATTAACCATTTACAACAAGCTCTTTGTCACCTCCATAAACGAGAAACATATCCTTAGTCCTTTTCAGGTATTTTAGGATGTTCTTGACCGCTATCCAATGATCCACTCCTGGCTTACTTTGGTACCTCCCTACTATACTTTTAACAAGACACACATCAGTTCTGGTACACAACATTTCATACATGATAGAGCCTATGGCTAAAGCATAGGGAACTATTTTCATCTTCTCTCTATCTTCTGAAGTGGTCAGGCATTGAGTCTGACTCAACTTCACACCTTGTAACACGGGAAAGAACCCTTTCTTTGAATGATCCATTTTGAACTGCTTCAAAATCTTATCAAGGTATGTGCTTTGTGAAAGTCCAATTAAGCATCTTGATCTATCTCTATAGATCTTGATGCCCAATATGTAAGCAGCTTCACCGAGGTCTTTCATTGAAAAAATCTTATTCAAATATACTTTTATGCTATCCAGAAATTCAGTATCATTTCCAATCAACTATGTCATCCACATATAATATTAGAAATGCTACAGAGCTCCCACTCACTTTCTTGTAAATAGAGGCTTCTCCAAAAGTCTGTATAAAACCATATGCTTCAATCACACTATCAAAGCATATATTCCAACTCTGAGAGGCTTGCACCAGTCCATAAATGGATCGCTGGAGCTTGCATACTTTGTTAGCACCCTTTGGCTCGAAAAAACCTTCTGGTTGCATCATATACAACTCTTCTTTAAGAAATCCATTAAGGAATGCAGTTTTGACATCCATTTTCCAAATTTTGTAATCATAAAATGCGGCAATTGCTAACATGATCCAGAGAGACTTAAGCATCACTACGGGTGAGAAAGTCTCATCGTAGTAAACTCCTTGAACTTGTCGAAAACCTTTCACAACAAGTCGAGCTTTGTAGACAATAACATTACTGTCAGTGTCAGTCTTCTTCTTGAAAATCCATTTATTTTCTATGGCTTGTCGATCATCGGGCATGTCCACCAAAGTCCACACTTTGTTCTCATACATGGATCTCATCTCAGATTTCATGGCCTCATGCCAGTTCGCGGAATCTGGGCACATCATCGCTTCCTCATAGCTTGTAGGTTCATCATGGTCTAGTAACATGACATCCAGAACAGGATTACCGTACCACTCTAGTGCGGACCGTACTCTGGATGACCTACGAGGTTCGGTAGTAACTTGATACGAAGTTTCATGATCATCATCATTAGCTTCCTCACTAATTGGTGTAGATATCACTGGAAGTGATTTCTGTGATGAACTACTTTCCAATTCAGTAGAAGGTACAATTATCTCATCAAGTTCTACTTTCCTCCCACTCACTTCTTTCGAGAGAAACTCCTTCTATAGAAAGGATCCATTTTTAGCAACGAATATCTTGCCTTCGGATCTGTGATAGAAGGTGTACCCAACAGTTTCCTTTGGGTATCCTATGAAGCACTTCTCCGGTTTGGGTTTGAGCTTATCAGGTTGAAGCTTTTTCACATAAGCATCGCAGCCCTAAACTTTAAGAAACGACAACTTTGGTTTCTTGCCAAACTATAGTTCATAAGGCGTTGTCTTAACGGATTTCGATGGTGCCCTATTTAACGTGAATGCAGCCGTCTCTAAAGCATGACCCCAAAACAATAGAGGTAACTCCATAAGAGACATCATAGATCGCACCATATCCAATAAAGTACAGTTACAATGTTCAGACACACCATTACGCTGTGGTGTTCCAGGTGGCGTCAGTTGTGGAACTATTCCACATTGTTTCAAATGAAGACCAAACTCGTAACTCAAATATTCTCCTCCACCATCAGATCATAGAAAGTTTATTTTCTTGTTACAATGATTTTCCACTTCACTCTGAAATTCTTTGAACTTTTCAAACGTTTCAAACTTATGTTTCATTAAGTAGATATACCCATATCTACTTAAATCATTTGTGAAGGTCAGAAAATAACGATACCCGCCTCGAGCCTCAATACTCATTGGACCACATACATCGGTATTTATTATTTCCAATAAGTCAGTAGCTCGTCCCATTGTTCTAGAGAACGGAGTTTTAGTCATCTTGCCCATGAGGCATGGTTCGCAAGCACCAAGTGATTCATAATCAAGTGATTCCAAAAGGCCATCAACATGGAGTTTCTTCATGCGCTTTACACCAATATGTCCTAAACGGCAGTGCCACAAATAAGTTGCACTATCATTATCAACTTTGCATCTTTTGGCTTCAATATTATGAACATGTGTATCACCACGATCGAGATTCAACAAAAATAGACCACTCAGCAAGGGTGCGTGACCATAAAATATATTACTCATATAAATAGAACAACCGTTATTCTCTCATTTAAATGAATAACCGTCTCGCATCAAACAAGATCTAGATATAATGTTCATGCTTAACCCTGGCACCAAATAACAATTATTCAGGTCTAAAACGAACCCCGAAGGTAGATGTAGAGGTAGCGTGCCGACGACGATCACACCGACCTTGGAACCATATCCGACGCGCATCGTCACCTCGTCCTTAGCCAATCTTCGCTTGAGCCGTAGCCCCTGTTTTGAGTTGCAAATATGAGCAACAGAACCAATATCAAATACCCAGGCACTACTACGAGCATTAGTAAGGTACACATCAATAACATGTATATCAAATATACCTTTAACTTTTCCATCCTTCTTATCCGCCAAATACTTGGGGCAGCTCCGCTTCTAGTGACTAGTCCCTTTGCAGTAGAAGCACTCAGTTTCAGGCTTAGGTCCAGACTTGGGCTTCTTCCCTTGATCGGCAACTTGCTTGCTATTCTTCTTGAAGTTCCCCTTCTTTCCTTTGCCCTTTTTCTTGAAACTAGTGGTCTTCTTGACAATCAATACTTGTTGCTCCTTCTTGATTTCTACCTCCGCAGTCTTTAGCATTGCGAAGAGCTCGGGAATTGTTTTGTTCATCCCTTGCATATTATAGTTCATTAGGAAGCCTTTATAGCTTGGTGGCAGTGATTGAAGAACTCAGTCAATTACACTATCATTAGGAAGATTAACTCCCAGCTGACTCAAGTAGTTATGGTACCAAAACATTCTGAGTATGCGTTCACTGATAGAACTATTCTCCTCCATTTTACAGCTGTAGAAATTGTTGGAGACTTCATATCTCTCAACTCGGGCATTTTCTGGAAATATTAACTTCAACTCTTGGAACATCCCATATGCTCGATGATGTTCAAAACATCTTTGAAGTCCCAATTTGTCACATCCCTAGTCCTGGTCTGCAGTAGGCTAGCCCTTCATGTGTGCATCATGTTTAATTTTTCAAATGAACTTGAAATGGGCATGCTTAAACCCTAGCACCAAATGAATTCAACTAAGGTCAACATAAAATCTTTTTCATTGAAATCAAAATGCCCTCTAAAAATGTTCAACATTTCTGGTTTGAGGTGTAAGCATCTACCAAAAATGGTTTATATTTTTGCAGGACATATTGGGCTCTGAATTAAATCATACTCTATTTGCATTTGGGCATTTAAATGCTATAAAATATTTTAAATGCTCAAATAATCATAAACTAAAATGTTTACTGTTGGATATATTCTAAACAGTAGCCATGATTAGTTTCATGATTTTTGGATCTGTTTAAGTATTTTATATAAAGCCCTAAAGACTACAGAATAATAGAAAACAGAAACAATAAATAAAAGGTAGAGAGAAAGAGACTTACGTGGACCTACCTACTGTGCAGCCCACCTGGCTGGCCCAGCTGGCAGCCCAGCCAACTGGCCCAGCCCACCACCGCCTCCTTCCCTGTCGCCTTCCTCCTGCCAGTAGCAGCAGCTGCGTGCTCGCACGCGCGCAGCCGAGGAGGCCAGCTCCTCCCTGCCTGGCTGCCTCCTCCTCTCCCTGGACGTCTCCCGCAGTGCCACGCACCCCCCGGGCCCTCTCACTCCTCCCCCCCGTGCTCATCCCCTCCGCTGTCCCTCTCGCGCGCACTCTCTTCTTTCTAACCGCAGCCGCCGCTCGCCGTCCGCGTGCTCACCACCGTCGCCATGCCCCGAGGTCCGCGCCGATGTATTCTCCCTCTTCAACGAGCTGCATGAGCCCGAACGCCCTGTGGAGCCGTCTTCGCCCTCGTCTTCCTCCTCGGGCATCCGAGATCACCGGCGACCGCACCTCGTCTCCAGCCCGTCCCCGAGCCCGCTGAGACCGCCATACGACTCCCTGTGAGCTCCTGATTCTTTCCCCTTTCTTGCCCCCTCTGTTTCTGTCCCCTAGCTCCGTCTTCCACCACGGTCGAAGCTCGCCGCCATCGTGCCTCGTTGCCGTCGTGGCCAGAGCCACTGTGGCTCGAAGCCGGGCACACCACCGTGCTCCACACCTCACTAGGAGCACGTATCACACACCAACGCCTCCCCTGGCGCCCTGCATCGCCTAACCCGCCGTTGGCCGAACTCCGGCCGCCGCCACGAGCTCGCTTCCGACGAGCTCAGTCCACCCCAGCTGCTCCCGCTTGCCTCGTTAGACGCGCCTCGTCGTGCTGCACCCGTAGAGCCTCTCCGCCGCCCATTTGGACACCCGTGGGGGATTTCCGAGCCGCGCCGCCGTCTCGGGCCTCGCCGGCGTCGAGTCGCCGGCGAGTTTGACACCACTGACCCTGTTTGACCACGGGTGGGGCCCAGTTTGACCCCCCCGGGTCAATTACAGGTGGGTCCTAGCACTGCTAATTAATCTAGGGTTAGTACTAATTTAATTAGTTAGACTAATGACACTGACACGCGGGACCCACTGGTCAGGTTTGACCTGGGCCGCCCGTTGACCTGCTGACATCACTAATACGTCATGCTGATGCAGTAAATGTTTTCTGGAGTTTTAAATAAATCAGAAATGATTTATTTATTTCAGAAAATATCCAAAACTTCTAAAAAATCATATAAATCAATCGTAACTCCAAATGAAATAAATTATATATGAAAAATTATTAGAAAAATCCAATCTATCCATCTGTACAATTTTCATGCATGCTAGAACAACTTATGACTACTGTTTAGGACAATTCAACTAAATGGCATTTAAATAACCACATGTGGAGTTTGAATTTGAATCTTGGATTCAAACCAACTTCATTTAATCTGGTTTTAGTTGCATTAGCACAAACCACAGCATATTGCCATGTCATGATCATGCATCATATTGTTGCATTGCATTGATTGTGTTCTTCTTTGTTTGCCAGTATTTGTCCCCTCTCGATAGACGTGTACCAACGATGTGATCGATGACACCGATAAAGAACTATTCTATCTTCAGAAGTGCCAGGCAAGCAAAACCCCCTTGTTCATTCTGATACGATCCTACTCTCTCGCTCCTGCTCTCTTTTACTACATTAGGACAACACCGATTCATCTGTTACTTGCTGCGGTAGCTTGACCCATTTATCCTTTGCATGACCTGTCATTGCCATAGTAAATAGATGAAACCCACTAGAATGAGTAGGAGTTGTTTGAGCCCTGTTGTGCCTACTCATTCATGCTTGTTTGTCATGCCTGCTATTGCTTAGAGTTGAGTCAGGTCTGATTCATCGGGGATGAATCGGAGGTGTGTGAACATGTCCTACTGTTGAGAGCTAAGTGTGTGAAAACGATTTGGTAAAGGTAGCGGTGAGAGGCCATGTAGGAGTACATGGTGGGTTGTCTCATTGCAGCCGTCCTTAGGAACTGAGTTATGTGTTTGTGATCCATGAACAGTTACTACCACACATTGGGCTCCGGGCGCTCCAAGCTCTCTCGACTTATTAATCAACCTGATCTCTGTCCAGGAGTTGCAACTAGTTTCTGGTGTTTGTAGGTAGTGTTAGTAGTCTACCAAGTGGCACCCGGTACAGGTGGGCTTGGGACAGACTAGGCACAGTGTCCCGGTGTACCAAGTGGCACCCGGATGGTGGACTTGGGAACCCTGCACACATCGTTTGGGGCCGTGAGTGACACCCCGGCCGGATCTCCTTGCGGATGGAACCTGAATAGGCGATAAACCTGGATGAGAGACTTGTGTGGTTAGTCAGGTCGTGGCCGACACCCTCGCTAGGCTTCCGCTGAAGGTTGCCGAGTACATGTCGTGTAAATGGCGGTAAGTGGTGAGAGCGTGTGTGAAGAAGTACACCCCTGCAGGGTTAACATTATCTATTCGAATAGCCGTGTCCGCGGTAAAGGACTTCTGGGTTGCCTGTACAGTTCATAGACAAGTGAAAGTGGATACTCTAAAATACGCAAGATAAGCGTGAGTGCTATGGATGGCGTTCTCGTAGGGAGACGGGAGCGGATCCATAGTGGTGTATTGATATGGTGAATATGTGGACTCGTGTGCGCCACCTCAAAAGAGTTACTTGCAGTCGTAGTTTAGGATAGCCACCGAGTCAAAGCTGGCTTGCTGCAGTTAAACCCCACCATCCCTTTGTTGATAATGATGCATATGTAGTTAGTTCTGATGTAAGTCTTGCTGGGTACATTTGTACTCACGTTGCTTAATTTATGTTTTTGTAGAGAGACTTCAGTCTCGCTAGTAGTACCGCGTGGACTTCGACGTTTAGCTTGTTACCTTAGCTACGATCTTGTGCCCTCGGCAGGATCTGGTAGATAGACAGGCTTCTCAGCCTTTTTCATTTGTAGATGTCTGTACTCAGACATGTTAAGCTTCCGCTTGTGTTTTGACTTGTATGCTCTGAATGTTGGGTCGTGAGACCCATGTTTGTAATATCTCGCTCCTCGGAGCCTATTGAATAAATACTTGAGTTGTAGAGTCATGTTGTGATGCCATGTTGTATTTGCACATATCGAGCATATTGTGTGTATGTTATTGAAATGCTTGGTATGTGTGGGATATGAGTGTCGGTGTACTAGAGTAGGGGTACCCTAGTATCCCGAACTTGTGCACGGGCAGTTGCAGCCACCCGTGGCAAGGCTTGCCGGGTGACCGCCAAGGTCCTCCGCGGTTCATATGGAGCCATTCAAGAACAAAGTATCTAAGCCAAGGAGACAAGGCCCCGGCAAGAGGAGCTTGCCGGGAAGGCCAACCAAGGCATAAGAGCAAAGTATCCAAGCCAAGGAGATAAGGCCCCGGCAAGAGGAGCTTGCTGGGAAGGCCCACCAAGGCATCTCAAGGAGTTTTCCATGACGCGCCACGCGTCCCGGCAAGGCCCGGGGAGCGACAAGCCTCCGAACGCGACAAGACAACGACCGCGGCAAGGCACTTGCCGCGGCACGCTACCACCCTGTACCTACGCTCCAGCGCATCCACCAACGTGTCGCCCTGGGGCCTTTCCAGGCGTGCGTGGCGAGAGGCGGTGCAGCCAGCGGTGCGCGGTGGCAAGCGGCGCTGACAAGATTGCCATCGTGGCGAGCGGTGGCGTCCCTGACGGTCCCTGTTTGCACTGTTTGGGCGACGTAGACGGGCATTTAATGTCTTTGTCCCCTGCCGTCAGGGTTAGGTATGATACACTGTACAGGTAGCTATACCAACCGCAAGTCCTTTTCCATTTTTACCCTTGTCTATGTTGCCACCTGTCGGTGACCCTTGAGCAATAAAGGAGGCCATGTGCAATGTAGAGAGGGGTTCGGGAAAGGTTCGGAAGCCAGAAAACACTCACGACTCGGTCTCGTTAGCAGCTGAGTGTACTGTAAACACTCAGCGTCCCGAGCAAGAACTCAATACCATCAGACCAGCAGCAGTAGGAGTATTATCTTCTCCGGAGAGCTCCGAAGTTGGTCAACTGCTCGTGTGCTTCGCATCTGAATCTGCTCTTCGTGCGATCTCCGCCCCTCCGCCGAAGGCGAAAAGGGGCTCGGTCCCGCCACGGGTCCCATAGGGTGTTCGTGGATCAGTTTTCCCCGACACTGAGTATCTAGGTGTTTTATCTTAGTAGCCTCCTCTTAACCGGGAAATGTCTCTACGTGTTTCACTGCAGTCCCATGGTAGCTTGCTACTGCTCCGAACCTTAGGCTGGCCGACATGTGTCCTTCTTCGATCCCTGTGTCTGTCCCTCGGGGAAATGTCACGCGATGAATTCCGAAGTCCTGTTAGCCCGCTACAGCCCGGTTCACCGTAGTCCTGCTAGCCCAGTGCTACAGCCTGGATTCACTCGCTGATGACCGACACGTTCGTTGTTGGGTCATGTATGCCTGTCCCTGTAAGTTAGTGCCACTTTGGATTCATGACTAGCCATGTCAGCCCGGATTCTTTGTCATATGGATGCTAGCGGCACTACCATATACGTGAGCCAAAAGGCACAAATGGTCCCGGGCCAGGTAAGGTGGCACCCGTGGGAATACCATGTGTGAGGCCGCAAAGTGATATGATGTGCTACATGCTAGATCAGTGTGACTTAGGATCGGGGTCCTGACAGCTTTGGTATCAGAGCCAGGTTGCCTGTAGGATTACCAAGCCAAACTGGTCGAAGTTGAGTCTAGAAGTTCTTTAGTTATATAAGGGAATTCATTGCGGGATGGAACGTAAGGCTCTTTTTACTCCTTACACCTTATGCCCTTCTGATCTGAGTCATCTTATCTTTCCTACGGGGTTAAGGAATTAGGATTTCTCTTCTTTCTATCAGGATCACGTGTTACTAATCCGTAGACCTATAGGATTGATGGTTCTAAGCTTGAGTTCAGTTCCTACTATCTTCTGTATGTTAACTGTTGATCTCGAAACCTTGATAATGTGCTTCTGAGTGGCTATGCCACCATTTTTGTAGCATGTCTCCAATCTTTCGAGCATTTACAGCCGTTATGCTGTCCGAGTCATCCCAGGTTTCTAAATAGTCTGATGCATTTGCAAATCCCTTCCTCTTGTTCCTGATGTGCCTTTGGTCAGATTAATCACACAAATTAGTGAGTTGAGGTACTTTATTGCCTTGACATATATGTTGGAGCTAGTATTATGACCCTAGGTGTCTTAGGGGATCATCTAGTAATCTAGCCATGTTCGTGTTTCCAGTGTGATGATTCTGGCCATCATTCTCGAAAGCATCCTGTGATGCCATTTAGTTAGTAGGTATTCTATTTCCGGGTTCTGAACCCAAAACTCACCCTACTCACTTCATGTTGAAAGTGTTTGCTCATTCCTTTAGGTTATTAGTAACCTTTGTGATAGTCCTCGAGGCTCGTGGTATTTCCTTCTTCCAAATACTATGAACCACTTATGGAAGAAGTTCTTTGAACCAAGGATCACAACCAGAGTGATCTCGATGAGTTCTCCATTCTATATTGTGACCCTGCCAGTCCTACCTGTTCTGCATGGGTTATCCGGAAGAAATGTTGAGCTTTGCTCGACATATTAATCTATGCGTCCACAACTCAGAAAACCATATGTTCCTTTCAGTTGTCCCGCTTTAGTTGTCTTCCGACCCTCGTCTACCAATTGATAGTCAAGAGTATGCGTGCAATCATTCATCGATACCTATTATTCTTGTGGTTCGTCAAGCCATTCTATTCCAGAATGACTAGGAGAAACAAACTCCAGTACCTCATCCATATCCAGGATTGGGTCAAAGTAGTTGTATTCCGCAGATCAAAATGCCAATCCAGCTATTGTTCTGTTCTACCCTGAGGTATTACCCACTTTATGTTAGGAATGTCATGAGGATTGCACCTTCTCTTATGGATTCTTGAAGTAGTGATACTTCTCGCCATCAATATTCATTCCTCGGTTCCGTGTTGTCGCAACCGGAGTGCTGACAAGTGAATCGTGATGTGTGAAATCTATACTCCTAGCAACCATGTTGCATAGTGATTAATGGACAATAATTTCATTCTTAGCGTGTTGATTCTTGAATCATCATTCTAAGATGGATTGTGCTACCTAGTCCTTATTTTCGGTGCACCTTTTGATCAATGAGTTAGGATTGTGCCAATCCCTCGCTCTTTTGATCATCTCGTCTTGCCCTGAAAAGCAAGATTGTTCTCGTGCTTAATAGCATGTCGGTGGTTCGTGATTTTCTGAATATCTTCTCGGAAGTATCACCAGGTTGTCACTTGACCGCTATGCTGAGTTCGTGATCAAGTTGGTTTTGGTAACCACCCTTTCTCCAAGAATCTGTGTTGAGTACCCCTGAGCTAGTTGGTTAAGCTAAACAATAACTTGGAGAGTTGGACGATAAAAGCTTGTCCGACTTAGTTCATCTTAAGGGATATCTTGTGTGTGTGTGTGTGTGTTGAAGGTAGATGATATCTTCCTTGATTGAACCTTGTGGTAAATTATTGGTTCTATTGTCTTGCCAAAACTTTGATTTGAGTATGGGTTATCCTCAAATCAAATCAGAACCAACGATGTTCATAATGTTGTCTTACTCGTGGTTGATTCCTCGAGCATACACCATTATATCCTTTGGTCTGACAAATGCTATCACCACGTTCATTTAATTATGGAATTCCATTTATATGGAAACCTGGATAAATTGTTGTTGAGCCCATCGACAACATCCTTGTCTTCTCCATAATTTTGATGAATGTTAAGCTAGTGTTGGAAACTTTTGAAAGCATTTGTTCATGCTAGCTCATGAAGCATATGTTCGGATGTAAGAAGTGACTTCCTCTAATTCATGTGCATTTGATGCAAGTTGCCGCCATGGATTCGAGAAAGTTTATTTTTGCCTCCTCCGGAATCATCCCAAGTTAGTCAAGCATATGTGCGAAGTATTCTGTGGTTTGGAGACTTGCAACGTTCATCCCATATGTATCCCCTAGCACCCCAAGCCACTGATTGATTTTCTCAAGAAAAAGGAATTGGTTGTGTTAATTCTAGATCATGCACAAGACTCCGATATCCTCGATGATGGTTCCCAACCAGAACTCGGTAGTGTTTTGTTGTAAGACTACTATGTGGTCATGCTTGTCTGGGACAACATGTTCACATGTGTGTAGCAAAACTAGCTCATGTTTTGGAGCTTACTATTGTAGTTCATTTCCCGAGAATCTCGCAACGTCATCTCGTCGATTTGTGTTGCAAACTTTCATTTTTCTTTCTAGACTCGATGAGTCTGGAATATCCTGACACCAACCAGATCTGAATCTCAGGCAGATATGATGGTTGGAACGTTTTCCCAAGAACTATAATATTGGTCCCTCGATAACCGGTAAAGTGGATGTCGTGGCCAACACACCCAGCCGGAAGACCTATTATTGTAGTATCTTGATTGAGGAAGTTGGCCACCTCCCCATGAGCATTTCTTATGGATTTACTTCCGTAGTTATTCCTTATGATTTTTGGTGTTCCCGAAGTCCGACCTTTTACTTGATGTTCTAGATATCAAACCATATCTATGAATGGATTACGCTAGCACACCAAGGAGAACATTAGAAGCGGGGTGCTAAATGTCTCTTGGTCGATCATCCAGATTCTGTTTTCTTGGCCTCGCTAAGGTGAAATCTGAGAAGGTGTTATCTTTGTTTGCATCTGCACCGTCCATTACTATTCACCATGGTGGTATGTTGTGTTGCCAGGATCCTTGACACGGATATTGGTAAAACCTTGATGAATATGGAAATGCTCAAGTTCTTGAGATCCCGCACAAGCACTAGGTGTTATCATCAACACTAACTGGGTTTACTCCCAGTTTCTTTGGTTATGCTATAACTTTTCAACAGTGGACTCACTCTCTACTGTTGAACCTCTCCCCAGTTACTAGAATCATTCCCAACATTTGCACCTTGTTTTCCAGCTTGCACGCCATCGTGCCACCCTACCCTGGATTACCCTTCTCAGTAATTACTAATCAGGATCATTTTCATATGTGGTCCTACCATGGGTCCTATCCATCTCCGATGATAAGCAAAATCATCCATTGCGTTGTCTTCAACAAGGTAATCCACATCATCCATTCCAGTTCGAGTATGCCATTGTACCGAACCCTCCAAATGGTCGCTCGAGAATTGCCTTAGGTTGGTATAAAAGAGTTTCAATGATCTCTGAATCAAAGGTAATTATTTTTGCCACCTAAGGGGATATATCTATGAGTCACCATCCCTAGGGTGTGTCGTTGTGGTATCATGGTAACTCAACTCCTCGCTATGTTGACAACCGTTCACCACCCTCTTAGGTGTGGAATTGTTGTCTACCTAGTGAACCCTCGTCATCTATTCCACTCCATCCCTCTAGATGTGTGTTTCGTGTCCCAGCTCGAGAGATGTGCTATGTCTTACTCTGTGAGTTGATTCTGAGTTGTTCGATCTTTGAAAAGATCGATCCTTCTAGAGTCTCCTTCTTCTCTCCTTGTCATGTTAGCTAGAGTTCTCAGAACAAGACGACAAGACAAAGATGGTGATCGAATCAACGCCCCTATGAAGTGCAACATGGATCGTGAAGATTGTGTTAGTTTGCGTTTCCCCTTCATCTTACCCTATGCTTGAATCTCGGGACGAGAGTTTTGCTTAGTGGGGGTGAGTTGTCACATCCCTGGTCCTGGTCTGCAGTAGGCTAGCCCTTCATGTGTGCATCATGTTTAATTTTTCAAATGAACTTGAAATGGGGATGCTTAAACCCTAGCACCAAATGAATTCAACTAAGGTCAAAATAAAATCTTTTTCATTGAACTCAAAATGCCCTCTAAAAATGTTCAACATTTCTGGTTTGAAGTGTAAGCATCTACCAAAAATGGTTTATATTTTTGCAGGACATATTGGGCTGTGAATTAAATCATACTCTATTTGCATTTGGGCATTTAAATGCTATAAAATATTTTAAATGCTCAAATAATCATAAACTAAAAGATTTACTGTTGGATATATTCTAAACAGTAGCCATGATTAGTTTCATGATTTTTGGATCTGTTTAAGTATTTTATATAAAGCCCTAAAGACTACAGAATAATAGAAAACAGAAACAATAAATAAAAGGTAGAGAGAAAGAGACTTACCTGGACCTACCTACTGTGCAGCCCACCTGGCCGGCCCAGCTGGCAGCCCAGCCAACTGGCCCAGCCCACCACCGCCACCTTCCCTGTCGCCTTCCTCCTGCCAGTAGGAGCAGCTGCGTGCTCGCACGCGCGCGGCCGAGGAGGCCAGCTCCTCCCTGCCTGGCTGCCTCCTCCTCTCCCTGGACGTCTCCCGCAGCGCCACGCACCCCCGGGGCCCTCTCGCTCCTCCCCCCCGTGCTCATCCCCTCCCCTGTCCCTCTCGCGTGCACCCACCCGAGCGCAACCGCAGCCGGCGCTCGCCGTCCGCGCGCTCACTGCCGTCGCCATGCCCCTTCGACCCGTCCCCGAGGTCCGCGCCAACGTATTCTTCCTCTTCAACGAGCTGCACGAGCCCGGACGCCTTGTGGAGCCGTCTTCGCCCTCGTCTTCCTCCTCGGGCATCCGAGATAGCCGGCGACCGCACCTCGTCTCCAGCCCGTCCCCGAGCCTGCTGAGACCACCATACGACTCCCTATGAGCTCCTGATTCTTTCCCCTTGCTCGCCCCCTCTATTTCTGTCCCCTAGCTCCGTCTTCCACCACGGACGAAGCTCGCCGCCGTCGTGCCTCGTCACCGTCATGGCTAGAGCCACTGTAGCTCGAAGCCGGGCACACCACCGTGCTCCACACCTCACTAGGAGCACGTATCACACACCAACGCCTCCCCTGGCGCCCTGCATCGCCTAACCTGCCATTGGCCGAACTCCGGCCGCCGCCGCGAGCTCGCTTCCGACGAGCTCGGTCCACCCCAGCTGCTCCCGCTTGCCCCGTTAGACGCGCCTCGTCGCGCTGCACCCGTAGAGCCTCTCCGCCGCCCATTTGGACACCCGTAGGGGATTTCCGAGCCGCGCCGCCGTCTCGGGCCTCGCCGGCGTCGAGTCGCCGGCGAGTTTGACTCCACTGACCCTGTTTGACCACGGGTGGGGCCCAGTTTGATCCCCCGGGTCAATGACAGGTGGGTCCTAGCACTGCTAATTAATCTAGGGTCAGTACTAATTTAATTAGTTAGACTAATGACACTGACACACGGGACCCACTGGTCAGGTTTGACCTGGGCCGCCTGTTGACCTGCTGACATCACTAATACATCATGCTGACGCAGTAAATGTTTTCTGGAGTTTTAAATAAATCAGAAATGATTTATTTATTTCAGAAAATATCCGAAACTTCTAAAAAATCATATAAAATCAACCGTAACTCCAAATGAAATAAATTATATATGAAAAATTATCAGAAAAATCCAATCTATCCATCTGTACAATTTTCATGCATGTTAGAACAACTTATGACTACTGTTTAGGACAATTCAATTAAATGGCATTTAAATAACCACATGTGGAGTTTGAATTTGAATCTTGGATTCAAACCAACTTCATTTAATCTGGTTTTAGTTGCATTAGCACAAACCACAGCGTATTGCCATGTCATGATCATGCATCATATTGTTGCATTGCATTGATTGTGTTCTTCTTTGTTTGCCAGTATTTGTCCCCTCTCGATAGACGTGTACCAACGATGTGATCGATGACACCGATGAAGAACTATTCTATCTTCAGAAGTGCCAGGCAAGCAAAACCCCCTTGTTCATTCTGATACGATCCTACTCTCTCGCTCCTGCTCTCTTTTACTACATTAGGACAACACCGATTCATTTGTTACTTGCTGCGGTAGCTGGACCCCTTTATCCTTTGCATGACCTGTCATTGCCACAGTAAATAGATGAAACCCACTAGCATGAGTAGGAGTTGTTTGAGCCCTGTTGTGCCTACTCATTCATGCTTGTTTGTCATGCCTGCTATTGCTTAGAGTTGAGTCAGGTCTGATTCATCGGGGATGAATCGGAGGTGTGTGAACATGTCCTACTGTTGAGAGCTAAGTGTGTGAAAACGATTTGGTAAAGGTAGCGGTGAGAGGCCATGTAGGACTACATGGTGGGTTGTCTCATTGCAGCCGTCCTTAGGAACTGAGTTATGTGTTTGTGATCCATGAACAGTTACTACCACACATTGGGCTCCAGGCGCTCCAAGCTCTCTCGACTTATTAATCAACCTGATCTCTGGCCAGGAGTTGCAACTAGTTTCTGGTGTTTGTAGGTAGTGTTAGTAGTCTACCAAGTGGCACCTGATACAAGTGGGCTTGGGACAGACTAGGCACAGTGTCCCGGTGTACCAAGTGGCACCCGGGTGGTGGACTTGGGAACCCTGCACACATCGTTTGGGGCCGTGAGCGACACCCCGGCCGGATCTCCTTGCGGATGGAACCCGAATAGGCGATAAACCTGGATGAGAGACTTGTGTGGTTAGTCAGGTCGTGGCCGACACCCTCACTAGGCTTCTGCTGGAAGGTTGCCGAGTACATGTCGTGTAAATGGCGGTAAGTGGTGAGAGCATGTGTGAAGAAGTACACCCCTGCAGGGTTAACATTATCTATTCGAATAGCCGTGTCCGCGGTAAAGGACTTCTGGGTTGCCTGTACAGTTCATAGACAAGTGAAAGTGGATACTCTAAAATACGCAAGATAAGCGTGAGTGCTATGGATGGCTTTCTCGTAGGGAGACGGGAGCGGATCCATAGTGGTGTATTGATATGGTGAATATGTGGACTCATGTGCGCCACCTCAAAAGAGTTACTTGCTGTCGTAGTTTAGGATAGCCACTGAGTCAAAGCTGGCTTGCTGCAGTTAAACCCCACCATCCCTTTGTTGATAATGATGCATATGTAGTTAGTTCTGATGTAAGTCTTGCTGGGTACATTTGTACTCACGCTGCTTAATTTATGTTTTTGCAGAGAGACTTCAATCTCGCTAGTAGTACCGCGTGGACTTCGACGTTTAGCTTGTTACCTTAGCTACGATCTTGTGCCCTCGGCAGGATCTGGTAGATAGACAGGCTTCTCAGCCTTTTTCATTTGTAGATGTCTGTACTCAGACATGTTAAGCTTCTGCTTGTGTTTTGACTTGTATGCTCTGAATGTTGGGTCGTGAGACCCATGTTTGTAATATCTCGCTCCTCGGAGCCTATTGAATAAATACTTGAGTTGTAGAGTCATGTTGTGATGCCATCTTGTATTTGCACATATCGAGCATATTGTGTGTATGTTATTGAAATGCTTGGTATGTGTGGGATCTGAGTACCTAGTTGTTTATCCTTAGTAGCCTCTCTTACCGGGAAATGCCTCCTAGTGTTTCCACTGAGCCATGGTAGCTTGCTACTGCTCCGGAACACTTAGGTTGGCCGGCATGTGTCCTTCTTCGTTCCTGGTGTGTCCCCTCGGGGAAATGTCACGCGATGAATTCCGGAGTCCTGTTAGCCCGCTACAGCCCGGTTCACCGGAGTCCTGCTAGCCCAGTGCTACAGCCTGGATTCACTCGCTGATGACCGACACGTTCGTTGTTGGGTCATGTATGCATGTCCCTGTAAGTTAGTGCCACTTTGGATTCACGACTAGCCATGTCAGCCTGGGTTCTTTGTCATATGGATGCTAGCGGCACTATCATATACGTGAGCCAAAAGGCGCAAACGGTCCCGGGCCAGGTAAGGTGGCACCCGTGGGAATACCGTGCATGAGGTCGCAAAGTGATATGATGTGCTACATGCTAGATCGGTGTGACTTAGGATCGGGGTCCTGACACAATTCTAAGCCGTAAAGCATGGCACATTGAACTATCGAGTAGTCATCAACATGCGTCTGTCAGGCATTCACAATGTCTGTAGTTGCCTGTGTAGGGGGTACACTTAGCAGTGCTTCCAGGACGTAATTCTTCTGTGCAACAATGAGGATAATCCTCAAGTTACGGACCCAGTCCGTGTAATTGCTACCATCATCTTTCAACTTAGCTTTCTCTAGGAACGCATTAAAATTCAAAGGAACGCTAGCACGGGCCATTGATCTACAATAACATAGACATGCAAAAACTATCATGACTAAGTTCATGATAAATTAAAGTTCAATTAATCATATTACTTAAGAACTCCCACTTAGATAGACATCCCTCTAGTCATCTAAATGATCATGTGATCCAAATCAACTAAACCATGTCCGATCATCACGTGAGATGGAGTAGTTTTCAATGGTGAACATCACTATGTTGATCATATCTACTATATGATTCACGTTTGACCTTTCGGTCTCAGTGTTTCGAGGCCATATTTGCATATGCTAGGCTCGTCAAGTTTAACCCGAGTATTCTGCATGTGCAAAACTGGCTTGCACCCGTTGTATGTGAACGTAGAGCTTATCACACCAGATCATCACGTGGTGTCTCTGCACGATGAACTATATCAACAGTGCATACTCAGAGAGAACACTTATACCTTGAAATTTAGTGAGGGATCATCTTATAATGCTACCATCGTACTAAGCAAAATAAGATGCATAAAAGATAAATATCACATGCAATCAAAATATGTGACATGGTCTGGCCATCATCATCTTGTGCTCATGATCTCCATCATCGAAGCATCGTCATGATCTCCATCTTCACTGGCACGACACCTTGATCTCCATCGTAGCATCATTGTCGTCTCGCCAAGTATTGCTTCTACGACTATCGCTGCCGCTTAGTGATAAAGTAAAGCAATTACATGGAGATTGCATTGCATACAATAAAGCGACAACCATATGGTTCCTATTAGTTGCCGATAACTCTGTTACAAAACATGATCAACTCATACAACAATTTATATCACATCATGTCTTGACCACATCACATCACAGCACGCCCTACAAAAACAAGTTAGACGTCATCTACTTTGTTGTTGCAAATTTTACGTGGCTGCTACGGGCTTCTAGCAAGAACCGTCCTTACCTACGCATCAAAACCACAATGATTTTTCGTCAAGTGTGTTGTTTTAACCTTCAACATGGACCGGCCGTAGTCAACCTCGATTCAACTAAAGTTGGAGAAACAAACACCCGCCAGCAGTGTGCATAAGCACATTGGTAGAACGAGTCTCAAGAACGCGGTCATGTAATGTCGGTCTGGGCCGCTTCATCCAACAATACCGCCAAATCAAAGTAAGACGTTGGTGGTAAGAAGTATGACTATTATCGCCCACAACTCTTTGTGTTCTACTCGTGCATATTACATCTACGCATAGACCTGGCTCGGAGACCACTGTTGGGAAACATAGTATTTCAAAAAAATTATTACGATCACGCAAGATCTATCTATGTGATGCATAGCAACGAGAGGGGAGAGTGTGTCCATGTACCCTCGTAGACCGAAAGCGGAAGCATTTAGTAACGCGGTTGATGTAGTCGAACGTCTTTGCGATCCAACCGATCCAAGTACTGAACGTATGGCACCTCCGCATTCAGCACACGTTCAGCTCGATGATGTCCCTCGTGCTCATGATCCAGTTGAGGACGAGGGTGAGTTCCGTCAGCATGACGGTGTGGCAACGATGATGACAATGTTACTGGCGCAGGGTTTCGCCTAAGCACTACAATGGTATTATCGAGGTGTGTAACTGTGGAGGGGGGCACCACACACGGTTAAAAGAAACTTGTGAGTTCTAGGGTGCCCCGTACCCCCGTATATAAAGGAGGGAGGGGGAGGCCGGCCGGCCCCTGTAGGGCGCGTCGGGAGAGGGGAGTCCTACTAGGACTCCAAGTCCTAGTAGGAGTCCACCTCCCGGGAGAGGGGGAAAGGAAGCGAGAGGGGGGCCGCGCCCCCCACCCCTTGTCGAATTCGGACTGGGCTTGGGGGGGGGGGCATGCCACCTCCTGGCCACTGCCTCCTCTTCCCACGAAGGCCAACTAAGGCCCAACAACTCCTCGGGGGGTTCCCGTAACCTCCCGGTACTCAGGAAAATACCCGAACTTCACCGGAACCATTTCGATGCCTGAATATAGCCTTCCAATATATCAATCTTTATGTCTCGACCATTCCGAGACTCCTTGTCATGTCCATGATCTCATCCAGGACACCGAACAATATTCGGTCATCAAAATACATAACTCATAATACATATCGTCATCGAACGTTAAGCGTGCGGACCCTGCGGGTTCGAGAACTATGTAGACATGACTGAGACACGTCTCTGATCAATAACCAATAGCGGAACCGGGATGATCATATTGGCTCCTACATATTCTACGAAGATCTTTATGGTCAAACCGCATAACAACATACGTTGTTCCCTTTGTCATCGGTATGTTACTTGCCCGAGATTCGATCGTCAGTATCTTCATAACTAGTTCAATCTCGTTACCGACAAGTCTCTTTACTTTTTCTGTAATTCTTCATCCCGCAACTAACTAATTAGTCACATTGCTTGCAAGGCTTATAGTGATGAGCATTACCGAGAGGTCTCAAAGATACTGCTCCGATACACAGAGTGAGAAATCCTAATCTCGATCTATGCCAACCCAACAAACACCTTCGGAGACACCTCTAGAGCATCTTCATAATCACCCAGTTAAGTTGTGATGTTTGATACAACACAAGGTTTTGCCCGGTATTCGGGAGTTGCATAATCTCAAAGTCTGAGGAACATGTATACGTCATGAAGAAAGCAATAGCAATAAACATAACGATCATTATGCTACGCTAACGGATGGGTCATGTCCGTCACATCATTCTCTAATGATGTGATCCCGTTCATCAAATGACAACACATGTCTATGGTTAGGAAACATAACCATCTTTGATTAACGAGCTAGTCTAGTAGAGGCATACTAGGGATCATATGTTTTGTCTATGTATTCACACATGTACTAAGTTTCCGGTTAATACAATTCTAGCATGAATGATAAACATTTATCGTGATTTAAGGAAACATAAATAAAAACTTTATTATTGCCTCCATGGCATATTTCCTTCACCTGGCGTGTGCCTCGCGCGTGTGGCCATGCACCCCGGCCACCTCCTGCTTCCCACCACCTCCCCGATGTCGCTTTGGATGCCACGCAGTCCCCTGCTTCCCCTCAACATCTCCCTTCCACACAGCTCTCTCTTTTCCCCTCCTCTCCTCTCTTCCCGAATGGAGCTTGTTGACGCCGAACGCCGTTCCTGTGGCCACCGGCCACCCCTCACCCTGCCGCCGAGTCTAGAAGCACCACCGCAATTTTCTCTTCATCCCCATTGATCTACGGGACACCGGGATGGTCTGTTTCATTGTCATCGTAGTCCTCTTCAACCTCGGGCACCCGAGCTCTTCGTCGTCGATTCGCATCGTCAAGGACGCCCTTGAGCCCACTGATCTACTCTGTCACCTCCCTGTGAGCACGATTTAGTAAAGGTACCGATGAGAGGCCATGTAGGAGTACATGGTGGGTTGTTTCATTGGAGCCGTCCTTAGGAACTGAGATCTGTGTATGTGATTTAAGATCAGCTACTACCACGCGTTGGGCCCAAAACCAATGGACCCTCTCGACTTATTAACCGCCCCTGTCCTCTGTCCAGAGTTGCAAGTAGTTTCTGGTGTTTGTAGTATGCTGGAGGCCGCGCGCAGCGCTGACCCGAGGGGTGGGCTGTGATGCGGTAGGCAAGTGGCCCGGTGTACCGAGTCGCTCGTTTGGTGCCTCGGGAATCCTGCACACATCGTTCGGGGCCGTATGTGGAAACCTCGGCCAGACTCCTTGTGGATGGAACCATAATAGGCGATAAACCTGGACTAGGGACTTGTGTGGTTAGTCAGGTCGTGGCCGACACCCTCGCCAGGCTTCCACTTGAAGGTAGCCAAGATACATGACGTGTACATGGCGGTAAGTGGCGAGAGCGTGTGTGAAGGAAGTACACCCCTGCAAGGTTTACATCATCTATTCGAATAGCCGCGTCCGCGGTAAAGGACCACTTGGTTGCTTATACAGTTCATAGACAAGTGAAAGTGGATACTCTAAAATACGCAAGATAAGCGTGAGTGCTATGGATGGCGTTCTCGTAGGGAGACGAGAGCGGATCCATAGTGGTGTATTGATATGGTGAATATGTGGAATCGTGTGCGCCACCTCAAAAGAGTTACTTGAAGTCGTAGTTCAGGATGGCCACAGTCAAAACTTGCTTGCTGTAGTAGAACCCCACCACCCCTTGTTGATATTGATTGTGACATCCGTAGCTTCTAGCAATGCACTAGGCTAGCTTCATGTGTGCATCATGTTTAACTTTGAACGAAACTTGAAAATGGGGATTGCCTAAACCCTAGCATCAAAGGAATTCACTAGGTTCAACCAAAATATTTTCAGTAAACCCAAGTGGCCTTCATAAATGTTCATAATTTTTGGAAAATAATGGAAACAGTAACCAGAGGTGATGCACATTTTTCCATGACATTTTGGGCTATGAATCAAATCATATGGTATTTTCATTTGGGAATTTAAATGCTGTAAAATATTTTAAATGCCCAAATAATCACAAACTAAATTGTTTACTGTTAGAAGTATTCCAAACAGTGGCCTCAGTCAGTTGCATGATTTTTGAAATTGCCTAGCTAGTTTTACTAAATCCAGAAACAAATATAAGAAATAGAAAAGAGAAACAAAAGGGAAAAAGAACAGAGACTCACCTGGACCATTACCTACGTGGCGCCACCAACCAGCCCAGCTCCTGTGCTGGCCCATCTGCAGCCCAGCCCACCTCCTCCTCCTTGTCGTCTTCCTCCCCCTCGCCCGAAGCAGCTCGGTGGCGAGCGCCAACACCGCCTTGGCCACCTCCTGCTTGCCTGGCTTCCTCCCCGATCTTCTGGACGACGCCACGCTCTCCCCCTCGACCCCCTGCACCTCTCCCCTCTCTTCCAGGACCCCATCCCCTCCTCTGATCTCTTCCCGAGCGCACCAGAGAGCGTAGCGCTGCTGCACCCATAGCCACCATGCTCCCCTCGCCTCGCTACATGTCCAAAGGCTCTGCCTCGTCGCCCTCGAGTCCTCCGCCCGCCCAAGCAAGCCGGGACGAGCCGAAACGCCGCCACTGTCGCCGTCTTCAACCTCGGATCACTGGAGATCCCCTTCGCCGCACCGCCCGCTTTGGACCCTCTCCGACTCGCTGACCTGCTCGTCCGACTCATCGTGAGCCACTAATCCTAGCCCCACTCTTCTGCAAACCGTTTGCACGCCGTAGCTGCCGTTTCATCGGAGACCGAACCACGCCCCTGCCCGAGCTTCTCGCCGCCGTGCCCACAGTTGCCATAGCTCGTAGCCGAGCACACCCGCGTGCTCATAGCACCGCGTGGGTGCCGTACGAGATAAGCATGCCACCCCACAGCCACCACAACCCCGTTCTCGAGTGTGCCCGAGCTCCGGCCGCCGCAAAATAGATCCCCGGTGTTGCTACAGCCTATCTCAGCTCCAGCCACCACCACCCCCGTACGCGCCTTGCTGCGAGCGTTCCAACGCGCCCAGTCGCGCGACCTCTCATCGCCGGACTTGGCCAGACGAGCGTCCTTGCCGTGCCCTGTTTACGCCGGCGGCTAAACACCGACTAGTGCTGACGTGGATAAGCCATTAGCGGCTAATCACCCCGCTAACTAACCCCTGACCCACTTACAGATGGGCGCCAGACCCTTAATTAACCTGGATTAGTTTCTGTTTAGGATTAGGTTAAGTCCAGTGGGCCTTGGCTGTCAGGTTTGACCTGCCCCCAGTCAGCATTGACCTGACCCCACTGGTCAGCCTCTGTTCCTGCCTTGTCAAACTGACATGGGGGAGCCACGCATCAAGTTTGACCTGGACCGAGTATGTTGACCTACTGAGGTCAGCATGACGTAATGCTGACGCAGAAACATTTTCTAGGATTTTAAATAAATCAGAAATGATTTATGAATTTCAGAAAATGTTTGAAACTTCTAAAATTCATAAAAAATAATCTATAGCTAAGAATGAAAAGATTTATATATGAAAAATGATCAGAAAAATCCAATCTAACCATCTTTACCATTTTCATGCATGTTAGACCAACTTATGGTTGCTGTTTAGGACAAATCATATAAATGGCATTTAAACCATCACATATGAAGTTTGGATTTGAATCTTGGATTCAAACTAACTTCATTTAATCTGGTTTTAGTTGCATTAGCTCAAATCACAATATGTTGCTATGTCATGATCATGCATCATATTTTCGCATTGCATTGATTGTGTTTCCTCACTGTTGTCGATATTTGTTCCCCCTTAGTAGATGTGGTCCCAACGATGAGTTCGATGACACCGATGAAGAGCTATACTATCTTCAGAAGTGCCAGGCAAGCAAAACCCCCCTTGTTCATTCTGATACAATCCCACTCTCTCGCTCCTGCTCTCTTTTACTGCATTAGGACAACAACATTTCAACTATTACATGCTGCGGTAGCTGAACCCCTTTCCTCTCCATGACCTGTCATTGCCACAGTAAATAGATGAAACCCACTAGCATGAGTAGGAGTTGTTTGAGCCCTGATGTGCCTACTCATTCATGCTTGTTTGTCATGCCTACTACTGCTTAGAGTTGAGTCAGGTATGATTCATCGGGGATAAATTGGAAAGTTGTGAACATGCCCTACTGCTGAGGGCTAAGTGTGTGAATACAATTTGGTAAAGGTAGCGGTGTGAGGCCAAGTAGGAGTACATGGTGGGTTGTCTCATTGAAACCGTCCTCAGAAACTGAGTTCTGTGTTTGTGATCCATGAACAGCTACTACCACGCATTGGGCTCCTTAATTGACCCCCTCGACTTATTAATCAACTCGATCTCTGTCCAGGAGTTGCAACTAGTTTCTGGTGTTTGTAGGTTGTTTTAGAAGTCTACCAAGTGGCACCCGGTACAGGTGGGCTCGGGTCAGACTAGCCACCGTGGCTGGGTATGCCAAGCGTCGACCGTTTGGTGGGCTTGGAACCCTGTAGACATCGTTTGGAGCCATGAGCGACCCCCCAGCCGGATCCCCTTACGGATGGAACCCGAATAGGCGATAAACTTGGACTAGAGACTTGTGTGGTTAGTCCAGTCGTGGCCGACACCCTCGCCAGGCTTCCGCTTGAAGGTTGCCAAGATGTATGATGTGTACTTGGCGGTAAGTGGCAAGAGCGTGTGTCAAGAAGTACACCCCTGCAGGGTTAATATGATCAATTCGAATAGCCGCGTCCGTGGTAAAGGACCTCTGGGTTTCCTATACAGTTCATACACAAGTGAAAGTGGATACTCTAAAATGCGCAAGATAGGGAGACGGGAGCGGATCAATAGTGGTGTATTGATATGGTGAATATGTGGACTCGTGTGCGCCACCTCAAAAGAGTTACTTGCAATCGTAGTTCAGGATAGCCACCGAGTCAGAGCTGGCTTGCTACAGTCAAACTCCACCAGCCCCCTTTAATGATACTGATGCATGTGTAGATAGTTCTGATGTAAGTCTTGTTGGGTACATTTGTACTCACATTTTCTTAATTTATGTTTTATAGAGAGAGACTTCAGTCTCGCTAGTCGTTCTGCATGGACTTCGATGTTTAGCTTGTTACCTCAGCTATGATCTTGTGCCCTCGGCAGGATCTTGTAGTTAGTCAGGCTTCTCAGCCCTTTTCATTTGTAGTTCTCTGTACTCAGACATGGTAAGCTTCCACTTGTGCTTTTGGTTTGTATGCTCTGAATGTTGGGTCATCGGCCCCATGTTTGTAATATCTCACTCCTCAAAGCCTAATGAATAAATACTTGAGTCATAGAGTTGTGTTGTGATGCCATGTTGTATTTGCACATATCGAGCATATTGTGTCTATGATTTGAAATGCTTGGTATGTGTGGGATCCGACAACGTAGTTGTTTATTCTTGGTAGCCTCTCTTACCGGGAAATGTCTCCTAGTGCTTCCACTAAGCCATGGTACCTTGCTACTGCTCCAAAACATTTAGGCTAGCTGGCATGTGCCCTTCTTCGTTCCTTTGTCTGTCCCTTCGGGGAAATATCATGCGTTGTTCCTTTAGGTCCTTGTAGCTTGCTATGACTTCGGTTCATACGTTGTTGATCGACACGTTCGTTGCTGGGTCATGTATGCCTGCCCCTGTAAGTTAGCACCAACATGGGTTTACGACTAGTCATGTCAGCCTAGATTCTTTGTCATATGGATGCTAGTGGCACTATCTTATACGTAAGCCAAAAGGCGCAAACGGTACCGGGCCAGGTAAGGTGGCACCCGTGGGAATACCGGGCGTGAGGCCGCAAAGCGATATGATGTATTACATGCTAGATTGGTGTGACTTAGGATCGGGGTCCTGACAACTTTGGTATCAGAGCCTGACTGCCTATAGGATTACAAAGCCAAACTGGTCAAAGTTGAGTCTAGAAATTCTTTAGTTATATAAGAGAGTTGATTGTGGATGGGAACACAAGGCTCTTTTACTCCTTATACCTTATGCCTTCTGATCTCAGTCATCTTATCTTTCCTACGGGGTTAAGGAACTAGGCTTTCTCTTCTTTTTATCAGGATCATGTTTTACTTATCCGTAGATTTATAAGATTGATGGATTTAAGCCTCAGTCTGGTTCCTACTACCTCTGTATGTTGACCGTTGATTTTGAAACCTTGATATTGTGATGTTGAGTGGTTATGCCACCTTTTTGTAGGATGTATCAAATCTTTTTGAGCATTTAAATCCGTTATGTTGTTTGAGTCATCCCAGGTTTCTAAACAATCCGATGCATTTGCAAATTCCTTCTTACCGCTCTGAAGCTCCTTTGTGCAAGATTGACCACACTAACCGGTGGGTTGAGGTACTCCATTGCCTCGACTTATATGTTGGAGCCTTTATTATGACCCTAGGTGTCTTAGCTAACCACCTAGTAATCTAACCATGTTTTGTGTGTCCCAGTGTGATGAATTTGGCTATCATTCTCGAAAGCATCCCGTGATGCCATTTAGTTGGTAGGCATTCTATTCCTGAGTTTTGAACCCGAGATTCACCCTACTTACTTCTTGTTGATAGTGTTTGCTAGTTCCTTTAGGATATTAGTAACCTTCGCGATAGTCCTCGAGGTCCGTGGAAAATCCTTCTTCCAACACCATGAACCAATATGGCAGAAGCTCTTCTGAACCAAAAGATCACAACAAGAGTACTCCTGGTGGGTTCTCAATCCTATGTTGTGAATCTGTCAGTCCTACCTTTTTGCATAGGTTATCCGGAAGAAACATGTTGAACATTGGTCGACATACTAATCTATGCATCCACAACTCAGAAAATCATATGTTCCTTTGAGTTGTCTCTCTTTAGTTATTTTTCGACCTTCGCTTATCAATTGATAGTCCAGAGTATGCGTGCATTCGATCGTAGATGCCTATTATTCTTGTGGTCCGTCAAGCCATTCTATTCCAGAATGTCTACGAGAAACAAACTCCAGTACCTCATTCATATCCAGGATTGGGTCAAAGTAGTTGTACTTCGCAGATCAAATTTCCAATCCAGCTTTTGTTCGGTTCTACCTTGGAGTATTACCCCCTTTATGTCAGGATTGTCATTAGAATTGCACCACCTCATATGAATTCCTGTTATAGTGGTACTTCTTGTCATCATTGTCCATTCCCCGGTCTCCATGTTATTGTAGCCGGAATGCCGACAAGTGAACCATGATGTGTGAAATCAATACCCTAGCAACCATGTTGCTTGGTAGTTAATGGACAATACCCTCATTCTTAGCGTGCTGGTTATTGAATCATCATCCTAAGATAGATCGTGCTACCTAGTCCATATTTCTGGTGCACTCATTGATAAATGAGTTAGGACTATGTCAATCCCCTGCTTATCTGATCATTTCGTCTTGCCCTGAAAAGCAAGATTCTTCTTGAGCTTAGTAACATATTGGTGGTTCGTGATTTTCCAAATATCTTCTCAGAGGTATCACTAGGATGTTCCCTGACTATTATGTTGAGCTTGTGATAAGTTGATTTCTTGTAACCACCCCTTCTCCAAGAATCTATGTTGGATACCACTGAGCTGGTTGGTTAAGCTAAACAATAACTTGGAGAGTTGGAAGATAAAAGCTTGTCTGACTTAGTTTATTTTAAGGGATATCTTGTATGTGTGTTGAAGAAAGATGGTATTTTCAATGATTGACCCTCGTGATCAGTTAATGGACCTATCACCCTATCCAATCTTTGATTTGAGTATGGGCTATCGTCAAATCATATCAGAACCAATGATATTCGTAATGTTGTCTTATTCGTGGTTGTTCCTCGAGCATACACCATTATATCCTTCGGGACTGACCAATGCTATCACCTTGTTCACATAATTGTGGAACTCCACTTATATGGAAACCTGGATGATTGTTGATGAGCCCATCAACAACATTTTACCTTCTCCATGATTTATGTTGAACATTAAGCTAGCGTTGGAAACTTTTATAAGCATTATATTCATGTCCCGTTCATGGAGCATATGTTAGATGAAAGAAATGACTTTGTCTAATTCACGTGCACCTGGTGTAAGTTGCCATCGTGGATCCAAGAAAGATTGTTTTTTCTTCCTTTGGAGTCGTCCCAAGTCAGTCATGCATGTGCAAAGTATACTGTGGTTTGGTAGATTAATTACCTCCACTCCATATGTATTCTGTAGCACACCAAACCACTGATTGATTTGATTAGGGAGAAGAAGTGCCTTCTTAAGAGCTAACCCAGGCTTAAGCAAGGACTTCGTTATCGATAATGATGGTTCACCACCTGAACTCGGAAGTGTTTTATTATAAGACTACTATGTGGTCATGCTTGTCTGGGACAATGTGTTCACATGTGTGTAGCAGAACCAGCTCATGTTTTGGAGCTTTCTATCGTAGTTCATTCCCCAAGAATCTTGCAACGTCATCTCACCGAATTGGGTTGCAAAATTTCATTTTTCTTCTAGACTCGATGAGTCTGGAATATCCTGACACCAAACAGATGTGAATCTCAGGCAGATATGATGGTTGGAACGTCTCCCAAGAACTATAATATTGGTCTCTCTGTAACCAGTAAAGTGGATGTCGTGGCCAACGCATCCAGCCGGAAGACCTATTATTGTAGTATCTTGATTGAGGAAGTTGGCCACCTCCCCATGAGCATTTCTTATGGATTTACTTCCGTAGTTATTCCTTATGATTTTTGGTGTTCCCGAAGTCCGAACTTTTACTTGATGTTCTAGATATCAAACCATATCTATGAATGGATTATGCTAGCACATCAAGAAGAGCATTAGAAGCGGAGTGATAAATGTCTCTCGGACGATCATCCAGATCTTGTTTCCTTGGCCTCGCTAAGGTGAAATCTGAGAAGGTGTTATCTTCCTTTGCATCTGCATCGTCCATCACTATTCATGATGAGTATGGAAATGCTCAAGTTCTTGAGAGCAAGCGAAGCACTAGGTATTATCATTGGCACTAACTGGGATTGCTCCCACTTTCCTCGGTTATGCTATAATCTTTCAAAAGTGAACTCACTCTCTTTTGTTGAGTTTCTCCCCAGTTATTAGAATCATTCCCAGCATCTGCATTTTGTTCCCAGCTTGCACCGCCATTGTGCCATCCTACGATGGACTACCCTTCTCAGTAATTTCTGATCAGGATCATCTTCAAAAGTGGTCCTACCATGGGTACCATCCATTTTCGGTGATAAGCAAAAATCATCCTCTATGTTGTCTTCAACAAGATAATCCACATCATCCATCCTAGTCTGAGTACGCCATTTCCTCGAGCTCCGTCAAACGAACATTTGGGAATTACCTCAAGCTGGTATAGAGAATTTCTATGTTCTCCGAATCAAAAGTAATTCTTTTTGCCACTTAAGGGATGATTCTACGAGTCACCTCCTCTAAGATGTATCGTTATGGTATCATGGCAACTCAACTCCTCGCTACGTTGGCAACCATTCACCACCTTCTTAAGTGTGGAATTGTTGCCTACCTAGTGAACTTTCGTCATCTGTTTCACTCCATCACTCTAGATGTATGCTTCGTGTCTCAGCTCTAGAGATGTTACAATGTCTCACTCCGGGAGTTGATCTTGAGTTGTTCAATCTTCGAGAAGATCGATCCTTCTAGAGTTCTCCTTTTCCTCTCTTTGTCATGTGGGTTGGAGTTCTCAGAGTAAGACATCGAGACAAAGACGGTGATCGAATCAACATTCTTATGAAGTGCAACCCGGATCATGAAGATTGTGTTAGTCTGCATCCCCACCTTCATCTTACCCTACACTTGAATCTCGGGACGAGATTCTTGTTTAGTGGGGGTGAGCTGTCACATCCCTAGCTTCTAGCAATGCACTAGGCTAGCTTCATGTGTGCATCATGTTTAACTTTGAAAGAAACATGAAAATAGGGATTTCCTAAACCCTAGCATCAAAGCAATTCACTAGGTTCAGCCAAAATATTTTCAGTAAACCCAAATGGCCTTCAAAAATGTTCATACTTTTTGGAAAATGCTGGAAATAGTAACCAGAGGTGATGCACATTTTTCATGAAATTTTGGGCTCTGAATCAAATCATATGGTATTTGCATTTGGGCATTTAAATGCTATAAAATATTTTAAATGCCCAAATAATCACAAACTGAAATGTTTACTGTTGGAAATATTTGAAACAGTGGCCTCAGTCAGTTGCATGATTTTTGAAAGTGACTAGGTATTTTTACTAAATCTAGAAACAAATATCAGAAATAGAAAAGAGAAAGAAAAGGGAAAAGAACACAGACTCACCTGGACCCTTACCTACCTGGCGCCACCAACCGACCCAGCTCATGTGCTGGCCCATCTGCAGCCCAGCCCACCTCCTCCTCCCTGTTGTCTTCCTCCCCCTCGCCCCTAAGCAGCTCGGTGGCGACCGCCGACGCCGTCCTGGCCACCTCCTGCTTGGCTGGCTTCCTCCCCGATCTTCTGGATGACGCCACACACTCCCCCTCGACCCCCTGCGCCTCTCCCCTCTCTTCCAGGACCCTCTCCCCTCCTCTGCTCTCTTCCCGAGTGCACCGGAGAGCGCTGCGCCTCCACACCCATAGGCACTGTGCTCCTCTCGCCTCGCTGCCGTGTCCAAAGGCTCTGCCTTGTCGCCCTCGAGTTCTCCACCCGCCCAAGCAAGCTAGGATGAGACACAACGCCGCCACTGTCGCCGTCTTCAAGCTCGGATCACCGGAGATCCCCTTGGCTGCACTGCCCGGTTCGGACCCTCTTCGAGCTCGCCGACCTGCTCGTTCGACTCGCCGTGAGCCACTGATTCTAACCCCTCTTTTCTGCGCTCCGTTTGCACGCCGTAGCAGCCGTTCATTTGGAGACCGAACCACACCGCCGCCCAAGCTTCTCGCCGCCGTGCCCACAGTCACTGTAGCTCACAGTCGAGCACACCCACGTGCTCACAGCACCACGTAGGTGCCATAGGAGCTAAGCATGCCACCCCACAGCCACCGCAGCCCCGTTCCCGAGTGCGCCTGAGCTCCGGCCGCCGCAAAACTCATCGCCGGCGCCTCTACAACGTGTCTCAGCTCCAGCCACCACCACCCCCGTATGCACCTTGCTACGGGCGTTCCAACACGCCCAGTCACGCAACCACTCATCATCAGAGTTGGCCGAACAAGCATCCTCGTCGTGCCCTATTTACGTCGGCGGCTAAACACCGATTAGTGCTGATGTGGCTAAGCCATTAGCTGCTAATCACCCCACTAACTAACCTCTAACTTACTTACAGACGGGCCCCACGCCCTTAATTCACCTGGATTAGTTTCTGTTTAGGATTAGATTAAGTCCAGTGGGCCCCGGCTGTCAGGTTTGACCTGCCCAGTCAGCATTGACCTTGCCCCACTGGCCAGCCTATGTTCCTGTGTTGTCACACTAACATGCGGGACCCACGTGTCAGGTTTGACCTGGATCGGGTCTGTTGACCTGCTGAGGTTAGCATGATGTAATGCTAACACAGTAAACATTTTCTGGGATTTTAAATAAATCAGAAATGATTTATGAATTTCAGAAAATGTTTGAAACTTCTAAAATTCATAGAAAATAATCTATAGCTCAGAATGAAGAGATTTATATATGAAAAATGATCAGAAAAATCCAATCTAACCATTTGTACCATTTTCATGCATGTTAGAACAACTTATGGCTGCTTTTTAGGACAAATCATATAAATGGCATTTAAACCATCACATACGAAGTTTGGATTTGAATCTTGGATTCATACCAACTTCATTTAATCTGGTTTTAGTTGAATTATCACATCATGTTGCTATGTCATGATCATGCATCATATTGTCGCATTGCATTGATTGTGTTTCCTCTCTGTTGCCGGTATTTGTTCCCCCGTAGTAGACATTGTCCCGATGATGAGTTCGATGACACCGATGAAGAGCTATACTATCTTCAAAAGTGCCAGGCAAGCAAAAAACCACTTGTTCATTCCGATACAATCCCACTCTCTCACTCCTGCTCTCTTTTACTACATTAGGACAACAATGTTTCAACTGTTACATGCTATGGTAGCCGAACCCCTTTCCATTGCATGACCTGTCATTGCCATAGTAAATAGATGAAACCCACTAGCATGAGTAGGAGTTGTTTGAGCCCTGATGTGCCTACTCTTTCATGCTTGTTTCTCGTGCCTGCTACTGCCTAAAGTTGAGTCGGGTCTGATTCATCGGAGATGAATTGGAAAGTTGTGGACGTGTCCAACTGCTGAGAGCTAAGTGTGTGAATATGATTTGGTAAAGGTAGCGGTGAGAGGCGATGTAGGAGTACATGGTGGGTTTTCTCATTGAAACCGTCCTCATGAACTGAGTTATGTGTTTGTGATCCATGAACAACTACCACCATGCATTGGGCTCCTTAATTAACCCTCTCGACTTATTAATCAACTCAATCTCTGTCCAGAAGTTGCAACTAGTTTCTGGTGTTTTTATGTTGTGTTAGTAGTCTACCAAGTGGCACCCAGTACAGACGGGCTTGGGTCATACTAGGCACCGTGGCCGGGTATGCCAAGCGTCGCCTGTTTGGTGGGCTTGGAACCCTGTACACATCATTTGGGGCCATGAGTGACACCCCGGCCGGATCTCCTTGCGGATGGAACCCGAATAGGTGATAAACCTGGACTAGAGACTTGTGTGATTAGTTAGGTCATGGCCAACACCCTCACCAGGCTTTCGTTTGAAGGTTGCCAAGATACATGATGTGTACATGGCGGTCAGTGGCGAGAGCGTGTGAGAAGAAGTACACCCCTACAGGGTTAATATGATCTATTCGAATAGCCGCGTCCGCGGTAAAGGACCTCTGGGTTGTCTACACAGTTCATAGACAAGTGAAAGTGGATACTCTAAAATGCACAAGATAAGCGTGAGATCTATGGATGGAGTTCTCGTAGGGAGACGGGAGCGGATCCATAGTGGTGTATTGATATGGTGAATATGTGGACTCGTGTGTGCCTGATACGTCCATTTTGCATCATGCTTTTATATCAATATTTATTGCATTATGGGCTGTTATTTCATGTTATGTCACAATATTTCTGGCTATTCTCTCTTATTTTACAAGGTTACATGAAGAGGGAGAATGCCGGCAGCTGGAATTCTGGCTGGAAAAGGAGCAAATATTGGAGGCCTATTCTGCGCAACTTCAAAAGTCCTGAAACTCCACGGAATATCTTAAAATATATAAAGAAAAATCATCGCCAAAGATGAAGGCCAGGGGGCCCACACCCTGTTCACGAGGGTGGGGGCGCCCCCCCTGGGGCACTCCCCCTACCTCGTGGGCCCCCTGGTGGCTCTCCGACGCCCATCTTCTCCTATATGAAGTCTTTTGATGAGAAAAAAAGAAAAGGCAACCTTTCGGGACGAGACTCCGCCGCCACGAGGCGGAACCTTGGCAGAACCAATCTAGGGCTCCAGCGGAGCTGTTTTGCCGGGGACACTTCCTTACGGGAGGGGCAAATCATCACCATCGTCATCACCAACGCTCCTCTCATCTGGAGAGGGTAATCTCCATCAACATCTTCACCAGCACCATCTCATCTCCAAACCCTAGTTCATCTCTTGTATCCAATTCTTGTCTCCAAGGCCGGGATTGGTGCTAGTAGGTTGCTAGTAGTGTTGATTACTCCTTGTATTTGATGCTAGTTGGTTTATTTGGTGGAAGATCATATGTTCATATTCTTTATGCACATTATTACCCCTCTGATTATGAACATCAATATGCTTTGTGAGTAGTTACGTTTGTTCCTGAGGACAAGGGAGAAGTCTTGCTATTAGTAGTCATGTGAATTTGGTATTTGTTCGATATTTTGATGAGATGTATGTTGTCTAGCCTCTAGTGGTGTTATGTGAACGTCGACTACATAACACTTCACCATTATTTGGGCATAGAGGAAGGCATTGGGAAGTAATAAGTAGATGATGGGTTGCTAGAGTGATAGAAGCTTAAACCCTAGTTTATGCGTTGCTTCGTAAGGGGCTGCTTTGGATCCATATGTTTCATGCTATGGTTAGGTTTACCTTAATACTTTTGTTGTAGTTGCAGATTCTTGCAATAGAGGTTAATCATAAGTGGGATGCTTGTCCAAGTAAGGGTAGTACCCAAGCACCGGTCCACCCACATAACAAATTATCAAAGTACCGAACGCGAATCATATGAGCGTGATGAAAACTAGCTTGACGATATTCCCATGTGTCCTCGGGAGCGCTTTTCCTATTATAAGAGTTTGTTCAGGCTTGTCCTTTGCTACAAAAAGGATTGGGCAGCCTTGCTGCACTTTATTTACTTTTGTTACTTGTTGCTCGTTACAATTTATCTTATCACCAAACTATCTGTTACCACTTATTTCAGTACTTGCAGAGAATACCTTGCTAAAAACCGCTTATCATTTCCTTCTGCTCCTCGTCGGGTTCGAGACTCTTACTTATCGAAAGGACTACGATAGATCCCCTATACTTGTGGGTCATTAAGATTCTTTTCTGGCGCCGTTGCCGGGGAGTGAAGCGCCTTTGGTAGGTGGAATTTGGTAAGGAAAAATTTATTTAGTGTGCTGAAATTTCCTGTCACTTGTTACTATGGAAAGTAATTCTCTGAGGGGCTTGTTCGGGGTATCTTCACCCCGTCCAGTAGATCAAAGAGTTGCTCCTCAACCTACTCAACCTACTCAACATACTGAACTTATTGAAAATGAAACTCCTTTTGAGATTCCTTCGGGTTTGATGGAAAAACTGCTAGCTAACACTTTTACAAGAGATGTAACAAGGCATCCTGATGAACATCTACGCTACGTGGATGAGGTTTGTGGACTATTTAAGCTTGCAGGTATACCTGATGATGTTGTTAAGAAGAAGGCCTTCCCTTTATCTTTGAAGGGAGACGCATTGACATGCTACAGGCTATGTGATGATATGAGATCATGGAACTATAAAAGATTAAAATTGGTATTTCTTCAAAAGTATTATCCTATGCATCTTGTTCATCGTGATCGCAATTATATATATAATTTTTGGCCTCGCAAAGAAGAAAGCATCGCTCAAGCTTGGGGGAGGCTTAAATGAATGTTATATTCATGCCCCAATCATGAGCTCTCGAGAGAAGTAATTATGCAAAGTTTTTATGCTCGGCTTTCTGATAACAATCGCACCATGCTCGATACTTTTTGTGCTGGCTCTTTTATGATGAAGACTATTGAATTTAGATGGAATTTATTGGATAGAATTAAACACAACTCTGAAGATTGGGACCTCGACGAAGGTAAGGAGTCAGGTATGACACCTAAGTTTGATTGTGTTAAATCTTTTATGGGTACCGATATTTTCCGTAAGTTTAGCACTAAATATGGACTTGACTCTGAGATAGTAGCTTCTTTCTGTGAATCCTTTGCTACTTATGTTGATATCCCCAAGGAGAAGTGGTTTAAATATCATCCTCCCATAGAAGTAAAAGTAGGTGCACCTATTAAAGTTTAAGAAAAGACTGTCACTTATAATGATCCTATTGTTCCCACTTCTTATGTTGAGAAACCGCCTTTCCCTGTTAGAATGAAGGATCATGCTAAAGCTTCAACTGTTGTTCGTAAAAGCAATATTAGAACTTATACACCTCCTGAGCAAGTCAAAGTAGAACCCAATATTGCTATTGTTAAAGATCTCTTGTCTGATAATATCGATGGACATGTTATTCAATTCCAGGGTGAAACTGCTAGAATTGCTAAACCTTGTGCTAGAGATAAACATAGACCTGTGGTAGGAGTGCATGTTATTTCTGTTAAAATAGGAGATCATTGTTATCATGGCTTATGTGATATGGGTGCTAGTGCTCGTGTAATACCCATTGACTTATACAGAGAAATTATGCATGATATTTCACCTGCTGAGTGAGAAGAAATTGATGTCACAATTAAACTTGCCAACACAGATACTATTTCTCCAGTGGGAATTGTTAGAGATGTTGAAGTCTTGTGTGGGAAAACCAAATATCCCGCTGATTTTCTTGTTCTTGTTTCTCGACAAGATAGCTTTTGTCCCATTATATTTGGTAGACCCTTCTTGAATACCGTTAATGCTAAGATAGACTGCGAAAAGAATGTTGTTACTATTGGCTTGGATGATATGGTTCATGAGTTTAATTTCTCTAAATTTAGTAAAGAACATCGTGAGGAAGAATCGCCTAGTAAGGATGAAATTATTGGTCTTGCTTCTATTGATGTACCTCCTAGTGACCCTTTAGAACAATATTTGCTAGATCATGAAAATGATATGTTCATGAATGAAAGAAGGGAAATAGATGAAGTATTCTTTAAACAGGAACCTATCCCGCAACATAATTTGCCTGTTGAAATCCTAGGGGATCCTCCTCCACCCAAGGGTGATCCCGTGTTTGAGATTAAACCGTTCCCTCATAATCTTAAATATGCTTATCTTGATGAAAAGAAGATATATCCTGTTATTATTAGTGCTAACCTTTCAGAGCATGAAGAAGAAAGATTATTGAAAACTCTGAAGAAGCACCGTGCCGCTATTGGATATACTCTTGATGATCTTAAGGGCATTAGTCCCACGCTATGTCAACATAAAATAAATATGGAAGCTGATGCCAAACCAGTTTGTGATCCTCAACGACGTCTGAATCCTAAAATGAAATAAGTGGTAAGAAAAGAAATACTCAAGCTTCTGGAGGCAGGTATAATTTATCCCGTTGCTGATAGTCAGTGGGTAAGTCCTGTCCATTGTGTCCCTAAGAAGGGAGGTATTACAGTTGTCCCTAATGATAAAGATGAATTGATCCCACAAAGAATTATCACAGGTTATAGGATGGTAATTGATTTCCGCAAATTAAACAAAGCTACTAAGAAGGATCATTATCCCTTACCTTTTATTGATCAAATGCTAGAACGATTATGCAAACATACACATTATTGCTTTTTAGATGGTTATTTTGGTTTCTCTCAAATACCTGTGTCGGCTAAAGATCAATCAAAGACTACTTTTACATGCCCTTTTGGTACTTTTGCTTATAGACGTATGCCTTTTGGTTTATGTAATGCACCTGCTACCTTTCAAAGATGCATGACGGCTATATTCTCTGACTTTTGTGAAAAAAATTGTGAGGTTTTCATGAACGACTTTTCCGTCTATGGTTCCTCTTTTGATGATTGCTTGAGCAATCTTGATCGAGTTTTGCAAAGATGTGAAGAAACTAATCTTGTCTTGAATTGGGAAAAGTGCCACTTTATGGTTAATGAAGGTATTGTCTTGGGGCACAAAGTTTCGGAAAGAGGTATTGAAGTTGATAAATCCAAGGTTTATGTTATTGAAAAGATGCCATGTCCCAAGGACATCAAAGGTATAAGAAGTTTCCTTGGTCACGCCGGATTTTATAGGAGGTTCATTAAGGACTTCTCAAAAATTTCTCGGCCCCTGACTAATTTATTACAAAAAGATGTACCATTTGTCTTTGATGATGATTGTGTAGAAGCATTTGAAATACTTAAGAAAGCATTAGTCTCTGCACCTGTTGTTCAGCCACCTGATTGGAATTTACCCTTTGAAATTATGTGTGATGCTAGTGATTATGCTGTAAGTGTTTTTCTAGGGCAAAGAGTTGATAAAAAATTAAATGTTATCCATTATGCTAGTAAGACTCTAGACAATGCTCAAAGAAACTATGCTACTACCGAAAAGGAACTTTTAGCAGCTGTATTTGCTTGTGATAAATTCAGACACTATATTGTTGATTCTAAAGTAACTATTCACACTGATCATGCTGCTATTAAATATCTTATGGAAAAGAAGGATGCAAAACCTAGACTCATTAGATGGGTTCTCTTCCTACAAGAATTTGATTTGCATATTGTTGATAGAAAGGGAGCTGAGAACCCCGTTGCAGACAACTTATCTAGGTTAGAGAATGTTCTTGATGACCCACTACCTATTGATGATAGCTTCCCTGATGAGCAATTAAATGTCATAAGCACTTCTCGTAGCACTCCATGGTATGCTGATTATGCTAATTATATAGTCGCTAAACTTATACCACCTAGCTTCACATACCAACAAAAGAAAAAGTTTTTCTATGACATGCGACATTACTTTTGGGATGACCCACATCTTTATAAAGAAGGAGTAGATGGTGTCATTAGACGTTGTGTACCCGAGCATGAACAGGAACAGATCCTACGCAAGTGTCACTCCGAAGCTTATGGAGGACACCATGGTGGAGATAGAACTGCACATAAGGTATTGCAATCTGGTTTTTATTGGCCTACTCTCTTCAAGGATGCCCGTAAGTTTGTTTTGTCTTGCGATGAATGTCAAAGAATTGGTAATATTAGTAGACGTCAAGAAATGCCTATGAATTATTCACTTGTTATTGAACCATTCGATGTTTGGGGCTTTGATTATATGGGACCTTTTCCTGCCTCTAATGGATACACACATATTTTAGTTGTTGTTGATTACGTTACTAAGTGGGTAGAAGCTATTCCAACTAGTAGTGCTGATCATAACACTTCTATTAAAATGCTTAAGGAAGTTATTTTTCCGAGGTTTGGAGTCCCTAGATACTTAATGACCGATGGTGGTTCACACTTTATTCATGGTGCTTTCGCGTAAAATGCTTTCTAAATATGACGTTAATCATAGGATTGCATCTCCTTATCACCCGCAGTCTAGTGGTCAAGTAGAATTGAGCAATAGAGAACTCAAATTGATTTTGCAAAAGACTGTTAATAGGTCTAGAAAGAATTGGTCCAAGAAACTTGATGATGCATTATGGGCCTATAGAACTGCATATAAAAATCCTATGGGTATGTCTCCGTACAAAATGGTCTATGGAAAAGCTTGTCACTTACCTCTCGAACTAGAACATAAGGCATATTGGGCTATTAAAGAGCTCAACTATGATTTCAAACTTGCCGGTGAGAAGATGTTATTTGATATTAGCTCACTTGATGAATGGAGAACCCAAGCTTATGAAGATGCCAAGTTGTTTACAGAAAAAGTTAAAAGATGGCATGACAAAAGGATACAAAAGCGTGAGTTCAATGTAGGTGATTATGTATTGCTATACAACTCTCGTTTAAGATTTTTCGCAGGAAAACTTCTCTCCAAATGGGAAGGTCCCTACGTTATCGAGGAGGTCTATCGTTCGAGTGCCATAAAAATCAACAACTTTGAAGGCACCAACCCGAAGGTGGTAAACGGTCAAAGAACCAAACATTATATCTCAGGTAATCCTATAAATGTTGAAACCAATATTATTGAAACCGTAACCCCGGAGGAATACATAAGGGACACTTTCCAGCCCTCTTCAGACTCCGAAAAGGAATAGGTATGTGGTACGGTAAGTAAACCAACTCCAAAACAATTTTTAAGGCAATATTTCCCCATTTTGGAATATTTAGAAAAATAGAAAAATAAGTGGCAGTCCGGGAAGGACACGAGGCCTCCATGAGGGTCGAGGGCGCGCCCTACCCCCCTGGGGCGCGCCCCCTACCTCGTGAGCGCCTCGTGCACTCTCCGGACTCTGTTTTCTTGCACGATACGTATTTTGGTCGATAAAAATTCATTATATATTCTCCCGAAGGTTTTGACTCTCGTATCACGCAAATACCCTCTGCTTTCGTTTCGAGCTGTTGCTATTGCAGTTTTGAACAAGATGTCGTCCCAAGATTCGAAGGGAGAGAGCTACATAGCTGAATATATTGCAAATCCAAGAGTATATGGGGACGTGGAACACTATGGCTGGACCACAGAGGAAGAAGAAGACTATGATGCAAAGAGGAAGGAGGAGGCAAGCTCTGATGAAGAGGACTACCCACTGCCTCAACCTGGTGATATGCATGTGGAGTTCAAGAAGTCAAGCCTCCCTAAGGTCCAATCTATTCCACCACGTTTTTTGCAGGACAGCAAGGCAACACTATGCAAGAAGATAATGAAACTTGAGCTCGAGAATGAGGATCTGAGGGAGGAAAATTTTAGCCTCAGGTGTAAGCTAGAGAACAAAAGTGCAACAACTCCTACTTCACCACCTCTGAAGAAATAATCACATGGTATGGGCACTCCCCTTGGCAACTGCCAAGCTTGGGGGAGGCGCCCTGGTATCGTGTCACCATCACAACTCCTATCTTTACCGTTTTTCTTAGTTCGATCTTATTAGTAGTATCTTGATTTAGTAGAATAAAGTCATGGCATGATCTAGTTTTGAGTTTTGCTTTATGATCCTTCTTTGTAATCAAGTCCATGAGCTATATAATAAAGATTAGTGTTGAGTCAAGGGCTTGATTATTTTGCCATGATCTTGGGTGAATAGAAGAAAAGAATAAAAAGAATCAAAGAGTCTATATTGATCTTATTAAAAGTAATGACTTCACATAGAGAGAGTATGATGATTAAAAGTTGTTGGGAGTTGGCAAATATAGCTTTGGTCATCATTGCAATTAATAGGAAGTAATAAGGAAAGAGAGGTTTCGCATATAGATATATTATCATTGACATCATTTATGATTGGGGACACTCATTAAAATACGACATGCTAAAGAGTTGAGGTTGGACAAGGAAGACAACATAATGAGATATGTTTTCTTATATCTGAGATAAAGTATGTTGTCATTGATCCTCTAACGTGTTGAGCTTGCCTTTCCCCCTCATGCTAGCCAAATTCTCAGCACCAAGTAGAAATACTACTTGTGCTTCCAAATACCCTTAAACCAGTTTTGCCATGAGAGTCCACCATATCTACCTATGGATTGAGTAAGATCCTTCAAGTAAGTTTTCATCAGTGCAAGCAATAAAAATTGCTCTCTAAATATGCATGACTTATTAGTACGGAGAAAATAAGCTTTGTACGAACTTGTTGTGGACGTAATAAAAGCGACGGACTGCATAATAAAGGTCCACATACAAGGGGCAATATAAAGTGACGTTCTTTTGCATTAAGATTTTGTGCATCAACCCTAAACGCGCATGACAACCTCTGCTTCCCTCTGCGAAGGGCCTATCTTTTATTATTACCATCTACCTTATGCAAGAGTCACAGTGATCTTCACCTTTCCTTTTTAATTTTATCCTTTGGCAAGCTCAGCATGTTGGAAAGAGTATGATATATATATCTAATTGGATGTAGGGGAGCATGAATTATTATTGTTGACATTACCCTTGAGGTAAAAGGTTATGGGGCAAAACTATAAGCCCCTATCTTTCTCTATGTCCGATTAAAACTCCGTAGCCACAAGTATCGCGCGAGTGTTAGCAATTATGAAGGACTAAGTGATAGTTGAGTATGTGGACTTGCTCTTAAGCTCTGACATAGACTCTTTCCGATGTTATGATAAATTGCAATTGTTTCAATGACTGAGGTTATAATTTGTTGGTGCTCAATAAGGTTTATGATTCATACTTTTTGCTTTGTGAAAAGATCATCACTTGAACATAAGTAATCATATGACAAAATCTTTATATGTTGCCATTCTGGAAATAATCATGATGCCTTCATGCCCATATTTTATTTTTATCGACGCCTCTACCTCTAAACATGAGGACATATTTATTGCTATCGGCTTTTCGCTTGAGGACAAGCGAGGTCTAAGCTTGGGGGAGTTGATACGTCCATTTCGCATCATGCTTTTATATCAATATTTATTGCATTATGGGCTGTTATTTCACGTTATCTCACAATACTTATGGCTATTCTCTCTTATTTTACAAGGTTTACATGAAGAGGGAGAATGCCGGCAGCTGGAATTCTGGCTGGAAAAGGAGTAAATATTGGAGGCCTATCTGCACAACTCCAAAAGTCCTGAAACTCCATGGAATATCATAGAATAAATAAAGAAAAATTGTCGCCAAAGATGAAGGCCAGGGGGCCCACACCCTGCTCACGAGGGTGGGGGCGCCCCCCCCCCCCCCCCCGGGGGTGCGCCCCCTACCTCGTGGGCCCCCTAGTGGCTCTCCGACGCCCATCTTCTCCTATATGAAGTCTTTCAATGAGAAAAAAAGAAAAGGCAACCTTTCGGGATGAGACTCCACCGCCACGAGATGAAACCTTGGCGGAACCAATCTAGGGCTCCGGCGGAGCTGTTTTGCCGGGGACACTTCCCTCCGGGAGGTGGAAATCATCACCATCGTCATCACCAACGCTCCTCTCATCGGGAGAGGGCAATCTCCATCAACATCTTCACCAGCACCATCTCATCTCCAAATCCTAGTTCATCTCTTATATCAAATTCTTGTCTCCAAGTCCGGGATTGGTGCTAGTAGGTTGCTAGTAGTGTTGATTACTCCTTGTAGTTGATGCTAGTTGATTTATTTGGTGGAAGATCATATGTTCAGATCCTTTATGCACATTATTACCCCTGCGATTATGAACATGAATATGCTTTTTGAGTAGTTACGTTTGTTCCTGAGGACAAGGGAGAAGTCTTGCTATTAGTAGTCATGTGAATTTGGTATTTGTTCGATATTTTGATGAGATGTATGTTGTCTAGCGTCTAGTGGTGTTGTGTGAACGTCGACTACATAACACTTCACCATTATTTGGGCCTAAAGGAAGGCATTGGGAAGTAATAAGTAGATGATGGGTTGCTAGAGTGACAGAAGCTTAAACCCTAGTTTATGCGTTGCTTCGTAAGGGGCTGATTTGAATACATATGTTTCATGCTATGGTTAGGTTTACATTAATACTTTTGTTGTAGTTGCGGATGCTTGCAATAGAGGTTAATCATAAGTGGGATGCCTGTCCAAGTAAGGGTAGTACCCAAGCATCGGTCCACCCACATAACAAATTATCAAAGTACCGAACGCGAATCATATGAGCGTGATGAAAACTAGCTTGACAATATTCCCATGTGTCCTCGGGAGCGCTTTTGCTATTATAAGAGTTTGTTCAGGCTTGTCCTTTGCTACAAAAAGTATTGGGCCACCTTGCTGCACTTTATTTACTTTTGTTACTTGTTGCTCGTTACAATTTATCTTATCACAAAACTATCTGTTACCACTTATTTCAGTACTTGCAGAGAATACCTTGCTGAAAACCGCTTATCATTTCCTCCTGCTCCTCATCGGGTTCGACACTCTTACTTATCGAAAGGACTACGATAGATTCCCTATACTTGTGGGTCATCAGCGCCACCTCAAAAGAGTTACTTGCAGCCGTAGTTCAGGATAGCGACCGAGTCAGAGCTGGCTTGCTGCAGTCAATCTCCACCACCCCCCTTTAATGATACCGATGCATGTGTAGATAGTTCTGATGTAACTCTTGCTGGTTACATTTGTACTCACGTTTGCTTAATTTATGTTTTACAGAGAGAGACTTCAGTCTCGCTAGTAGTTCTGCGTGGACTTTTATGTTTAGCTTGTTACCTCAGCTATGATCTTGTGCCCTCGGCAGGATCTTGTAGTTAGTCAGGCTTCTCAGCCCTTTTCACTTGTAGTTGTCTATACTTAGACATGTTAAGCTTCCACTTGTGCTTTCGGTTTGTATGCTCTGAATGTTGGGTCATCAGACCCATGTTTGTAATATCTCGCTCCTCAGAGCCTAGTGAATAAATACTTGAGTCGTAGAGTTGTGTTGTGATGCCATGTTGTATTTCCACATATCGAGCATATTGTGTGTATGATTTGAAATGCTTGGTATGTGTGGGATCTGACAACCTAGTTGTTTATTCTTGGTAGCCTCTCTTACCGGGAAATGTCTCCTAGTGCTTCCACTGAGCCATGGTAGCGTGCTACTGCTGCGGAACATTTAGGCTGGACGTCATGTGTCCTTCTTCGTTCATGTGTCTGTCCCTTCGGGGAAATGTCACGCATTGTTCCTTTAAGTCCTCGTAGCTTGCTATGACTTGGGTTCATACATTGTTGATCGACACGTTTGTTGCTGGGTCATGTATGCCTATCCATGTAAGTTAGCGCCACCTTGGGTTTACTAATAGTCATGTCGCCCTAGGTTCTTTGTCATATGGATGCTAGCGGCACTATCATATACGTGAGCCAAAAGGCGCAAGCGGTCCCGGGCCAGGTAAGGTGGCACCCGTGGGGATACCGTGCATGAGGCCGCAAAGCGATATGATGTGTTACATGCTAGATCGGTCTGACATAGGATCGGGGTCCTGACACTGATGCATAGTAGCTAGTTTTGTTGTAAGTCTCACTGGGTACGTTTGCACTCACGTTTGCCTATTTTATGTTTTTGCAGAGAGACTTCAGTCTTGCTAGTAGTTCCGCGTGGACTTCGACGTTTAGCTTATTACCTTAGCTACGATCTTGTACCTTTGGAGGATCTTGTAGATAGTCAAGCTTCTTAGCCCGTTTTCATTTATAATTGTTTGTACTCACACATGTTATGCTTCCGTTGCTTGTATGCTGTGAATGCTGGGTTATCAGACCCATGTTTGTAATATCTGGCTACTCGGAGCCTATTGAATAAATACTTTGAGTTGTAGAGTTTTGCTGTGATGCTATGTTGTATTTACACATATCGAGCATAATGTGTGTATGATTTGAAATGCTTGGTATGTGTGGGATCCGACAACCTAGTTGTTTATTCTTGGTAGCATCTCTTACCGGGAAATGTCTCCTAGTGCTTCCGCTGAGACATGGTAGCTTGCTACTGCTCTAGAACACTTAGAAAAAGAATGAGAGAGAGAGAGAAAGGAAAGCTAACCTAGTAGCCCACCACTGTAGCATTCCAACTGGGCAAAGCCCAGCCATTCCATCTGGTTGTGCCAGTCATCCCCTTCCTTGGGACAGAAGGACGCCAGGCGTGTGCCCCGCGCGCGCGACCACGCGCCCCGGCCTCCTCCTACTTCCCGCTGCCTCCCCCACGTTGCTTTGGATGCCATGCAGTCCCCTGCTTCACCTTGGCCTCTCCTCTCCATGCAGCTCTCTCTTTTCCCCTCCTCTGCTCTCTTCCCGAATGGAGCTCGTCGACACCGAACGCCGTTCCCGTGGCCACCGGCCACCCCTCGCCCTGCCGCCGAGTCCAGAAGCACCGCCGCAACTTCCTTGTCATCCACATTGAGCTAAGGGACACCGGGAGGGTCTGTTTCATTGTCATCGTGGTCGTCTTGAACCTCGGGCACCTAAGCTCTTCGTCGTCGATTCGCGTCGTCAAGGACGCCCCCGAGCCCACTGACCTACTGCGCCACCTCCCTGTGAGCTCCTGATCTTCCCCCTTTCCTCATCCCCTCTGTTCCCGTCCTCTGGCCGCTGTCCCACTGTAACGAACTCCGGTGGCAGCCGACGTGGCGGGGTCATTAGCACTAATCCCCGCCAGCTGGACCACACCTAGACACTGACAGAGGGCCCCGCAGCAGGTCAAAGTTCCAGTCAACATGGGATTAACCCTATCTCACTGACCGGTGGGCCCCTCTTGTCAAATTTGACCCTGGCTGGCCGGTTGACTTGCTGACGTCGTGCTGATGCAGTATTTGTTTTCTGGATTAAATCTAATTCAGAATTTTCTAGTATATAGTATAAACTTCAAAAAATCATAGAAATTCAACCGTAACTCCAAATTAAATGATTTATATATGAAAAATTAACAGAAAAATATTTAGAATCAGTTTATGGCACTTTAATGCATGTTTGAACAAGTTAACCTCGCTGAATAGGATAAATCACGATTAGGGCAATTTATGAACTAGCATTTGGAGTTGGACTTTGTAGGATCGAAAGTATGTCTAGAGGGGGGTGATTAGACTACTTGACCCAATAAAAGCTTAACCTTTTCCCAATTTTAATTCTTGGCAGATTTTAGAAACTTAGCAGTAGTTCAAGTAATCAACCTAACACATGCAATTCAAAGAGTATAGCAGCAGAATGTAAATCATTGCATATGAAGGTAAAGGGAGGAGTTTGGAGGGAGCAAACACAATTGTAGAGACAGAGATTTTTCGCGTGGTTCCGACAGGTGGTACTATCGTACATCCACGTTTATGGAGACTTCAACCCACGAAGGGTACTGGCTGCACGAGTCCACGGAGGGCTCTTCTTTATCCTTGAGTGACATCTCATGAGCAACAATTCTTCCAATGACTTCCGTTGGCTTGAGATCTTTGTAATTTGGCAGCATTTGGATCAATGTGCACACGGTATCATATTTTCCATCCAAGGCTCTTAGGATCTTCTTGATGATGAATTTGTCGGTCATCTCTTCACTTCCCAAGCCGGCAATCTCATTTGTGATGAGAGCAAGCCTAGAGTAAATTTCAGCGACACTTTCACCATCCTTCATTTTGAACTTATCAAGCTGACTTTGAAGCACGTCCAACTTGGATTCCTTGACGGAGTCGTTACCTTCGTGCATATAAATCAAATTATCCCAAATTTCCTATGCATTCTTGAGGGAGTTCCGGACTAGGGGGTGTCCGGATAGCCGAACTATCATCATCGGCCGGACTCCCAGACTATGAAGATACAAGATTGAAGACTTCGTCCCGTGTCCGGATGGGACTTCCCTTGGCGTGGAAGGCAAGCTTGGCGATATGGATATGTAGATATCCTACCATTGTAACCGACTCTATGTAACCCTAGCCCTCTCCGGTGTCTATATAAACCGGATGGCTTTAGTCCATAGAAAAAACAACAATCATACCATAGGCTAGCTTCTAGGGTTTAGCCTCCTTGATCTCGTGGTAGATCCACTCTTGTAACACACATCATCAATATTAATCAAGCAGGACATAGGGTTTTACCTCCATCAAGAGGGACCGAACCTGGGTAAAACATCGTGTCCCTTGTTTCCTGTTACCATCCGCCTAGACGCACAGTTCGGGACCCCCTACCCGAGAACCGCCGGTTTTGACACCGGCATTGGTGCTTTCTTTGAGAGTTCCTCTGTGTCGTCACCGATAGGCTTGATGGCTTCTTTGATCATCATCAACGACACAGTCCAGGGTGAGACTTTTCTCCCCGGACAGATCTTCGTATTCGGCGGCTTCGCACTGCGGGCCAATTCGCTTGGTCATCTAGAGCAGATCGAAAGCTACGCCCCAGGCCGTCAGGTCAGATTTGGAAGTTTGAACTTCACGGCGGACATCTGCGGGGACTTGATCTTCGATGGATTTGAGCCACAGCCGAGCGTGCCGCACTGTCACGTCAAGCATGATTTAGCTCTGTAGCCGGACAGTACCCTGGAGGCCGCACTCGAACCCGCTCCGATCTTCAATTCGGAGCCGGCTGCGCAGGTCGAGGACGGATGGCTAGACACTGCCTCGGGTACTGCAACCTCTACGGCGATAGAGCCGAACAATGACCTTGTCCCTCATGAAGCTTGTGACTCTGAGGTGCCAGACTCTGAACCTCCCGCGCCCCTCCGATCGAATCCGATTGGGCGCCGATCATGGAGTTCACCGCAGCGGACATCTTTCAACACTCACCTTTTGGCGACATCTTGAGTTTGCTAAAGTATCTCTCGTTATCAGGAGAGCCCTGGCCGGATTGCGGTCAGGACGGTTGGGATGTGGACGACGAAGAAATTCAAAGCCCACCCACCACCCACTTGGTAGCCGTTGTCGACGACCTAACCGACATGCTAGACTACGACTCCGAAGACATCGACGGTATGGACGAAGATGCCGGAGACGACCAAGAACCAGCGCCTATTGGGCACTGGAAAGCCACCTCATCATGTGACATATACATGGTGGATATCCCAAAGGATGGGAACGGCGAAGAAACAGCGGAGGATGACCCCTCCAAGAAGTAGCCCAAGCGCCGGCGTCAGCGGCGCCGCTCTAAATCCCGCCACAGCAAGAATGAAGACTCCGGCACTGGAGATAATAATACACCGGATAGTGCCGAAGATAACCCACTCCAGCAAGATGCAGCGCAGGAGGACGGAGATGCCAGCCCTCATGAGAGAGCGGCAGAAGAAGAGGTAGAGGATTATATGCCTCCCTCCGGAGATGAGGCAAACCTCGACGACAATGAATTCATCGTGCCTGAGGATCCCGTCGAACAAGAGCGTTTTAAATGCAGGCTTATGGCCACGGCGAACAGCCTCAAGAAAAAGCAGCAACAGCTTAGAGCTGATCAAGATATGCTAGCTGACAAATGGACTGAAGTCCTCGCGGCCGAAGAGCATGAGCTCGAACGCCCCTCCAAAAGCTACCCTAAACGCAAGTTGCTCCCCCGATTAGAGGAGGAAGCGTATGAACCCGCATCACCAGGAGACAATACGGCTGACCGACCACCCCATGGTCGTGACAGAGAGGCCTCTAGGCCCTTCGCTAGACCCGTACCCCGACATCGCTCGAAAAGCACAAGGCCACAGGGGAACGCTCCGGACTTGCAAGATATATTGGAGGATAAGGCAAGACAATCAAGATCAATGTATGGATCGCGTGGGCGCCCCACGGTATGTGACGACAGCCGTCGCGTCGGACACAGTAAGTCCGGCCGGGTCGAACAAAACAGACAAAGTTCTTTTGAGCTCCGTCGTGATATCGCCCAGTACAAAGGCGCCGCACACCCACTATGCTTCACAGATGAAGTAATGGATCATCAAATCCCCAAAGGGTTTAAACCCGTGAATATCAAATCTTACGATGGCACAACAGACCCCGCGGTTTGGATCGAAGACTATCTTCTTCACATCCACATGGCCCGCGGTGACGATCTTCACGCTATCAAATATCTCCCCCTCAAGCTTAAAGGACCAGTCCGGCATTGGCTTAACAGCTTGCCAGTAGAGTCAATTGGGAGTTGGGAAGACCTGGAAGCCGCATTCCTCGATAACTTCCAGGGCACGTATGTGCGACCTCTAGACGCTGATGACCTAAGCCACATAATTCAGCAGCTAGATGAGTCGGCCAGACAATTCTGGACACGGTTCTTAACCAAGAAAAACCAAATCGTCGACTGTCCGGATGCGGAGGCCCTCGCGGCCTTCAAGCATAACATCCGCGACGAGTGACTTGCCCGGCACCTGGGACAGGAAAAGCCGAAATCCATGGTAGCCCTCACATCACTCATGACCCGCTTCTGCGTGGGTGAGGATAGCTAGCTAGCACGCAGCAACAACCTCAGCAAAAATTCTGGCAGTCCGGATTTCAAGGACCGAAATGGTAGGTCGCGTCGTAACAAAAACAAGCGCCGCATCAACGGCGACAATAGTGAGGATACGGCAGTCAATGCCGGATCCAGAGGCTCTAAACCCGGCCAGCGGAAAAAGCCATTCAAAAGAACTACTCCGGGTCCGTCCAATTTGGACCGAATACTCGACCGCTCGTGCCAGATACACAGCACCCCCGAAAAACCAGCCAACCACACCAACAGGGACTGTTGGGTATTCAAGTAGGCGGGCAAGTTAATTGCTGAAAACAATGACAAGGGGCTGCATAGCGATGACGAGGAAGAGACCCGACCGCCGAACAATAGAGGACAGAAGGGTTTCCCCCCACAGGTGCGGACGGTGAACATGATATATGCAACGCACATACCCAAAAGGGACCAGAAGCGTGCACTCAGGGATGTATACGCGATGGAGCCAGTCGCCCCGAAGTTCAATCCATGGTCCTCCTGCCCGATCACTTTTGACCGAAGAGACCACCCCACCAGCATCCGCCACGGCGGATTCGCCACATTGGTCTTAGACCCAATCATCGATGGATTTCACCTCACCAGAGTCCTGATGGACGGCGGCAGCAGCCTGAACCAGCTCTATCAGGATACAGTGTGCAAAATGGGCATAGACCCCTCAAGGATTAAACCTACCAAGACGACCTTTAAAGGTGTCATACCAGGTGTAGAAGCAAATTGTACAGGCTCAGTTACACTGGAAGTGGTCTTCGGATCCCCGGATAACTTCCGAAGCGAGGAGTTAATCTTCGACATAGTCCCGTTCCGCAGCGGCTATCATGCCTTGCTCGGACGTACCGTGTTTGCAAATTTCAACACGGTGCCGCACTACGCATACCTCAAGCTCAAGATGCCAGGCCCTCGAGGAGTCATCGCGGTCAACGGAAACACTGAACATTCTCTCCGAACGGTGGAACATACAGTGGCTCTCGCGGCAGAAGTACAAAGCAGCCTCTTAAGGCAATTCTCGAGTCCGGCCGTTAAATGGCCGAACACAGCTAAGCGCGCCCGGAGTAACCTACAACAAGACCACCTGGCACGTTCCGAGCACGCGCAGCAGTGCGGCCCCAACCCCAGCCCCTGCAAAACGTCAAAACATGTCCTTCGCGTACACCATTATGCTCTGAAGATACCATGGGCATGGGGAGAGGGGCACGACCACGATAAGCCCAGACTGCGGCTCAACCACACAAGGGGCCCTCAAGTGTGTCATTCTTTTTTCTTTTTACCTTTTATTTTTCTACCCACAGGACTCCGTTCGTCAGAGGCCCTGTCCGGCACCAGACCTGCCGAACTCACGATGCAATAGCCAGAGAAGGATAAAGGCTACAGCGAATATCCAGGTGGTCTCCATTACGAGCATTAAATCTATTTTTACGCACCATTCGGCAGCCTACCCCTGGAGGAGGACATGTTTAACAGTCCCATCCCTTGCTTATCACACCATTTGTATCATTCTGCACTTACAGCAGTCTTTCATAAATAAACAATGCAGCACCTTTTTGCTTATAATTGCATTTTCTTTTTATACATATGTTCAGTTATGGCATGTCGCATCCGTACACTTTGGTACGGCTAAAATACACCAGGGGCTTATGTTTCCCGCATCATGGTGTGATAAGTCCGAACACTTTCACAAGTGCGGCACCCCGAACTTATAGCACTATATGCATCGGCTCCGAATCATGTCTTGGGTCAATAGTTGGGTTTGCCCGGCTCCCATGTTTTGGTACCTTATGTTCCGTTGTATCGGCTAAGGTAGCACTGGGAGAACCACTGCGATTACGCCCCAGTTGAGCTGGGTTAACGCCTCAGTGGAGAAAGCTAAAACTGACCGTCATGATGAGGCGAGAGCCGGTCGCTGTTTGAAGAGGTTTATTACGAGTCCTTAAAGACTTATGCCTCTTAGAGCGAGGAGCCGGATCTTGTCCGGCCCAGGTGTGGATAGCGCCCCAAATTCGGCCTTCCGAAGACTAGGGGCTTCGCCGAAATTTAAAATTATAGAATTCTATGGCTAAGTGAGAGTGTTCAAGCATTATAAGTCCGGTTTCCTTGTTCGCTGTGTTGAGCGCCTCCCTAGATGGACCCAAAAATGGGAACAAGAGTGCTCAAGTTTATCCCGAACACCCCAGCACTCGTGGCATGGGGGCTAAAGCCGACGACTTGCCATCTCTCAGATTTGATAAACAGCCGCACAGAAGGTAATATTTTAAATTAACAAGCGTTGCTTAGCGCATATGAACTAAGTTTTCAGCGCAGAGGATAACAAACTGCGAGTCTACTAAAAAATTACATCTTTGGAGCACTCCCCCGCGATAGTGCGTGCGCCCTTTAGCACACTCTTATAATACATCTCGGGCGTGCGATGCTCCTTGCCCTCTGGTGGCGGGTCCGTCACAAGCTTCTGGGCATCCATTTTGCCCCAGTGCACCTTTGCGCGGGCAAGGGCCCGACGGGCACCCTCAATACAGGAGGAGTGCTTGATGACTTCAACCCACGGGCACGCATCCACCAGCCGTCGCACCAGGCCGAAGTAGCTCCCAGGCATGGCCTCCTTAGGCCACAGCCGAACTATGAGGCCCTTCATGGCCTCTTCGGCTGCCTTGTGGAGCTCGACCAGCTGCTTCAGCTGGTTGCTAAGGGGCACAGGATATTCGGCCTCAGCATACTGAGACCAGAAGACCTTCTCCGTCAGGCTCCCCTCCTCGGTCCGGTAGAATGCGGCAGCATCGGACACGCTGCGAGGAAGATCTGCGAACGCTCCTGGAGAGCTTCGAATTCGGGTAAGCAACAGGTAATTAACACTCACATGCTTACTTTGCATGAAAAATGCCTTACCCGCTGCTATTTTCTTCACCGCCTCAATCTCCTGGAGGGCCTTGTAGGCTTCGGCCTTAGCGGCTTTGGCACTCTCAAGATCCATTGCAAGCTCAGACTCTCGAGTCTTCGAGTCACGCTCCAGGCTCTCATGTTTTTTCACGAGATCCTGGAGCTCTTGCTGTACCTCCGCCACCCGCGCCTCCTGCTTCTCTCGCTCGGTGCGCTCCGCGGCCACATTGCGTTCGGCCGCGGCCACCGCCTCTTTTAGGGTCGCCACCTCGTTAGTGGCCCCTGCAATACCCACGTTATCCTTGTCATTCTTTTGCAACCAAAATCCTTTTCTGTAAGGTACAATTTTAATAAGGTATTACTCACCTTCCTTGTCCTCGAGCTGCTTCTTGGCACGGCCGAGCTCGTTCTCAGACCGCTCGAGGTTCTCCTTCAAAGTATTGACCTCTGCAGTTAGTGCGGCAGAGGTCAGCAGCGCAGCCTGCAATCCCATATTGACATATTTATTATGACTCCTGCGTATATCTTTTTAGATCCTCAGTCCGGCTTTTCTTTCCGAACACCGAACCGAGCATCAGGGGCTACTGTCTATGCGGTACCATTTTATACATATTGAAATTCTTACCTCAAAGCTTGTTAGAAGGCTGCTGCAGGCTTCGGTCAGCCTGCTCTTGGCGAGCTACACCTTTTGAATCACTGTACTCATAACGGTGCGGTGTTCCTCTTCGATGGAGGCGCCATTGAGCGCCTCCAGCAAGCTATCCGGCGCCTCCTGTTGGACGGAGGCTGCCGGCGTCACGGTCTTGCCCTTCTTGCGAAGGGGTCGCCCGCCGGACTCCGGAACCACTGTGGGTTCCGGGGCCGAGTTCGGTGCAAAGTCCGGGAGGTTGTCCTGCGACACCTCCGGGGCCCTCTCCTCCTGGTGAGTCCCTTCCTGGGATCCCACCTCGGCATCATCCGCGTCACGGGGGGTGGAGGCAGTCGGAAGAGAATCCATATCCGACGCACCTAAGGACTCGCTCGATGAAGCGGGAAGATCATCCTTAGGCGGACTGCAGGGTTGTATGCGGCATTAGAAAGACATTATGTGGCAAAAAATATAAACCTTGAAGTCATTCGGGAATCCGGATACTTACGATCTCGCAGGGGCTTGGCCCTTGGAGGCCAGTCCTCGTCGTCATCACTGGCGTTGGCGGAGCGGTCCGGGGGAAGAGTTTTTCCCTTCTTGGACCCTTTGGCCTCCCTTATTGGAGAGGCCTTCCTTTTCTTCCCTCCCCCCGCCGGGGGAGAGGCTTTCTTCTCCTCCTTGCCTTGGTGGGAGGAGTCGGCCTCGGATTCATCATCCGATAGCACCTGAAAATGGGAACTCTTCCGAGTCCCCGTGGCCTTCTTCTTGGCCTTCTTCTCCGGCACCACATGGGGCGCCGGAGCCAGCAGCCCCGTTAAGCGGGCGTCCGCTGGGTCCTCTGGCTAGGGGGGCAGACAGATAGTCTGCTCGGCCTTCGCCAGCCAGTCCTGTCAAAGGAAAGGGAGTTTAGATCCTGCATAGAGTCAAACTATGGATAATAAGCGTCCCGTAAAGGACGAAATCACTTACCTCGTCAGCTGGATGCTGCGAGCTAAATCCGTGATCTTCGGTAGCGGATGCAGGAGCCTCGGCACCCCTGAACAGCACCTTCCAGACATCTTCGTACGTAGTGTCGAAGAGCCCACTCAAAGTCTGGTGCTGCGCCGGATCAAACTCCCACATGTTGAATCTATACGTAGTGTCGAAGAGCCCACTCAAAGTCTGGTGCTGCGTCATTGGCATGGGAGAATCCGGCGGATGAGCATGACCTGGACTACGTTGACAAGCTTGAGCTTCTTGTCACCAGCTTCTGGATACAGGCTTGGAGTCTGCTCAGCTCCTCCGAATCCCCCTAGATCCGGCCACTCTCTTTCCAGGAGGTGAGCCGTGTAGGGATGCCGGATCTAAATTCGGGGGCTGCTGCCCAATCAGGGTCACGCGGCTCGGTGATGTAGAACCACCCCGATTGCCACCCCTTAATGGTTTCCACGAAAGTACCCTCCAGCCACGTAACGTGGGACATCCTGCCCAACATGGCACCTCCGCACTCCGCTTGGCTGCCCTTCACAACCTTCGGCTTGACACTGCAGGTCTTGAGCCACAAGCCAAAGTGGGGCTGGATGCAGAGGAAGGCCTCGCACACGACGATAAACGTAGAGATGTTGAGGATAAAATTCAGGGCCAGATCATGGAAATCTAGGCCGTAGTAGAACATGAGCCCCCGGACAAAGGGATGAAGTGGGAAGCCCAGTCCGCGGAGGAAATGGGGAAGGAATACTACCCTCTCATGGGGTCTAGGGGTGGGGATGAGCTCTCCCTCGTTGGGGAGCCGGTGCGCGATGTCGTTGGACAAGTATTCAGCGCTGCACAGCTTCTGGATATGCTCCTCCATGACGGAGGAGGCCATCCACTTGCCTCCTGCTCCGGACATATTTGGAGAAGGTTGAGGTGAGATGTGCGGACCTGGGCGCTGGAGCTCGAGTTCACGGAGATGGATAGGCCAAGGAGGAAGAAGGCGCAGGTAAAAGGATTGGATCTTTATCCCCTTATATGGGCGGACAGAAACATGCGTCCCCACCGGCCTGATAAAACTCGCTTATCTCCCAAGCGCCGCAATCAATGGCGCGGTTGGGTTACCCACGTCCGTATTGATGGGAATCCCGGAATAAGGGGAACACGATCTCTGCTTCGACAAGACGTGCCAAGGAAACCGCTTCGCTAAACGCGCTGAGGCGATACAATAAAAATAATTTGAGTAAAGGTTTGGTAATGGTGTGACATTACGCCACAAAATACGTCAGCAGATTGGACTTGTGTAATATTATTCTCTCTACGGTGGTATGTGGAATTTATTTTGCAGAGCCGGACACTATCCTGGTGTACACAATCTTCTATAAATTATTCGGAGGAGGAACCCGCCTTGCAATGCCGAAGACAACATGCGCGCCGGACTCGTCGTCATTGAAGCCTGGTTCAGGGGCTACTAAGGGAGTTCTAGACTAGGGGGTGTCCGGATAGCCAAACTATCATCATTGGCCGGACTCCCAGACTATGAAGATACAAGATTGAAGGCTTCGTCCCGTGTCCGGATGGGACTTTCCTTGGCGTGGAAGGCAAGCTTGGCGATACGGATATGTACATCTCCTACCATTGTAACCGACTCTGTGTAACCCTAGCCCTCTCCGGTGTCTATATAAACCGGATGGCTTTAGTCCATAGAAAAAACAACAATCATACCATAGGCTAGCTTCTAGGGTTTAGCCTCCTTGATCTCGTGGTAGATCCACTCTTGTAACACACATCATCAATATTAATCAAGCAGGACGTAGGGTTATACCTCCATCAAGAAGGCCCGAACCTGGGTAAAACATCGTGTCCCTTGTCTCCTGTTACCATCTGCCTAGACGCACAGTTCGGGACCCCCTACCCGAGATCCGCCGGTTTTGACACCGACAATTCTCAAGACGGCTGATTTTGTTGAATTCTTCGGGGCACAATCCGTTGAAGAGGATATCACAAGCTTGAGCATTGTATTGCAGCATCTTCAAATCTTCGGCGGTAGCTTCACGATTTGGTTCTCTCCCATCAAAGAATTCACCTTGCAAACTAATACACAGAATAGCCCAAACGGCGGGGTTATGTCCAAGAATATGTATTTTCATGTTATTCTTCCAACTAGCAAAATTAGTAGCATCAAAGTAAGGACCTCTACGGTGGTAGTTTCCCTGACTAGACGCCATACTCTTCTAGGTTGTGAAACCAAGGCTATAATGACCAAAGCTATGGAAAACAAAGCAAATGGATACCAAAGCTCTGATACCACTTGTAGGATCGGAAGTATGTCTAGAGTGGGGTGATTAGACTACTTGACCAAATAAAAGCTTAAGCTTTTCCCAATTTTAATTCTTAGTAGATTTTAGCAACTTAGCACTAGTTCAAGTAATCAACCTAACACATGCAATTCAAAGAGTATAGCAGTTGAATGTAAATCATTGCATATGAAGGTAAAGTGAGGAGTTTGGAGGGAGCAAACACAATTGTAGACACAGAGATTTTTGGGGTGGTTCTGATAGGAGGTGTTATCGTACATCCACGTTGATGGAGACTTCAACCCACGAAGGGTAGCGGCTGCGTGAGTCCACAGACGGCTCCACCCATGAAGGGTCCACGAAGAAGCAACCTTGTTTATCCCACCATGGCCATCACCCACGAAGGGCTTGACTCACTTGGGTAGATCTTCAGAAAGTAGGCGATCTCCTTGCCCTTACAAACTTCTTGGTTCAACTCCACAATCTTGACGGAGGATCCCAAGCGACACCTAACCAATCTAGGAGACACCACTCTCCAAAAGGTAATAGATGGTGTGTTGATGATGAACCCCTTGCTCTTTTGCTTCAAATGATAGTCTCCCCAACACTCAACTCTCTTTCACAGATTTGGCTATGGTGGAAAGATGATTTGAGTGGAAAGCAACCTGGGGAAGGCTAGAGATCAAGATTCATACGATTGGATTGGAATTTCTTGGTCTCAACACATGAGTAGGTGGTTCTTTCTCAGAAAATGAGTAGTGGAAGTGTAGGTACATTCGGATGGCTCTCTCCATGAATGAGGAGTGGGTGGAAGGGTATATATAGCCTCCACACAAAATCTAACCGTCACACATAGATTCCCAAACTCGGTGGGACCTAATGGTGAGACTCGGTGAGACCGCTTCAGTTAAAAATGTGAACATTAGGATTTTTGGTGGGACCGATACGATCAACTCGGTGGGACCGAAGCGCTAGGGTTAGGGCATAACTTGATCTCAGTGAGACCAGTCACATGAACTAGGTGGGACCGATTTTAGTAATAGGCAAATAGAGAGTTGGTCACGCAAACTCGGTGGGACCGATCGGCTCATTTTGGTGAGACCGAATCGTTACAAAAAGGAAACCGAAAGTTTGCATTGCAAACTCGGTGGGACCGATCGCTCATTTTGGTGAGACCGAAATGTTACAAAGGGAAACAGAGAGTGTGCAATCCCATCTCGATGAGACCGAGATCCCTATCGGTGAGATCGAAGTGATTAGGGTTTCTGGCTATGGCTATGTCAAATAAACTCGGTGGCGCCGGATAGATCAAATCGGTGGGGCTGAATTTGACTTTTAGGTTTACACTACTGGAATCAGTAGATTTGTCGTCTGCCAATTCTTTGTCGTCAGCTAGCGGACGGCAAAGAAAGGCTTTGCCATCAGCCACCAGAAAACGGACGGCAAAAAGGTAGCAGACGACAACGGAAGGCTTTGCCATCAGCATATCTTTGCCGTCCGCTAGCGGAAGATAAAGAAGCTTTGTCGTCAGCTTACTGACGGAAAAGAGCATGGGTGGCGGGCGTACGAGGACGACATAACGGCCATTTTCTTTGCTGTCTGCTGGCTGACGGCAAAACTTCATTTCCGTCCGCCAGGACACGGCAAAGAAAACGGCCGTTAGGTCGTCCGTTTCCCCCCGGCCCCACCCCACAAGGTATGCTCTTTGTTGTCTACTAGCAAACGGCAAAGAACTGTGACCTACTAGCAGAAAAGGGGATGCGCCCACGCCCCCACCCCCCCTCTCTCTCCCTCTCTCTCTCTCTCTATCTATCAATCTATCTCTCTCTCTCTCTCTCTCCTCCTTCACCACCCGCGCCGCTGCCCTCGACCTCCGCTCC